>NC_052082.1:23190717-23506273 GCF_015852505.1 Tachyglossus aculeatus | reverse complement strand
ACATGCTGAGAAACATCTGCCAGAAAATAATCTGATGCAGATACTTATTTAGAAAATCCCAAGCATCTTGGATCAAATGAGGTTTTCAAGATTATAATGCAGCAAAAGAGGAAAATTGCTCATTACATGTAAATGCAAAATAGGCTTCTGAAAGCATATCAAGATTTTAGTCTGAGTACTTTTTATTACTTTAGGACAGTAATGTGGATTTGTTTTTATGTGGGAACCCGTGTTTGTCTCTAAGAAAAAATTGAATATTTGAGTTGCAAAAATAAAAGCCTCTTTCTCATTTTCACTGTTTTCTTGGGAAAGCGGCTGAAGTTTCCTTAAATTGAAGTGCAGTACTTAAAAATCTTTCCCTGTGATAGTAATGGTTTCATTTACATAAAAAAATACCTAGCCCTCTAGTTCTAGAATTTGTAGTCATTATATTAAGTTTCTTAGGTCTAAAATTATTTTTTTCTTGTATTGAATTACTTTGTTTCCTTTAAATTCATGGTCCAGCTAAGAGAGGGCAAATTGATCTCTAAATGCCACTGACCATTTGAGTATCACAAGGGTGCCATATCTCAGTAGTATTTATTGAGCGCTTGCTGTGTGCAAAGCACTGTACTTAAGTGCTTGGAAGAATACAATATAACAATAAACAGATGCATTCCGTGCCCATAAGGAGCCTGCAGTCCTTTGCCTGAGAGCCCATCCTACAGGGGCATTTATGGAGGCTGTCACTCCAGTGACCATGAGCTGTCTAGTGTTTTATGTCCCCTTGTCTTCAGTGGCAGCTTAAAGGGCCCACTGCCCAAGCAACACCACTGACCCTTTATATGTGCCATTGCTCGATATACAGTGGCGCGAGAGGGGACAGCAATCTCCAGGCCTGGAACTGTGAGCTCACTGTTGGGTAGGGACTGTCTCTATATGTTGCCAATTTGTACTTCCCAAGCACTTAGTACAGTGCTCTGCACATAGTAAGTGCTCAATAAATACGATTGATGATGGTGGTGGTGGCTCTCCTTAAGGACTCTACTGACAGTACTATCCCTGGCCTTCCATGAGAGGGGATCCTAACCCCCCTCCCCTGCTCCAACCTGGAGGAGGAAGACGAGGAGCAGCCCTGTCATTCAGAAAAATCGGGGGAATGCCTAGACTTCATCTTGCCACTAGTGAATATTTTTGAGACATGTACGTGACGCCTGCCAAGGAGTACTTTGCTTTATTTTTCGCCTACTGTCTTTTGTGCCCTATCCAGACCTGCCTCTAAAGCAGTTTTCCCAAAAGCTGCTCGGAGAGAGTGCCTGTGGTTTTGGCCCTGGGCTGATGCAGAATTATTCAGAATGACTAGTTATTGTGGAATGGAGTGGTGAAAAGGGGAGAGTTGGAGAGAAGAGTAGGAGTAATAATTCTTTGAAGTCTTTACTGTAATTAGTATTGGGCTGGAGGTGAGAGCTTGGAACTCGAAAGAGGGGTATTTTTGTCATATGCCCTCACCACTCCTCACTACCTTGGTCCCTGGGAGATCGCATCAATCTGTCAGTGGTATTTATTGAGTGCTTACAATGTACAGAGCACTGTATTAAGAACTTGGGAGAATATAGTATAGCACATCTCCTAAGAAGCGCCATAGCCCGCTGTTGGGTAGGGACTGTCTCTATGTGTTGCCGACTTGTACTTCCCAAGCGCTTAGTACAGTGCTCTGCACACAGTAAGCGTTCAATAAATACGATTGATGTGCCACACCCCTGCCTACTGTGCATGGTCAGTGCACGTGTGTGAAAATCCCTGGGCCCCTCCTGGGACTACAAACCCAGCTGCTCAGGGACAGAATGGCTGTGCCAGTGGATAACAGTCACTTAAATTAAAGTCACTTAACTACTGTATGCCTCATTTTTGAAATGTGGCTAGTAATACCTGCTTTTGATGTCTGTCTCCCTCCCCCCCCCCCCCCCCCCCCCCCGTAGACTGTAAGCCCATTGTGGGCAGGGATTGTTTCTATTGCTGAATTGTACTTTCCAAGCGCTTAGTACAGTGCTCTGCACACAGTAAGCGCTAAATAAATACGACTGAACGAATGAAAAATGCCTGCTTTCCCCAACCTCACAGAGAATTGTGAGGACAAAAATGAGGTAACATGAAAGTGCTTTGCAAATAAAAGTAATAAGTAAAATCACGGTGTTAGCTTATAAAATTCATGTGGAGAAAAAGTTTATGAAGCTTCCCTGTGAGAATGCAATATTAACAGTGAATTTAATTTGAAATTCAGTTTACACTTCCCTCAGCTTTACTCTTGCCGTACCAATTTAATTTTAATTTAATTCTAAAGTTATTTGAATAAAGGGGAGCACTGTGACCTAGTGGATAGAATATAGGCCTGGGAGACAGAGGACCTTAGTCCTAATCCTGCCATTTGCCCGCTGCGTGACCTTCGGGAAGTCACGTAACTTCTCTGTTTCTTCTACTGTAAAATGAGGAATTCAATACCTGTTCTCCCTCCTACTGGAAGCCCCATATGGGACAGGCATTGTGCTTAACAAATACTATAAAAATTGCATATAAAATCTGTCCACCTTTTAAACTGATTAGAATAATCCATTAGTCAAATTGGAATTAAAATAGTCATTTGGAGAGGGGTGCATTTTCTGTGCCACATACTATGTTGCAAATTATTTATGTTTTAAATGTAACGATTGTATTAACTATTTGTAAGTTTCACTAGTGTAAAAACTCCACTGATCAGGGTGGTGGTGGAGTGGTTTTAGTGGGATTGAAAATTTTGACTTTCCAATGCTGTCAAGTTCTGCTTCCTTGGAAAGATTGTAATGTTCCAAGTTTACATTTGATGTAAACTTCCTCTGTAGGGCTTTGAGACTTCTGGAAAATGCAAGGATAGATGTTAGCCTGTGACTTCTGTAAATTGTCTTCAGCTCATGTCATTTGCATGGGTCCCATGCAGCCCTGATGCACTTAGTTTGCGGTGTGCTCTATTGCTGCGTCCACTGCTGACTGCACCTCTACTGCCCTCCAAATCCTTTTGCCACTAGCTGGGTCTCTGAAAAGCTCTCAGGCATCCCCACTCTCTGTATTTCCCCTTGCAGCAGTGGTCCCACCAAAGTTCATTCTCCCCTTGTGACAAGTAAACGGAATTTTCCTTCCTGCTTCACCCTGACAGCTCTTTCTTCTTGCTGCAGTTCTCTCCCCCTTCTAATTCCTTTCACTTTGCAGTTGTCCTGTGGCCCTGCCCTTCTCCAAAAGTGTCCTTGATCTTTTCTCCCACCCTTTAGGACCTCTTCTTTCCCTTGGCTATCCCCTTTGGAATTAAAAGCAAATCTCTCATATGACTCTGGGTTCAAAGAAACATCTTGTTTTAAAGAAATTGTATTTACAGAGCACTTATTGTGTGCAGGGCACTATACTAAGAGTTTGGGAGAGTACATTATAACAGAGATGGCAGAGTAGGTCCCTGCCCACAACAAACTTACAGTATAGAGGGGCTTTGAATTGTTTTTGATAAATCCAAAATCTGAAACTCCCTTCAGTGTCCTGTGCAGAGCACTGAACTAAGTTTTTGGGATTGTACAATGCAATAGTGTTGGTAGACCGGTTCCCGGCCCACAGTGAGCTTACAGACTAGGGAACCAGGTACTGAATCCACATGCCTATCACACCAGGGTTATGCTGAAAAATATTCCAATATTAACATCTTTGGAAAGAGGGAGCGGGAGGTTGGATGAGGAATTGCGCACTAAAAGGGACAACCCTTCTCAGTCCTGAGCATGCATCATGCAGCCTGAGCCATGGAACTCAACAACAACAGCTTTAAATAGTTAATTGCGCAGTTAATTTGTTTTAGGCTGATTAAAGAGTGGAAAAGTTTGAGATACTGATTTGGAAACAGGCTAATAATTGAAGTATCAAGAAAAGTAAAGAACTATGATTTCTCAACAGCATTCTCTTTAATGTGTTTTGACAGCTATTCAGGATTATGAAACTGCTCAGGAACACAATGAAAATGATCAGCAGATTCGGGAAGGTCTAGAGAAAGCACAGAAGCTATTGAAGCAGTCTCAGAAAAGAGATTATTACAAAATCCTGGGAGTAAAAAGGTGACTTGTTAATATTTATTTAAAATCCACATTGAGGTTTGTAATTGGGTACTTTTGAAGGGTACCTTATTTTATTTGTTTTCCTGACAGCCATTTAACTTTAATGATAATATTCAACCATAAGGGTAAAACCTTTTTAAACTCAGTAAAGCTATGTAGACATTATTTGCAGAAACACTGAGTGAAGAAAAATTACACCTCTATGAACTGTACTTGGGCCTTGATGAGAAAAGGGAAAACATTTCATTTTAGTAGGAGAACTTCTATATCTTGGAGCCCTAAGATTGACCTGATGTTTCATGGTTAAACTCAGAGTAGGAAGCCTTTTGCCAGTTAAAGCATTTCCACACTGAAACAAGAAACAAAAACGTCCTTTCTCGAACAGAATTTTTGCTCTCCATCTTGTTTCAAAATCTTAGTCAGTGATGGAAATAGAATTTGTGAAGGACAAAGCTTCCAGAGACCAGACTAGGTGGATCTCCGGGTTGTAGCCCACAGAGAGAACCAAGCAGACACTGGAATTCTGGAAACCCCTCGGCTCTGAAATTGTGCTTGTGTTAAGGGAGACAATTGGTAGTAATGGACTGTGAGCCCATTGTTGGGTAGGGATTGTCTCTATCTGTTGCCAAATTGTACTTTCCAAGCGCTTAGTACAGTGCTCTGCACACAGTAAGCGCTCAATAAATATTGAATGAATGAATATAGAGAATATATAGAGAATATAGAAGTGGGAATTAGATATGCCCCCTGCTCCTTTATCATTTCCTCTCTGCTGGTACCTGGGGCAGCCTAATCATAAGGAAGTGGACTTAGTTGATTGTGGTGGGGAATGAAGATGTGGAAAGAGACTTGCGGCTTTTTCTAAAAAGCCAAGGGTGTGTTTGGGAATGGTCCCTGGCAGAAACTCAGAAGTGGATCTGTAGAAATCTGCACTGAAGAGTGAAGTAACAAAGTGGAGTGATTGCTCTTACCTTTTTAATGAAAACACAAGGGAGAGTCTGGGTGACATAGATTCAAATAAGCATCTTTTCTTGGGGTGCTTCCACTAAATTTGAAATCTTAAAAATACTAAATTCCCCTGCAAGAGACAACTGAAAACCAGTGGTTTTTATTTCTGATTCCCGGGATTGAATAATACTTGCTTGAAAATCCAGAACATTTTAAAATTTAGTGTCTTAAAAAACAAACATAATGATGAACTGGGGCCCCTATATACAGTTAATATCCTAATCTCATAGCGATCACCAAATCAGTTTTGGCCTCAGAGTACTGGTACCAGAGAAAATGCAGAAAACAGCTTTCTATCTTGGAAATGTAATTCCTGAAAACAGCAAACAATGAAGGGGAGAGTGATTTTATTGCTGTGTCATTGTGTTGATTTACTGCTTTCCACTTCAGTGAGGTGGTATTTGAAAAGTTGCTCAATTTGTAAGTATTCACTATTGCATTGTCCTTCCTAGAAATGCAAAGAAACAAGAAATCATTAAAGCATACAGGAAGTTAGCGCTACAGTGGCATCCAGATAACTTCCAGAATGAAGAAGAAAAGAAAAAAGCAGAGAAAAAATTCATTGACATAGCAGCTGCTAAAGAAGTCCTTTCTGATCCAGGTAAAAACCTTTTTCTTCAGTAAAATCAAAATCTGTTCTGTCCATTTTTTTCCCCGCTTACTGAAAGCACTTGTGATTGGAGATGTTATTCCCTCACCCTTCTTGTTCCCCAAATGCCCCTCTCAAAAAAAGATGAGAGATATATAGATGAGCTTGGTTTCCCTAGATAACCAAAAGGAGCTTTACTCTCCTTCTTCCCAGACTGCTGAGGTGAATGTAGCATGAAGAAGGTACATAATAATAATAATGGCATTTATTAAGTGCTTACTATTTGTGCAAAGCACTGTTCTAAGCGCTGGGGAGGTTACAAGGTGATCAGGTTGTCCCACAGGGGGCTCAAAGTCTTCATCCCCATTTTACAGATGAGGTGACTGAGGCCCAGAGAAGTGAAGTGACTTGCCCAAAGTCACACAGCTGACAATTGGCGGAGCTGGGATTTGAACCCCTGACCTCTGACTCCAAAGCCCGTGCTCTTTCCACTGAGCCACGCTGCTTCCCCATATCCATCTCTACACCCACTCAGGTTGTCCTGGTAGAAGAACTAAGGAAAAAATCCAGGAGAATGGTAGTAATTAAAAATGTAATTAACTTAATTAGAGTTTAGAAAGGGAAAGTGCTGGAGTGTGGCAGAGTATTTATAGTACATGGGAGGGAAAGAGAGTTTCTCAGCTGGGGAAAAGACTCAAGGAGGACTGAGGAGGATTTAGCTAACTAGATTGACTGTACATACACTAACTATCTTGGTGTGAAACTCATCTTAGGCAGCTGATTTCAGTAATTATAGCCGAGGACACACAGTTGCTCTTATTGCAGTCTAAAATAAGCCCACCATCACTAAATGGTTTTCTCTTTGTAGTCTCATTCATTAATCAATAGTATTTATTGAGTTCTCACTCTGCACAGAGTTCTATACTAGGTGCCTGGGAAAATGCTGTAAAGGTAACCGCATATGCCCCCGGCCCTCAGGATTCTTACATTCTAGCGGGGAGATAGGGATTAAAATAAATGGCAGGTAGGAGTTAGCGAGCGTTTCTGCTTGATGTGGAGAGAATTGGCAATGCTGGATGGTTTTGGGGAGTTATGATGAAGTTGAATCATGCACCAGCTTCATTTCATTAGAGAAGCAGTGTGGCTCAGTGGAAAGAGCACGGGCTTTGGAGTCAGAAGTCAGGGGTTCGAATCCCGGCTCCGCCACATGTCTGCTGTGTGACCTTGGGCAAGTCACTTAACTTCTCTGAGCCTCAGTTACCTCGTCTGTAAAATGGGGATTGACTGTGAGCCCCACGTGGGACAACCTGATCACGTTGTATCCCCCCAGTGCTTAGAACAGTGCTTTGCACTTAGTAAGCGCTTAACAAATGCCATTATTATTATTATTGTTATTTCCTTGAACAACTTTCTTAGAAAATAGATTCTAGTTGCACACTCTGTACCTGACCCTTCCGGGTTTTGCTGTCATGGAACACCAACCAATGTATTTTGAGATCTAGGCTTTGCCCTTAATGATGCTTGATGTATTCTTAGTGAAGGAAATTCCTGCATTTTTATATATTAAGCATATGGCCTTTCACCTATTGTGGGCAACAGAGTAGAAATGATTTTACTGAAATTTCCTCTTCATGACCAGAACGCATGTCAAATGCGGGCAGTCGGGTTAGTAATGCCTCAGACTGCTGAGGTTGAATAAATATAGCAAAATGTGGCTATTGAATGAGCTTATCTTTCTGGACAGTTCTCCGATAGGAGGGGTTATGTTCCTGAAAAATGCCACATAAATGCAAATCAGTAAGGACTGTCTCTATATGTTGCCAACTTGTACTTCCCAACTTAGTACAGTGCTCTGCTCACAGTAAGTGCTCAGTAAGTACGATTGAATGAATGAATGAGTCCACACACCTTAACCAATACTGTGAGCACAACCAATTCTTCTGACAGTACGTCATTCTGTTCAGAGAATAATCCCCTGTAGTGGCCCATGGTCCATCCAGAACACAATATAAAATCCATACTAACAAGAGATCAGAAAGTACCCGGGATCAATCAGTGGTATTTACTGAGCACTTACTGTATGCCGAGCACTGTACTAAGCATTTGGGAGAGTAATAATAATAATGTTGGTATTTGTTAAGCACTTTGTGCCAAGCACTGTTGTAAGCGCTGAGGTAGATATAAGGTAATCAGCTTGTCCCGCGTGGGGCTCACAGTCTTAATCCCCATTGAATAGATGAGGTAACTGAGGCACAGAGAAGTTAAGAGACTTGCCCAAAGTCACACAGCTGACAAGTGGTGGAGCTGGGATTAGAACCCACGACCTCTGGCCCCCAAGCCCGGGCTCTTTCCATAGAGCCAAACTGCTTCTCGAGTGCAATACAGTCGAGTACAGCACAATCTCAAATAACCTTCTAGACTGTGAGCCCGTTGTTGGGTAGGGACCGTCTCTATGTTTCCAACTTGTACCTTTCTAGCACTTAGTACAGTGCTCTGCACACAGTAAGCGCTCAATAAATACGATTGAATGAATGAATGAATATAACAGTATAACAGACTTGTTAGTCACATTCCCCGCTTGAATCCTTCTAAATGGATGACCGCCCCAAGTATTTGTGCCCAGTCAATGGCAGCAGTCCCTTGCTTGTTTTTGCTCTTCTCAAAGACTTTGTGGTGCTTTAAAAAAATCCATATGCAATGCAGTTGTTCTGCTCTAAAGGCAAAATGGATTTTTTCTTGGCCCAAGTCCTTTGTTTTGGTAAATGCTAAGGGCCTCATGGCATGCATTGACGAGTGCTTTGGATCCCTGGACTGCAGATTGGGAGTCAACTTGGACTTGTATATGTTGCCAACTTGTACTTCCCAAGCGCTTAATACAGTGCTCTGCACACAGTAAGCGCTCAATAAATATGATTGATTGATTGTCCTACTCTAGCTGTTTGCACCTCCCCTCCACCCCCTCCAGCCAACAGCTGAGAATCTGGCTGTCTAATGAGCTGATGGTTTCTCCACCCGCAGTAGGAGGAATTAGCAGTTTTTATTCTGTCGGGATTTATTTTTATTTCAGAATCCAAAGTGTTTAACACTTCGCTGAGCCCACTGTTCTCAGCAGCAGGTCATTGTGAATCTGAATGCCCGAGGTGGTTTTCAGTTGCGCTTGTTTGCTCAAATTTAAATTACCATCAAGTAACTTCTGGAATTAACTGAAAGGTAAATCAGTTAACAGTTGGAGGGCGACCTGGTTTGTGCAGCTGCCTTTGCTGCCCACTCTCAAACCCTTGGGCAAGAAAAGGAACCTGACATTGACTTGCCGCTTTTACTTGTCGATAACCCCGTGTGTGTCTGTGTCGGCCTGTTTGGAAGTAAGGATGACTGGTGAAGATAATCTACCTCGGGAGCTGTAGCCATCCAACCCAAGCATCACCATTCTCAGCCAAAGTCATTTTGCAACTAAATTCCCAAACTCAGCCCTCAAATCAGGTTTGCTCTTTCCCTGGGGTATTTGAGTTTGAGAACTTATTTTTCCCCAAAGATTCAGATTTGTGACAGGTGCTACATTGAGAAGCTGTACCTTGAACACAGAACTAAAATTTTGGTAAAACTCCAGGAAGTATTTCAGTTATTTGGAAATTAACAAAAGATCCCAGATGCAAATGTAATTATCATCCAATTACAGTCCTGTGTTTCAGGAGAATGCAAACAAATCCAGTGGAAACTTGAACAGGTACTTGTGATGTACACTTAGAATTCAAATGCACCTAAAGTGAGAATTATCTCGTTCGTGCTGCGCATTCCCAGATCCTTGATTTATTCTTGCTGATATATGTCTCCCTGGGCAATCAGTTCTGCTACAACACCTGTTTCTGCAGTGCATTTTGGCTAGCATGTAATGGCAGATTTAGGGCACATTCTTCGGATAGTGTGAGTCTGTGGGTACCGTGGGACACGGGTTCAGTCAGTCATATTTTTGAGCATTTCCTATGAGCAGAGCACTGTACTAAAGACTTGGGAGAGTGCACTATGACAGAGTTGGTAGAGATGTTCGAGGTTGGTAAAAGCTATTGTGCAGGTGCTTATGCAGTGGTATAGGCTAGGATGGGGACTACACCCGGGAGTCTTCCTTAGTGAGGGGTTCGACGATTCTAGGAGAACTGGATGTGTCTGTATGCCTCCTCAGAACTCAGGCTTTTCTGCACATAGGTGCCTGTGCGCTAATGCACCATTGCCAGACAACAAAGCAGCTCTGATTAGGAAAGCAATCGCCCACAGGTTTTTTTTTTAATCTCTCTGTAGCATGTTGCTCTTGTGTGTGAGTGCTTTGGCAGCCTCAGACCAGAGAATTATATTTTTTACCTGTGAGCAAAAAAAGGAGATGGACCTAATGGATTACAAAACCCAAAACCCAATTTTGTCATTTTCCATCCCCAATTGCATTTTGAGTTGAGGCTGTTGCAATGTCCTGTGCCCATGATGCAATAAATATCCTTAAGGCAGAAGACTCCGCAGGGTCAGTTTTAGTGGAAACTTGTCTATATGCCAGATGGTTCTGCTGAGGCTATTTAAAAATGAGCATCTTTCCCCACCCACCCTCCCTGGCTTCCCAGTTTAATCAGTAAGAAGCTCTGATTTGGCTCCAGGGCCTCATTCTGCTGTTTCTTTCCTAGAAATGAGGAAGAAATTTGATGAAGGAGAAGACCCGTTGGATGCAGAGAGTCAACAAGGCGGTGGTGGAAATCCCTTCCACAGGAGCTGGAACTCATGGCAAGGCTTTAATCCCTTCAGTTCAGGAGGACCGTTTCGATTTAAATTCCACTTCAATTGAAATTGAGTTTTTTTTTTTCCCTGCTGCTGCCCCTCCTCTTCTTAATTCTTTTTTTTAAATTAAAAAAAAACCTTATTTCAGGACCCCAACTCAATTTTTAAATCCTTCTGTTGTCCCTAACCAAAGAATTGTGTCGTTAGGAAGAATCGATGTTGGTTCATTCTGGACATCTCAGATTGGACAGTTTGGGGAGGCTGTAGTTTCAGTTGGGTAAGAGCAGCCGAGGTGGGATTTTCCAGGCTACTCATGGGTGGGGTGGCACCCGGCCCCCAAGGAAACACAAACACAGTGCCAGTTTTTCTGCATCGGAGCGTTTGGAATCCCGACTCTGGTCACCAAGTGAGCAATCGTGGTGCCCTGGTTGGGAGAGGTGAGGAGGTGGTGGTCTTATGTTTAAATCTGTGGAGGCACACACAGACAAACCAAACAACCCAGCTACCATCGCTGGAAGATCGGCTCATATTTCAGTATTCTTAAAGGGAAAGATGATGGATTAGACCAAATTCTGAACTTCATTGTTCTGCTGGCCGTCTTGTCTCAGGCATTGTCTGAGGGGAGCATCTAATGGTGTTTTGAACAGGCAAACAGAGCAGTTAATGGTTTCTATAGTGTCTGCTTAGTAATATGAGCATCCTTTTGACTGCATTCAGTGGAAATTATGTTTCTCTTGTATGATCATCACGGCTGTCAGTAGGGAAATGAAAAATTTCCTCATCTGGAACACTTGCTACGGACATATCTATGAATTAGTTTGAATTAGGCTTTTTGATTGGGGTTTAACCACCTTTTTTATTCTTTTGCTCAGCAGGTGGGCGAGATTTGTTCAGGACAGTTTTATTAGGAGACCACCTGGCACTTCATTTAACTTAAAATCAGAACCCTACAGTCAACCTAATGGAGATAATCCATTGCTGAAAATTGTCTTTCTGAGATGTAGCAGGATTCTTTAAAGTAATAGAAAGTACTTGGAAGCTGAAAGAAAATGTATTCCATCCCCTAAGTTCCTATGTGCTTTAAACGTTACGTCCCCAGAATTTGTTTAGGAATTTAAAGTGGCCTATTAAGGATCTGTGGGCCTAAGGAGTAATCTCTCACTTCTCTTAACCCCTCCGGAATGAATTTTCCTTTGGTGCCAGGAGCAGACAGGTCTGATGGCTGGATTTCAATGAACATTACTCTGCTCTGTTCACTAGGCAGTGTATCAGTTCCTTGTCAGATGTCGAGAGTTCAGACATCACATGTTTGGCTAAAGCAATGCAAGGTCTCCCAGCTGAGCCACTGTCAGGATTAGAAAAAAGAATTGCAAAGTTGATCAAATCTGAGGTTGGTAGTGTCCTCGGTGACCTTTCCCCTATCAAGTTCCTTAGGAGACACTGTTCAGGTTTTAGCAAGTTCAGTTTTTGTATGTTACAAGAATCGGGATCGATCTTAACCTGGGGATTACTTAAATAAGAGCACTGTCTCTATTAAAGGAGTTCCAGGAATACCTTTGAAGCAAAAGCAGCTGCTTCTGTGAATGAGCCGAAAACCAATTCAGTCCTTCCCAGCCAGGTGGTCAGGAGCCATTGGGAAATTGACCCTTATGGAGACCAAGTTTTTTCAGAGCTGTGGATGTTGAATCAAGAGCGCTAATCAATTAGAAAGTAAGGTTTTTGTATTGAAGCCAGCATTAATCCAAGCACAAAATCCTGTTCCTAAAGGTAACTTTCAGATTAGGAAGGAGATGGAAGATATCCTTTTTGTTCATTTCCAACATTGTTGAATGTAACTTGACAAATGAAGTGTTGAAAATGCACTTTATAGAAAGTGTTGGTTTTAGCAACTGTTTACCTTTGTTTCTTATCAGGATACTTAACATTACAAATTGAAAACTAATTAGCCTTTTCCGTTGTGATTTTATTTTGCTGTTTGCTCATCTGTCTTTTTAAGCAGTCTTAAATTTTATTTATGTAATGTGATTCAGAGAGTTCAGTTTACGGTGTAAACTAGAATTTCTGCCTAGTGATTCACCCTTCTTTGTGGCTTGAACTCTGCTTGGTTAGACGTTTAATCTTGCGAAATGAAGCATTTTCCACAATCTCTACCCCACCGCTCCCCCCCCCGCCCCGGTCCACTGAGTTTGGCATGGTGTAGATTGATTCTGGTTGGCATCAAACAAGTCTGTGCATTTGTTGGCAAGTCAGGAAAAGGCGCTTAACAAATCTTGCCTCATTCCATTGGAGGAACGAATGAATGAAGAGGATGCAAGCATGTGGGGAGGACTTAGCCAACGAGTACCCGAGATGATCAGGGAGAAGAGTCTCTCAGGGGAGATGGTAGGCCTCTGGCTTCAACCTTCATCTGATTTCCACTAATTCAGAGGTCGGGAACCCCTAGCCTGTAGTCATTCCCCCAGCGTGTGCAATAGGAGATCTACTCGATCACCAAAACAAATACAGAGGAAATCCTTTCAATTGAACCCTTTCCGTCAAATGTTCAGTGCCAACTCTATAGAAGAAGTGTGAGGTTGAGCTCGGGCAGCATCCCTGCTAATTTAGGAAAAAGCAAATTGTCCCTGAAGTTCTGAATCTGCTCGGAGAGCTATATGGGGCCTGCTAGGGTCATCCTGCCTCGAAGACTTCGGTCCACCATTTCCCCCTATTTCTGATCAGGAGCTGCCCCCAGCTGCCCAAAGTACAAAGGTCATGGCATTCGTCATGAGAGGAAGCATTGTGCTCTGGTGAGAAGGGCATTAGCTAAAGTTGACTTTATTTTACGCCACTTCCTTGGAACCCGCTGGCTGCTATCTCCCCAAACTCTCTTCAGTTTTGCAGGGGGAACAGACAAGCCCGTGCAAAATAGTGTTCTCGAAGCCTTGGAAGAGATGCTCTGTTCCCTCGTTATTTTGTGTTCCTGTTCTGAAATTCATGCTTCTCTTTATTAATGAGCCCCTGAAGTTGCTTCTGTTTGCAGTGGTGGAGCCTCCTGGGACTACTGGGAGACAATATCTGTAAAAAGTATTAAATACTTCATTCTATACCAGTGGTGGAAAAAAATTGGTTCCTAAAGGGCAGTCTTAAAAGCAGTTCATATCTGAAGTCTGAGAAGTTGTTACAATTTGTTCTTTTTACCATGAATAAATGAAAACTTGATCATAATTTGAGCAGCCTTCTTTGGTGAGTACCATATAACTGTATATTGACAATAACCAGCTTCCAATGTACTTTAGAAGTAAAAAAAAAATAGCTATGGATTAGAACAGTATTAAACTTTGTGTGGCTTTGTCAGTATAGAAAGCAGCTTGGGAGTTTGTTGACAAAGTGGGTTGAAGATTGCCTTTTGTCCATTTTCCCAATGATGTCTGCCCCAAAGAGAATGTCCAAAGATGTCCATTAGAAGAATGAAATCTAAAGGTAGTCACAGTTTATTCATGGGGACAAGTGAAATATTTTCACCTTTTGAGAAGATTTGGCCAAGTGAATAGTTTTCTATAGAGAGAGAATGTGTGAGTGTGTGTGTGCGTGTGTGCATGCATGCGTGCGGTACGTCCATCTGTCCAGAATGGAAATCTCTAGTTGGTCAGTTTTCAAGCCTTTCTTTGACACTGCATTTTATGCAGCTTCATGAAATGAGTCACTCTGGGCTTAGCTCTCTCCCATAGCCAGCATTTCTAAACCACCAGATTGTTTGAACTGAAATGTTTTTTTCTCCATCTACATCATGGTTTCTTTCTTCCCAGAACATGTGTTTGCCAACCTATAAGCAAACAGTGCAGTACTCAGATGAAGAAATGGAATAGAGCGGTGTAGTGTTGATGAGTATAGTTGCTTTTTCCATGTTCAGAAAAAGAGCAAGTGCTCTTTCAGCTGTGACTAATATCTCCTTAGCAATTTAAATCAAATGACTTCTGATGCCTACCCCTATTAGTGACATGGAGTTTATTACTTAATTTGAATGGGATGGTAGTGGTTAAGGTTAAATCAGTCTTTTTTTGGGATTGTTCTGCTTACAGCCTCTGGCTTAAGGTAAATTAGTCACTCTGCATTGGGAGTAACAAGTTTTGCTGCCTTTGTCTACCTACTATTCTGTTTATTTCAACTTCTGCCCATTATGAAAGGGATAGATGGTAGGAGGGTAGAGCTAGGAGAATGGAGGTCTTTCTCAATGTTAAATTAAAGTATGATCCATGCCCTAAAGCTAGTGTCATGCTTCTTGAATGAGGCAAAACTTTAGCCTAAGTAAGCAACTCAATATCTTAGAAGGTTTTATACGAAAAAGTAACCTAAGACTCATTGACATGGGTGTCAAGACATGTCTCCAAATGTAGGTACTATTTTTATGCCAGTGTATTTTCACATTTAATAAAAATATTTATGGCGACTTCGGTGTATCTCTTTTCTTGCAAGACAGAATTTCTGCTGCCAATGGCCATTTTGGGTCAGCCTCCCTGACACCCCTCACCCCTCACTCCCTGTGATGGAAAACAAGTAAATTCTCAGTTTTGGCTTGTGCAATCACAAAGTTTGATTCCAGAGAAGAGGACTTAAGACACAAAAAAATTTAGAAAGGAACTAAGTGCTTGCTGATTAAGTTGAGGCCTTGGTTTGCATTGGGCTGTAGATCATTTTTTGTTTTTGGTCAAAAAAGGCTTTGGGGCCCAAATCTGCTTGGGAAAAATGGTTAATATTTAAGCATAAGTACAACATGAGTGGGGATTGTGCCAGAGAAGATGAACGTTTTTGGAGCCTTATGCACTAATCTTGCTTTTGAACCCAACCAATAAAATTGGAGACCAACATGATGGATCTGCAGGATCTTAGGCTCTTCCCAAAGCTAGCTGAACACTGTCTCTTGTCACTTTGGGAGTGGGGTGCAAAGGTTAGATCCTCCCACTATCTGCTTGACTGAGGCATTGGAGTCCGCTGTCACGTGTCTAAGGTGACCAGAAGTTCCAATTTAGGTGGAATAGACAGAAGATTTTGACCGGCTTCCCCATCTCGCAAGAGGAAGACAGCAGGTCTTCTGGCCCGTGGGAGGCAGGGCTCCACAGCAGTGACCCTGCAACAAGGTCAGGCCGATTTGACAGAGGGGTTGCCAAGACCACTGCAGTGTGGCCTTTTCCTCTCCAATCAACCAATTGTATTTATTGAGCGCTTACTGTGTGCAGAGCACTGTACTAAGCGCTTAGCTGCTACTAGATTCCTAGCTGCTGTTTTCTCACTGTTGCTGCTGCTTCTTTCTCACTGTTGCTACACCTTCTGACTTTCCCCTTACTAGCTAGCTCTGCTGCTGCTCTCTTTTGTTGCCACAGTTTCTCCATGCTGCATTGTCTTCCTGCCGCTGCCAGTTCCTGCCGTAGCTCCTCTTCTGGGCTGACTGCTGGGGGAAAGGGAGCACCTACCTCTGGAGACGAATAACCTCGTAAGGTGTGTAAGTGTGCGCCTCTGGCCCTGAATGTCACCATTTTTTTCTCTTCACCTGCCCCTCTCTCTCCTGCCTTCTTCCCTTTGTGCAGGCAACCTCTGAACAATTGTAGGTTTAGGCTAGGCTTGTCCTGAATTCTCCTGGCCAAGATCTCTCTTGAACACAACTGTCAAGGTTGAGGCATCAATCAGTGGTATTTGAGTGCTTACTGTATGAAGAGCGCTGTTTTAAAGTATCCAACCTTAGTGACAGCCGTGAGTCCATGAAAAAAAACGGCACTATGTGGGTCCTTGTCACTTCACTGGGGTGAGGACCTGAGACTTTATCCTTAGCTACACTCCCAAGCGCCCCAGCCCCCTAAATGAAAACAAATGACAGCTGTTGCCTTTAGAACAGATTTCCTTGCTCCCACACTGTTAGTTGTTAAAATGTTGCAGATTTTAGCCCATGACATTTCTGAAGGGTTAAGTTGGCCATTCACAAATCTGGGCACTATATTTAAACACTGATTTAAAAACTGGCTTTCACCTCACTGGTAGTTTTTTTGCCCAGCAAAAGAAAAAAAAAATCATTTACAAAGTTGGGGAGAAAGATGTTCTGTTATACTGGTGACATTTTTTCCATTATCAGTTCCTGTAATTAGGAAAAAAATGGTGAATATTATTTGTTAAGCATGTACTGTGTCAACCCTGCCCTACGTATTGGGCAGATACAAGTTAATTGGGTCGGACGCAGTCCCGGTTTCACATGGGGTTCACAGTCCAAGTAGGAGGAAGAACACCTATTAGACTGTGAGCCCACTTTTTAGACTGCGAGCCCACTGTTGGGTAGGGACTGTCTCTATATGTTGCCAACTTGTACTTCCGAAGCGCTTAGTACAGTGCTCTGCACACAGTAAGCGCTCAATAAATACGATTGATGATATGATGATGAAGCACAGCAAACTTAGGTGATTTGCCCTAGGTCACTTAGCAGGCAAGTGGCAGAGCTGGGGTTAGAACCCAGGACCTCTAACTTCCAGACCTGTGCTCTTTAGACCCTGCTGCTCAGTCAAAATAAATTGGGACTTTTACATTACAAGGGAAAATAGAAATATTTGTAGTAGTAGCAGTAGTATCATTTATTGAGCCCCCACTTTGGTTATTCTGTCCTTCCCCCTTTACCTAGTACAGTGCACCACACCAAGTGACACATTTTTGACAGCCAGACTCTGCCAAAAGGGGCACCTTCCATTATCACAGCCCCCACCTATCTGCTGCTCGATGCTCCCTTTAGCTGGTCTTGGCTTTCTGCCTCTAAGGGAGTGGACTTGGGGGAGTAAATAGGGGAGGGGGGTCTGAGTCTCTGTTTCTACCTGCTATTCCCTGTGCCACAAGCGGCAGCCCCTCAGGGGTTCATGCCCATCCTGGGAGCAGCGTCCATTGAACCGATATGCCCCTTTCTATCCAAGGAGGCCTGGACAGAACCCTGTTTTCTGGATTAGATTTCCAAATCTCTTTCTAACCTGCCCTAGGTTCTTTCAGGACAGCTAAGTAGGTGCTGGAAAAACTCAACCAGGACAAAAAGGAAGACTCCACTCTGGAAGAAACTGTGGAAGAAAAAGCAGACAGTATTTGGTGACAGTGTGAGTTTTAATTTGGAAAAATTCAGATTTGTATGCTATAAAAGGAAACTGTGAGACACTATTGCTGTTTAAAAGTGTGAAAAAGGTCAACATAAAATCTTTCCTAGGTTTTTAATTTGAAAACTCCAATTTAAAAATATTTTTATTGCAGTAACAGTGCACTCTGGCCAACCATTTTCTCAGAGACCAATTAGATGCAGTTCTCTATGAAGTCTTCCCTGAATTCACATTGGACAGTAACACATTTTTCTTAAATAAGGCAAACATATGTTTTAGTAAACCAAAAATACCCATTGACATCGCACCACTTACTAAAACCAAATGCCCTTAATGTCTAGAAGTCCGAGTCTGTCAGGATCTCTTTCTGGAAGTCTGTGCAGAAGTAGAATGTGGTAACAGTGAAAAATCCAGCATCTGAAACTTCAGGTGTATTTGGTTCATCATCCCATATGCAGATACACTTTGCTAGAGAACTCGGGTGCACGGATTTAGAGGGAAATGGAGCAAGAATACCTGATTTTTGAGGATCCCATCATTGAGGACTCCGTTAGAAAGTTTCTCTTGTACACTGACAGTGCCGCTGGCTTAAGTTCAAAGCTTCTATAGTACAAATGATGGGACCAGCAGGTCGGTTCCAGAAGAAAAGTAATTCAGAACCAAAATAAGTTTTGCTTGCGTTGCCACCCTCGGTACATGAACAGGTCTTAAGTAATCTGAGTTTTGGTTAGTGAACCTTTGACCTGGGCAGTGATAAACAGTAATATCAAGCTTCTGCAGCTGTGACATCTTTCAGTCCATGGCCCACAGCAGAACTGGTGTTTTTCAAAACACTTCTTTTTTTTTGAAGGCAAATAAATTAAAGTTCATCCCGTTGGAAGCCTGAAAGAGAGGGAAAGGGTATTTTAGTATATGCAACTGTAAAAAACAAAGGACTGGGAGGAAATGAGGGGTTTGCAACAAAGGAAGTTCTGGCCCTTGAGCGGGTATTTTCAGGACATGGTATGCAGCTTCTTAAAGGCTTCAGTACCTTTCTACATACTGCAAACTTCCTTAAAGTTTCTTCTAACCTAATGTGTCCCTGTCAAACATTGCTTGATACTCGCCCCACCCTCAGCCCCACTGCACTTTTGTACATATCCTTATACCCTGTCATTCCTTCTATCTAGAATTAATTTTAATGTCTGTCACCCATCTGCCTATAAGCATGCTTGGAGGCAGAGATCATGTTTGTGCTGCATTCTCCCAAGTACTTAATACAGTGCTCTAAACACAAGTGCTCAATATATGCCATTGATTAAATAAACAATCCATGTTTAATGATAATGGAGACAACTATGATGCCCGCCCCCCCGCCCCCTTTTAGACTGTGAGCCCACTGTTGGGTAGGGACTATATATGTTGCCAATTTGTACTTCCCAAGCGCTTAGTACAGTGCTCTGCATATAGTAAGCGCTCAATAAATGCGATTGATGATGATGATAATGTTGCATGCAATGACAACAGTGATGCTGACAGAAAACAATTTTGATTTATAAATATTTTAAATATCCCTATGCACCTCTGCAGGAAAACTTTTGGGTTGGAGGCAACTCCATGGATAATGTCCTAATCTGATCCTTCCCCTAAATTTCCCATCACAGTTGATGGCACAACCCTCCCAACTGCCTTCCAAGTTTCTCATAACCATGGCATTATCCTTGACTCCTCCCTCGCTTTCAGCTTCCATATTTAATCCATCACCAAATCCTGTCAGCTCTTCTTGCTCATTTCCAGGGTTCCCAGCCCAATTCTTCTCCATCCAGTCACCACACTGTTCCAGCTTGATTACTGCATCAGTCTCCTTGCTGATCTCCTGGCCTTAAGTCTCTTCCCCTCTCCAGGCTGTACTTCACTCCTTTTCCAGATTGTTTTTCTAAAAAGTCATTCTGTTCAGCTCATTTTGGGCAGGGACTGTGTCTGTTGATATTTTCTACTCTCCCAAGGGCTTAATACTGTGCTGTGCAACCGGTAAACATTCAGTAAATGACTGAATGAATTTCCTCACTCCTCAAAAACCTCCCACTGTTGCTCATTCTCTGCACCGAGACAATCCTGACCAATGGATTCAAGACATTCAATCAGTTATATCCCTCCCACTCATCCACTCTCTTCTTTCACTACACCCTAGTTCACACTCTTCATTCTCTTCAATCTAATTTATTCACTGTGCTTCTTTCTTTTTCATCTCTTTCACTGCCAACTTCTTGCTATCCCTGCCCACCCGCCGCCCAACCTGCTATACACATATCCAATTGATCACTGCTCTCCCCGTGTTCAAACAGCGTTTGGAAATATCATCCCTCCCAGGAGGTCTCCTTTCCCCAACTGATTTCTACTCTCTCTCTCTTACTATCCCCAGCTGCCATTTTAGTACTTCTGTACAACCTGAGCACTTATGTACATAATTTACAAGCTCTAGCACTCCTCCTGTCTATAACCTAGTTTACAAATAGGTGTCTATTTCCCGTGCTAGACTGTAAGCTCCTTGATTATACTGTACTCTTTCAAGTGCTTCTAACCAAAACGTGTCCTGAAAACATGCAGAACGTATGGCAGAACTGGATGTTCTTTGTACAAACAAGTTCATATTTGAAGTAATGTTAATATAGTAAGTGAGGAAAAACCAAAGTGAGTCACCACAGCTATTTGATTTGATGGAATCTGTTTGATTTTCACAATGAGAAGATGAGGATGTGACGAATGCTAACTTTGGTTCTGGAAGTCTTGTGCACAGTGTTTTATGGCAGCACTGTTACTTGCTACTGCTGAATCAATCAGATTAATTGAAAGCTTACTGTGTGTAGACCACCACATGATGGCTGTGTGATCTTGGGCAAGTCACTTAACTTCTCTGAGCCTCAGTTACCTCATCTGTAAAATGGGGATTGATTGTGAGCCCCACGTGGGGCAACTTGATCACCTTGTATCCCCCCCAGCGTGTAGAATAGTGCTCTGCACATAGTAAGCGCTTAACAAATGACATCATTTAGCGCTTGGAAGAGGACAGTACAAACAGAGTTGATAGATATGTTCCCTGTCTACAAGGAGCTTACAGTCTAGAGGGAGCTGTGAGTCGTTCCCTAATTATCAAATCAGGCTCTCAGTCCCCTGGGGTCACTCACCCTTTTTGGAGGTCGGCTTGCTTGAGCTTTTCTTCCCCTCTTCAATCCGCTGTATCAGCTGTCGGAGCTCGGTGTCATACTCTGACCATTCGGGGACAATGCGGGCAGCCGCTTCCAATTTGGGTTCTTTCGTTTGGGGATTATTACACTAGAAATTCAAAGGCAAGGAATGCATTTAATAAATCCGCTACTGTCTTGTGGCAGGTGTAAAAACATCCAGCAACTTTTATATGTTAAAGCAGCGACAAGAGCTCTGAAACCAAAGCTCACAAAATATGAGGAGAATTAAATGTTAAGGTAGAAGAAACCTGAAGCCTTCCTGAGGTCCTGGGGAAGGACCATATGTGGGCATTCCAGGTATTTATATTTCGTAAAAGACAGGGGCCTAATGTAATTTGCTGTTATCTTGAAGAAGCGTGATAAATATAAACGTCATGTGAGACAGGGACTACATTTGAACTGATGATCGATCCCAGTGTGGATCAGTGGACAGAGCACAAGCCTAGGAGTCAGAAGGACATCATGGATTCTAATCCTGGTTCTGCCACATGGTCAAGTCACTTAACTTCTCTGGGCCCCAGTTACCTCATCTGTTAAATGGGCATTAAGACAGGAACCGTGTGCAACCTGATTAATTGCACCTACCCCAGAGCTTAGAATAGTGCTTGGCACATAGTAAGCATTCTACAAGTACCGTTATTATTATTATTATTATAACAGTGCTTGGCACAGAGTAATAACCTAACAAATACCACTTTATTATCATTCTTATTGTTATAACTGTTTGCAAAACTGACCATTGGGAACGGGGAAGGAAGGGGCGGTAGAGAATTATTTGCGATGATTGGATGTAATACCAAAGTGAGGCATACATGGATTGAGTTGTCAGCCAACAGTACCACATGTATGTCCAGGTTCAGTGGATTGTGGGGTGGGCCAGGCCATGCCTGTTGTTGGAAAAACCTTTAAAAATCTCGATCTGCTCATCTATTTTTCATTAAGGTACTCACCAAGTCAATTGTTTTGGCTTGTTTTTTGGATTCGTCATCGCACCAAGTTTCACACCACAACCACTCTTGAGGAAGAGACTTAATGGCGACCTGATGAATCATGTTATTAGGTAGGTCCTGAAGATAAGAAAGCAGTACTAGATTATGCTGTGTTAATCATTTTGCAGATATTACGGACCTAGAAAAATTTGGCAGTGTGAAGCAAGAATGATTTAGGTGGCAAAAAGTAGAGATCTCTTTTCCTAATTTTTGACTTCCCAAACTATGTGGTAAAATGGACCACATGGACTATGGACTATGTGGCAAGAATGAGTTCCCCCAAACCCACTCCTTTTCACCCTCCTTACTCCCAGTTCTCCCTTGGAGTCATTCTCATCCATCCCAGGAGTCTTTCACAAAGGTATCTTCCACCAGTTTTCTACTAGTGTCTCTGTCCCCATTCCCTCCCAACCCTAAAACTTACTCTCATCTTTTTCCCTTCTATAACAACCCTCTTCAATGGCTCACTTTGTTATGGCTTCTTACCCTCTGCCTTTAAACATGCCTTAAAAAGTCTTCTCTGTATTCCCAAGCTACTAAATCTTCCTATTCCAGTTCCTGTTTGAACTCCTCACATGGACTTTCTGCCTCCCTTTTAATGGTATTTGTTCAATGCTTACTATGTGCCAGGCACTGTTGTCAACACTGGGGTAGATACAAGGTAATCAGACTGGACACAGTCCATGTCCCCTACATGGACCTCACAGTCACAATCCCCATTTTACCGATGAGGTAACTGAGGCACAGAGAAGTTAAGTGACTTGTCCAAGGTCACACTGCCTTCACTTCCTCTCCTCCACCTGCGTTCATGACCCACTCTAATCTGGTTTCCGGCCCCTTCACTCCACTGAAACTGACCCCTCCAAAGACAACACTAATGGCCTCATCATTGTCAAATCTAATAGACTCTACTCAATCAATCGTATTTATTGAGCGCTTACTATGTGCAGAGCACTGTACTAAGCGCTTGGGAAGTACAAATTGGCATCACAATCTACTCCTCTCCTCCTTGCCATAAGCTCACTGAGGGCAGGGAACATGTCCACCAATTCTGTTCTACTGTAATCTCCCAAGCGCTTATTCTGGTGTGCTGCTCACAGTAAACACTCAATATATACCACTAATTGGCTAACCATCTTTTCAGGGAAAAGCTGTCCAAACTTAGTTTTATTGACACAGTTCTCGCCTGATTCTTCTCCTACCTCCCCAGCTGCTCCTTCTCAGCTTCCTTTGATGGACTTTCTGCCTCTCACCCCAACTGTGGATGTCCCTCAAAACTGCCCGTGTTCTGAGTCTGTTATAAGGTCGCTCATCCGTTCTCATGGCTTCAGCTACCATCCCCTGGTGGATGACTCCCAGATAATAATAATAATGATGGTATTTATTGAGTGCTTACACTGTAATAAGCGCTGGCAGATTTATCTGGCTAGCCTCACTCTACACACTTGCATTGTCTCTGGCTTCCATGGCATTGCCACATTGATATACTGCCAGCATTTACCCTGGCCTGGGCTCCTGCTGAACTCCTAAGCAGGTCTTCAATTCAGGGCCTCATCACCTTGGGATTCAGGTTTTTCCTTTCACCAGTGGTGCACTGCCCGAAGCAGGAATTCCCCCAGTCCCCAAATTGGTGAAGAGGCACAGCGAGATGATGCTCTTCTCGACCGCTTCAGGGTGGGCCTGGGCACCCCTTTGTTTTAAATGGTATTTGTTAAGCATTTACTATGTGCCAGGCACTGTGCTAAGGGCTGGGGTGGATACTAGCTAATCAAGTTAGACAAAGTCCACATCCCGCATGGGCTCATAATCTTAATCCCCATTTTATAGAAGAGGTAACTGAGGCACAGAGAAGTTACTTGCCCAAGGTCACAAAGCAGAAAATGGCAGAGTAGGGCTTAGAACCCAGATCCCTTGAGAGGTGGGAGGGAGCTCCCTGGATGGTCACAGACAAAGCTCCAACCCAACACTTGAAAACTATTTGGACACACTGATTGCATAATTTTTTTTTTTCCCTTTGGGTGATGCATTGTTCTCTGTCATTTTTCTTTAATTTCCAATAAATCATGTCATTATTTTGATATCTATCAATAGCATTCCCTCACAGATTAATTATAATTCCTGTAGAATATTGGATTTCTCCAATTTTTAAGACTTCCATTCTATTCAGTTGATCAATGCATTTTATAGGGTGGCTTTCAGAACTTTTAATATAAATGTGCCCAGTGGAGTGTCTGTCAAGATGTTTGTTGATTCACCTTAGGCCTGACCCTTTCAGTGAGAAAAAAGTAAATTGCTGCCTTGTGGAGGGGCACTCATTCCCTATGACTGCCAGGCTCTATTTAGGAAATTAGTTCCCAGTGCACAAAATGATGTGAGGCAGCAGACTGAAAGTTAATGCACTTTCAAAATGCAAAGTTCATTCTGATGGCATATGTAGGATCAGCCTCTGTGTTCTGCTTATTTTTTGAACTGCTGCAGTTTTTTTCTGAATTTATACTACTATGTAATTTCTATAGGTCATTTTTAACCTATGTAAGAAAACCACAATATAACCAAGTGTAATATTTCCTCCTATTTAAGCCTTTTCTTGGGGAAAAAAACAGGATGGTATTTTGAATGATGGATGTTACATAAA
The DNA here is from genome assembly GCF_015852505.1 of Tachyglossus aculeatus. Taxonomy (NCBI): domain Eukaryota; kingdom Metazoa; phylum Chordata; class Mammalia; order Monotremata; family Tachyglossidae; genus Tachyglossus; species Tachyglossus aculeatus. The sequence goes on along the minus strand of NC_052082.1, from coordinate 23,481,882 downwards.
AAATAAACTGTCTTGTTTTAATATTGCATAAAATGATGGATTTTCAGCTGCTGTTATCAGCAAAACTGTGTAGTCCTTTCCCTGAATGTTTTACAAATGCAACAGTAGGAAAGGATGCAGTGAAGTTGGAAAATGTACAGAGAAGGGCAACCAGGATAATTAGGGGGATGGGGAACTTTCACTAGGAGGAGAAGCTGAAAGGACAAAGACTCTTCAGTCTTGAAAAATTAAGGCTGAGAGAGGGGGAGACATGATTGGTGATTACATACCAAAGAGGGGTGAGTAAAGGGGGAATGTGGAATTGTTGTTCACCAAATCCCAGAACTCCTGTAATAGAAGGCATCCTTTGGAATATTAAGGTGGTATATTCAAAATAAAGGAAACTATTATTTGCATGCCACATGGTAAACTATGATTTTCTTCCTAGGGGAAGTTGTCTTGGCTGGAAATCAATCAATGGTATTTACTGAGAGCTTGCTATGTGCAGAGCACTGTTCTAAGCGCTTGAGAGAGTACAATTACAAGAGAATTAACAAGACACAATCCCTGCCCATAATGAAAATAGCATAAGGTTCAGAAAAGGATTGTACAATTTCATAAATTACTATTTTTGTTCATCAACAATTGATTATTAGAGTGAATTAGCAATAGTAAAAGGTAAGTAGTCCCCCATCCCCTTTTATCTCATTCATCATCAAACTGTTTCTTCAAGCATCCTGTTGCCTCAGACAGGGTCTTATTAGGGAGGGGGAACAAGCATTTAATCTCCATTTTACAGCTGAGGAAACTGAGGCCCAGCGAAGTTAAGTGACTTGCCCAAGTTCACACAACAGACAAATGGCAGAGCCAGGATTAGAACCCAAGTCCTCTGACACCCAAGCTCATTTGGTCTTTCCACTGGGTAACACTGCTTCTTCTAGAATAGGAAGGATGATGGTTTGTCAGCTGTGATGGGAAATGTTGGAAGTATAAATTTAAGAGTACAGATGAGGAGTTCAGTTTTGCTGCAAGAAACACACTGGAGGCAGAAAGAAATGCCAAATTGGGGCTGGCACGGTAGATTTAGGACTCATCCTTGAAGAGGTGATAACTGAAGCCAGGGAGTAGTGGTGGTATTTCTTCCTGTCTTTACGATGTAGAGATCAGATCTGCTGTGTGCATGCTTTGGTCTGAAGCCAACACTGAAATAATGCTAATGTTATTTTTCAGTATCCTGTCCAAAGGACTCTGCCAACAAAAATAAAGTACTAGGCATGAGGGCTGTGAGAAACTCTGAAGGCTTCCACATGCAGCTCTCTCAATTTTCTTCTTGAAGATAATGATTACGGGGGATGCCTCAGAAATCTGTGCCATTTTTTCTGGGTTCTAATGTTGAGGAGTAGCCCCTGCAGGTACCTAAACATTGAGTCCCCTCTTTATAGATATCATGCTCACATATTCCCTATCCTAAAAAAAACCCTTCCCTTTGACTGCATGGCTCCCTACAGTTATAACCCAATCTCCCTCCTAACATTCCACTCCAAACTCCTTGAGCAAGTTGTCTACACTCACTGTCTCCACTTCCTCTTTCAACTTTCTCCTCGTTCCCCTGTAAACTGGCTTCCTACCCTTTCATTCCACAGAAACTGCCCTCTGGAAAAAACAATCAGGTAAGAGGTGGGATACCATGAGCTGGTAGGAGAAATTTATATTCGGGGACCACTACTCCAAATTTCTCTTGTGCTTGGGTGGACCAGGGGATTCTGATCCCTCCATCCTCTGCTCCTTAATCAGGATTCACAGAACGGGTGCTTGAAGGAACTGGTGGCCGGCTTTTTCCCTTCCTTCGCTGAGCCATATCCAACCCACCTCTTCCCGAACCCAGGTTTTTCAAGTCATAGATAAAAATACATTTTGAAGGAACAGGAACGGGAACGTACCTGGTCTAGATTTGACAGACTGTTTGGATCTTGACTGAGAGCCTGGTACTGTCCTCTAAGTCGGTCTCCTGCTGCAATTTTTCTGAACTTCTTGAGATCTACTACATAGAGGGCACTGCAAAGAAAAGTATTTTCTCGGTCATTAAAATAGTTTAAATTTTTTTTGCAGTGACTGAGTACAATTATGGAACTGAATAGCCCTGCCCTGCCCCAGGTCTAAAGCAACCTAATTTGCTTGTTTCCAACCCAGCACTTGGTACAGTGCCTGGCGCATAGCAAGGGCTTAAAAAATAGCACAATTAAATTATTATTATTAAGTACCAAATCTCTGTAATCCTGAAGGAAGTTATTCCCATTTTGTGAATAGAGGATCCAAGGCACGGGGCCACAGTGGATCAGTGGTGGACCAGAGAAGAAAAGTCAAGCATCTCTAGGCTCTCATCTCATTGTGGGCAGGGAATGTGACTGTACTCTCCCATGTGCTTAGTACAGTGCTTTGCACACAGTAAGTGCTCAATAAATATGCCTGATTGAATGAATGAATGAAACGGACTCCACTGTATGCTCTGTTATTATGGAGCTATGTGACTCTTGCATGACTAATGATTTGTTAATCTTAACCAAAAAGCGCTGCTCAATTTTATTACCTGATGTGGTACTTCCTTTTCCCAAGGTGTGATGCCCAGTACCCCGTTTTCCAGAAACGATATCCATCCATTTCTGTGCGGCTGTCACAGAAAGGGGTATAGCCATATGGAGCTCCACCTAAATCAAGATCTCGGAGTTCCTTTAGATCAGCTCTCACAATCTAAAGAACAAAAAAAATACATTTTTTTATCTGGTGAAGAAGACATTTAACATTCTTGATCTTCAACACTGACAAGAGTTTTTCTACTTTGAACAGCGTATCTGATCGGCATCTTCTCAACTTGGATTTTAAGGTAAACCTTACATTGCTGCCCTTGACATCAATAGGTAAAGCAAAATATTGATTTCATTTCTCTTTCTACACCAATCTCAAAGGACATTTCTGAAAATATACAGTATTCCGCACATATCTAGAATTTTCTAATTTTCTGCCATAATCAATTTACTCAGACATTTGTTTTCTACACAAATATGTTTGTATAGATACACACATATAGATATATATGCATATTCATGGCTACATTTTCTTGGTTTTGACTACTTAGAGGAATTTACAGGACTTTTGGAAAGTATTTAAAAAAATTTATAGGCACTTTGGAAAGATTTCATAAAATTTGGTTAGCAACAACTCTTATACCAGATATAAAAAAAATTACTGCACACAATTTTAACTTCAACATCATTTTTCCTATAGTGTAAAAACTCAGGTCACTGACTGACTCATCTGAGTGGCACTGCAGTCTTGGCTTTGGATTCTCTGTGTGGAAGTTTCCACCCAGCAGCGAAAGGAATAAGTTTCCAGTGATAGGAATTATGGGTGTCTTTTCCATGATCCCTCTCAAGACCTGATTCCTAGTAAGTGGAATTTTTGACCAACTAGCAGCACCTGTTTCCTACCATGCTGGATAAAAAAGTTTTTACTGAATCTCAACTGAACATAAACCTGATTCCAAGCACTTAGTACAATGCTCTGCACACAGTAAGCACTCAATAAATACTACTGAATGAGTGAGTTAAAATTAACTTTTGCTGTAGAGAAACACTATGGATGGCTTAGTGGAAAAAAGCACAGGCCTGGGAGTGAGAGGATCTGGGTTTTAATCCCAGCTTTGCCACTTGCTTGCTGGGTGGCCTTGGGCACATCAATTAATTTCTCTGTGCCTCAGTTTCCTCATCCATAAAATGGGGTTTCAATACCTGTTGTTCTTCCAACTTAGACTATGAGCCCCAAGTGGGACAGGGACTGTGTCTGACCTGATAAATGTGTTTCTACCCTAGCATTTACAACAGAACATGACATACAGTAAGCTTGAATATCATAATTACTATTATTAGTTATCGACCAGGTATGTAAGGGACAAATTCTGGAAGCAGAATTTGAGGCACAAAGAGTGTGTGTGGTGGGGAACAGGACATTTTTTACTGTCTCTGGTTCATGTGGTCTATTTTTACTTTCCATTTCCTCTTCTGAACATGGTGGCTATTTAGACACAAAACACGTCTTAACCTTGAGTGTATGATATAGCTCTATTTGTTTAAAGAACCAAAGGCTGAATTTTAAACACGACACAAAAGAGATGGTCTTTTTAATTTAGAAATGATAACATCTTTTACTACATTATTCCACATTACTTCCATTTCTGATAAATATAACTTGTTGGATGAATGGCAACATCTAATGGCAAAACATTATACTAATATGCAGTGTTACTTGTCATCAAAATGACTAAAAATTGCTTTTGGGACTAAACATCTCTTGAAATGCAGCCTCCAGAATGGGCAGAGACTGTCTAAATGACAGTCAACAGCTAAGACTGAAAATAAAGAATTCTATTTCCATTTAGGAGTGCAGAGGAAATTTGAGCAAGTAAAAAGCATTTCTAAACAGTTGAAGGAATTTGAATTAAAACTCACTGAGAAAGGTAACTTTAATTAGGATTACTGTTTTTCACACTGTTGCATGCTTGGGTGCCCAAATGGGTTTATCCTTTCATCATCATCATCATCAATCGTATTTATTGAGCGCTATGTGCACAGCACTGTACTAAGCGCTTGGGAAGTATAAATTGGCAACATATAGAGACAGTCCCTACCCAACAGTGGGCTCACAGTCTAAAAGAGTGGGCTTTCAGTGTTGCTTCAACACTCGAGAGCTGACCTTGTTGTTGGAAATCTTCTCCTGTCATCTGAGGTACAGTATGATTCATAGATGATGCTGATCCCCAGGAGTTGAGTATGTCTTCTGCACGAGGTCTGTCTCTTACTGCCTTTTAGAGAGTCACATACCATAACAGCTTCAAGTTGAACTGGAATTTGCTGGGCCATTGACCTCACTCTTCCTCCCATCCCTGCCCAAAGCAACGCTAGACTTTATCTTGTTTTCTTCCTCTTTGTCTTTGAATCTTTGCACCATTTAGATAGCAGAATTCGCAACAAGCAGCGTACTCTGTGTTGCATATGAAAATCTCTCTTCGAACATTTCCCAGGGGTAGGCCTGAACACAATTTTGTTTTTCTTCATAAAAGGCTGTGCTGAATTACCTGCATTTCTCCTTGTTTGTCTTAGGAGCACAAATCAGCTTTCTCCAAGACTTTCGTGATGCTCATCATCTACTGAGCTAGAAGAGGTTCCTGGCAGTTCAGAAGCAATCTGATTCCAGTTTCTATATCCCTTATTGCCTCCTCAAGCAAGGTGAGATACAACCAGTTGAACTGAATAGGACCTACCACACAGTCCTACTTTCCCTGGTGGTTACTGAGAAAGACACAGACTGAACACCGTCCACTTTGAATCGACCAACCATTCCTTCATGGAGTAGCCTAAAGATCTTAATGAATGTCCTGAGACCCTTGAATTTGCTTAGCAATTGGCCCAGTGAAATCAGCACGGTCCTTGCAATCACAATATCTGGATTCTTGACCTGGTATTCCAACAGTGGTAAAGGTTTCTGACTGAAGAGCCACCTAGATCATTCTGAGTGGTGGATAGGATCATCAGGAATCCAGGGTGGTCAACAAGGCTGCTTCAGCTACCAAAGCATCTGCCTTCTGGGGCATGGCACTGCGGCAGAGCAGTGACATTAAGCTGTGGACATTTCAACTGGGAATGAGGCCCGAATGTAAAAATTCCTTCCCAGGCCCTACGTGGTGTGCTGGTCCCCTGCCAACCAACCGGGACCCTGTATTTCAGTTCTCAGCAAGAACATAACAGGCTGGAAAGAGAGACTGCAAACAACTAGCATATAATTCATTCCTGAAAACAGGTTCTCAGTCCCGAACCAATCGGTCATATTGATTATGTACTTACTGTGTGCAGAGCACTGTATTAAATCTCAGGACCATGACTCCACCAACCACAACTGTCTAAGCCCTGATCTGTTAATGGGGTGAAATGCTTTTATCAGGCCTATTTCAGCACTAGGGAATTAGAACAAATTTTAGGAAGGACATCTTTATGTAAGAGTTATGATGACATCTGGATAAGATACTTAACTAAGAGAATCTCGATTTTTGGATATTTTAAAGCATAATATACATGTTCCAGTCTTGACTGTTTAAATTTGTACATGGAGGTAGGAAGATAGATTTGGTGATGCTATGACAATGTAGTCATTTTGATTAAATCACAACCATCCCTACACTGATTTTTGGGACCTTCAGTGTCCCTATGGTTATGCCTGATGACCCTTTTGCTGCCAGTTTCCTCTCACTCTGCAACTCCACTGACTCAACTCTGCCCTCTCCTCCTCCTGGTAACATTATTTCTCTATCCTTGACTCCCATGCACCAGTTCTTTCAAAGGCTTAACTTCCTTCTACTCCACCCACTTTATCTCTTTCCCTTGATGACTTGGCCACACACTGTATTGATGATAAAATTATAGGGTGTCATCTCCCTAAAATCTCCTCTCCTCTACTGCTCCTTCTTCAATTCTTCCATCCTTCCCAACAGTATCTCGAGATCTCCCACCTTCTCTCAAAATCTACCTCCTCCATCTGTGCCTGACTCCATACTGTCATACTTGATCAAAACATTTGCCTTTACTGCTATCTTCAACTGTTCACTTTCCAATAGCTTCTTCCCCACTGCTTTCAAACACGCTCATGTACCCCATCCTAAAAAAAACCACCCCAAAACCTTTACTGACCCCACGGCTCCCTCCAATTACTGTCATATCTCTCTCTCTCACCATTCCCCTCCCAAACTCCTTGAGCAAATCATCTATACCCCCAGCCTCCACTTCCTCTTCTCCTTGACCCCCTCCAATCTGGCTTCTGCCCTCTTCACTCCATGGAAACTGCTCTAAGTTCACCATTGACCTTCTTGCCAAATCCGATGGCCTCTACTCCATCCTAATCCTCCAAAATGTATTTTAATGTCTGCCTGCCCCTTTAGACTGTAAGCTTCAGTTGGGCAGGGACCATGTCTTCCAATTCTGTCCTCTCCCTTACTACAGTACTCTGCAAACAGTATGTGCTCAATAAATACCATTAATTGATACAACTTCCCCCCACTTTTTGCACTTCATAATGCAGTTCTAATCCCATTACCTGGTCAGCATCCACAAAAATGATTTTGTCCACAGCTAGTGGGAAAAGGACATCAAGGAACAGAATTTTGTAACCCCAAATAATTCTTTGCTTTTCAGTCTGCTGATGAAGCCATCGAGGCCACCTATACTGGACCAGCTCATAGTGAAATCCGTATTCCTTAGCCATGTGAGGAATGATATCCTGAACACAAAAACGGAAAAGAAAAAGGTTTCATGCTTTTTCATTTAGTAGATTATGTCCAAAACAAAAATGAATTTGAAATAGTTATTTGTTTCAAAATTCTAATTACTCAGTCTATTAAGAATTATAGACTGTGGAATGTAAGCTCCTTGTGGACAGGGGTCATATCTAATGTTATGTAATCTACTCTAATGTATTGAAATCTTTCAAGTATCTGGTACAGTGCTCACACACAGAATTGATTAATTCTCATTTATTTTTCTTTCTCATCCTTTTGTTGAGACCCTACTCTTGGTCTACACTGTCCTAAGTGCCCAGAATAATAGCACAGAAGTAAAAAACATGACCCTTGCCTCTGAGGAGTTTACCAGTGAGTAAAAGATCTGTTAACTGATCCAGAACTTTTCCAACAGAGACAGACACCCTGAAAGCTGGACAAATCATGTTCTTGACAGATCGATCCTGACTCTGCTCTTCTGCTCAAAGATGCTAATTATTCCCATCAATGCAAAAACTTATTACACTTACTTTAAATGTTGGAGAGAGATAATTTTTCAAAAACCAAAATTTAACTGGTGTTTTAGTGTGACGTAAAACAGAAAGCATCATAATTCTGTAAAAGAAAAGTGGGTAAAATCCAAGTTATAATTTAAAAATAGGTAGAATTGAACAAATATCTTAACAGCTTTTTAGCATATGGATATGAGTGTAGTCATGGTGTTCAAAGTATTCCCAGCCAAAGATGTACTAACTTTTTGACACAATCAACTTAAATGTCTTTGTTAGATACCGGTTTCCCTATCTTTTTATCTTTTTCCAATAAAATGAAATACTGTCCTACAAAATAGGTGACATATTTTTCAACATATACTTCCTGTATCTACAAATAACTCCTCTTTAAAAATATGATAAACCAATGTTTGTTCAATTTTATGGAATTTTAAGACATACCTCAAAAAACGTTCATATAAATGGCCAGAAGCAACTGAAAAGATGTTTAGAAAACCTTGATTGGTTTGGTCTTTTCCCTCTATTTGGATTCCTTCTACAGAACTAAAGAAAAAAAAAAACAAGTTATGTTGCTGAACAGAAATCTATATGCTGGGTTTTAAATGAGTGACTATATTTGAATCACAGTGTAGTAACAGTGGGCATTACTAAAATAAACACTTTTACTAAAAACTTAGGTTCCTGTTTTAAATGCAGAGTAGTATGAGTACCAATCAATCAATAGAATGTTACTGAGATCAAAGTGCTTGGGATTGGTACAATAGAGTTAGTGAAAGCAGTGGATCCCTGCTTTCAAGGAGCTTACAATCAGAATATTTTGGCTATTTGCAAACAGATGTAAATGAGCAAACGGCATGGTTCTATAGAAAAGTATCCCCTAGCATGACTCCCATCCACCCCCATAGGACTTATGTATATCCTCTTAAACTCTGCTGCTTTCTCTAACCTGTAATTTATTTCAATCCCTGAATAGATTCTAAGGGTTCATTGTCTACCAAGTCTATTGTATCATGCTCGGCAGATGGTAAGTGTTCAATAAATAGTATTGATTACTTTTACTGATTTTGACCATTTTGGAATCGAGTACATAATTCGGGTCACAAACTAAAGTTCAACTGACAGCCATGCCACACATCTCACAGGGAAGCTGCTCAAAGTTGTGTACAACTTTGTTTTGTCTTTCCAAAGCAAAACTATCAATTCAATATGTTAAAGTAACAGATGTAATTGAAAACATTTCCAGAATTCATTTAAGTAAAACTAGAGTGAATCATATTAGTTTCCCAATAACTTCCTCCCCCAAAATGAAATGGCCACAAGCAGTAAGGCCAGAAATAAGGATGTTTTTGTAAGTTAAAGAATGCATCTTAAGCCTGAAGGATTGGAAAACTAATTAAACTATGTTCCTATATAATTATTTTTTCATTTTTAAGAAATGCATTTTTTCTTAAGTCAGTGACAGAGAAGGTTGGACACCACACACCACCTACATTCCTTCAGTATAGTCTGAATCTTGATGCCATGTTGACACTATACTCTGAGTCTCCCCAAGAGCACAAAGCTCAGGTATCAGTGAATATGAGCTCAAATATGAGTAATTCAGGGACTTTTGATGATACTCTCCATTTGCTAGATTATAACAGTTTCCTAGAGGACTGGAACTGTGGTGTCACAGTGACACCAACTTCCAGATTCCTTGTTACGTCCTCAGATATGGACTAGTAGAATAGGTTGAAGAAAACAAGTTCCAGGAACCAGCCTTGTTTGACTTCACTGGTGATGAGGAAAGGATCTGACATAGCCCCTTCAAATCAGATGTAGCCAGCTCTTTTACCATAGAGTCTGAACTAAAATGCAGTAGCATCAAAATCATTTAAGTTTGATTAACTTCCAGGTGACACATTAAATGCTATTTTGAATATCCACCATAAAAATTCAAACATTGGTTTGCTATCAAACCATTCAACTCTTTTTAGATATTCATGCTCTTGAGGAAGTCAGAAAAAATTTACTTTTAATTTGCAAAACATATACTAGCAGTTACCATAGATTATTTTTTATGCAGAAGTTTTCTTTATTAACTGAGTTTATTCACAAATGAAACCTGCTTCACATGAAGCACTCTAACTGTAAAGCTCTTCAGTTTTCAGTAATTGTGCATGTAAAATAAATGCAAAATTAGTCCTCTTGACTATAGCTCATTGTAGGATGGGAACATTTCTACTGTGTTATACTGTATTATCCCATGCTCTTAGGACAGTACTCTTCCCATAGAAAGTGCTCAATAAATATGAGTGATTGATAAAATATCGAATAACCTGAGAGTAGTGAGGAACACTGCACTATTATTTTAAAGTAGCTAACATTTAATATCAACTACAGAAAAGCTGCAAGAATTTAGATCCTATTCGGAATTTGCAATAATTTGGCCTGAGAATTTGACTGTACAATATTAGACTGTCATTTTCACATTTTATTCAGGCCTGAACTCTCCTGAGGAGATCGTTGTATTAGTATGGAATGAGGAGAGAGGACAGAAAGGTTAGTCAGCTTGTCTAATTTCCACCTGGGTATTCTCTCCCAGTACTTAATACAGGGTTCTGCACACCATAAACACTTAATAAATACTATTAGTACTACAATTCTCTCTCATCCCAATTGTTCCTGTTGGTGGTTATGGCCACCAAACTTCTCTTTCTTCTGCTAATAGTTTTTCTCCCTGTATCAACTTAAGAAGATATATGAATCTTTGTCCCTTCAATGTGAGCAGGACAAACATGTTATAATACTGCATTCAAAAGTCTATACATCTGTAATTCATACTTTCCACTAATTCAGATTGTCTCCTCTTTTACAATTATTTAGAGAGACTTCACTGTACCTTGAAACGGAGTCCCTAATACCTTGGTTTTCTTTATTTTTATCAGAAAGTAGATCTTCATTAATTTTGTCTGGCTTTTTCCGTACCTGGAAAAAAAATTGCTGAATTTGAGAATTTATGACCCAATATTTTGATATTAACATTTTGGACCAAATGTGTTTGGGAAAATGAGACAAAGTGACATGTACCTCAGGCTAGTCTTTTGAGGTCTAGCTGGACCCCATTTTGCCTCTTAGGTTTGAGGTTTAAGTGCCCAAGAAAGTTTGTCCCATGCTGTCTACCACAAGTGTAAAAGACCTTTTGGAGGTATTTTCAACAAGACAAATCAGGTTCTTCATAAAAGCCTCATTAACCTTCAGACCACACATTACTCATTTAGTTCATTGAAGAAATAATTGAGTTATTCATTCCCTCCTAGCCTGAAACTGCTTTCAAGTTTCCAGTGAAGAGATATCCAAGAAATCTGGCTTATTTACGATTTTTAAACTGAATACTGGCCAAGTCATCAGAAGACCAATCCAACATCAGTTTGAAAACATAGTAACATACTGATAAACAATAATGAAATCTGCCTCTATAACTAAAGGAACTATTTGGGGGGAATTTGCTATTAGCATGTTTCATCATGATTCTGCACCAGAGGACTGAAGCATTATCAGCATGATTAGTAGTACTGTAATAGTAGTAATGCTTTTTAAGTGCTTACTGTATGCAGAGCATTGTACTGAGCACTGGGGAAGAGTATAAAATTGGGAAAAAGACATGGATGATCTTTGAATACACTTGGGAGACAGGAGTGGGGACAGACACAAGGAGAGCAATGGCACATTCAAACAGCTTAAGAGGCAAGGTCACAGGGGTTGTTATTGTCATGCTGGCTTAGATCTCTGCCCAGTGACAGTTATTGTTTAGGAGAGCTGATGGTTCAGTACCTTGTCCTCGGCCCCACGTCTAGCAGGGCTATATTCACTGGAAATACCTAAGACTTCCTCTAGACCATAAAATTGTTAAGGGCATGGAATGTGTCTATCAGCTCTGTTATACTGCACTCTCCCAAGCAATTAGTACAGTGGTCTGCACACAGTATGTGTTCAGTAAATAGGACTGATCGATTGATTGAAAAAGTTAGTCGATGGGCCAAAACAGAAAATGGGAATGGGGGCAGGAAAGGACTAAAATGCTGACCTGGGAATCCCGCTGACATCACAACTGGTGGTTGAGACTAACCAAAACCTGTCAGGGGGCTGGGGGTCCTGTGAACAGTCCTGCCGGGTTGGTGAAGAGCATGAAACTACTTAGCCACTCCTTAGTAGGTAAGGACTTAGGTGCAGAGGTGATATGTTAAGTGCTGAAGTGGTTAATAGGGGGGGAGAGGTGAAGACAGGGAAGGCATATGTACCTGTACTTTAAGGATTTTGCTCTTAAAGTTACTTAATACTACAATAACATCATCTGAGTCTGATGGAGAGTCTGTTCCTTCATGCCTAGAAAGAGAAATAGATATGAATTAGCAAACTATGACAAGAAGCCAAATTTCATGTGTCCTCTGTTCAAACGAAAAACACTTCAAATGGGAAGTGGAAATCATTATTTTTAGTCAATCCTCTTGAATATGGCCTGAATAAGTGAAAAGTCCAAATTGCAAGACCCATTTCTATTGCAGTTTTATTACACTGCTATGTGTACATATGCTGGGTTTACCTACACCTTTCCAGTTTCTCTTTAATTCTGTCTGCAGGGAAGTTGATAGCTTGTATTTACTTCAGTGCTTAGTACAGTGCCTGGCACATAGTAAGCACTTAAAAAATGCCACATAAGAGATATCTGCATGACCAAGTCTAGTATTTTTTCAGTATCTGCTTGCCACTCTCAATCTTGAAACTAAGAAATTTTTTTCAGTTTTAGATTATTTGATGTCCATCACCCTCACTCCACAGTATGTGTCCCATTACAAAAAAACCTTTTCATGGTTTCTGTTTTAAAACTGAGTGAGTACCTCATGACGGTCAACATGTTTTGAAATCAATTTTCTGATGTTATTTACCTTACACACAAATTTACCTTAGTGTAAATTGATCTTTTGGCTTTAAAACATACTTTGAGGCAAAACCAAAACATTTTGAACCCTCAACCTATTTGGCCTTTGATGGTTAAATCAGAATTAGTTACCTAAACTGAATATGCCTAGGACCAGTTTTTTAAAATCCTTTTTCTTGGAAATTTTCATTTTTGCACCAGATCTGCATAGGATAAAATTAGCCCCTTCTCCCAGGTACCATCTGTGGGAATAACTCAAAATGATAAAAATAAATGTTTGTGTTTAAGTACTACTTCTCCCTCAGCGAAATGATTAATGTGACGACCTGTGAGCAGTTTTCTTAACCTGTCATTGGGTGTTATACTGTGCCCAGTCCTGGAACCAGGGATGATTATAGGCAATTGTTTTTCCTATTTTTACTTTCCCTCCTTTCTCTCTTTAGACTCTCATTACTCTATCCGTTATTTAGGAGAAGGGAAAGAAACCTAGAGTGGTGGAAAAGGAAAGGAAGTGTGAACATTTAGCAAGGTGTAAATGATAGTAATTATGGTATTTGTTAAGCACTTACTATGTGCCAGGCACTGTTCTAAGAGCTGGGATGGATAAAAGCAAATCGGGTAGGACACATCCCTGTCCCACGTGGGACTCACAGTCTCAATCCCCATTTTACAAATGAGGTAACCGAGGCACAGAGAAGTGAAATGACCTGCCCAAGATCACACAGCAGGAAAGGGGCAGATCCGGGATTAGAATCCATGACCTCCTGACTCCCGGGCTAGTGCTCTATTCACTACTCCATCTGCTGTCCCGAACAAAACACCCAGCAGGGCCTGGGAGTGCCTTCCGTGGGAAGCTATCAAAAATGCTAATTCATGACTAGCTCACTTTCATGAATCGAAAGAATCCTGCCAATGCAGTGCTAGTATCTAATTTCTTAAAATTGAATTTTTAGTTCTAAGACATCTGTAGAATAGTGTCAAGGCAACAGAATGTTAATCTTCTTCTGCACATTCCAAGGTAAATGTGCTTTGATCTTTTTCCAGGTTTCCTTTTCTGAAGAGCCAGCAGGGGTGGGGCTAAGAGAATTAGGGAACTGGGGCTAGGAGAGTTTGACACAAGAATGGAAACTCACTGCAAACATGACCATCTACAAAAACCTTTCATTGTATGTAATATACCACAAAATCTATTTAGATTATTCTTGTTATAATGCACTGAGAGGTTGAGAGTTTCCACTTGAGACACATGAACTTGGGAACGTTTGCATTAAAATCATTGTTTTAGTCTGTGAACCTACACCTACAGTTTCATTAAATCAATATGTACACAAATTACATTTCCATACCCAAAACTTTACAATATTAATGTAAGAAAAATGTTTTGATTCTACTGATTGATTCTAATCCTATCTCTGCCTAAAATGTATCATCATCAATCGTATTTATTGAGTGCTTACTATGTGCAGAGCACTGTACTAAGTGCTTGGGAAGTACAAATTGGCAACATATAGAGACAGTCCCTACCCAACAGTGGGCTCACAGTCTATGTATTTATTAATACATAAATATGTATGTATATTTTCCTCCACTGTTTTTTTAAATGGTATTTAAGTGCTTACTATATGCCAGACACCGTACTAAACGCTGGGGTAGATACAAGATCATCAGGTTGGATACAGTCTATGTTCCACAGAAAGCTCACAATCTAAGTAGGAGGGAGAACAGGTACTGAATCCCCACTTTACAGATGAATTAACAGAGGCACAAAGAAGTTAAGTGACTGGCCCAAGATCACACGGCAAGTACGTAGCTGAGCAAAGAGAATAACTCAGGTCCTCTGATTCTGCTCTTTCCACTAGGCTACTGCTTCCCAAAAGCCTGTAACCTAACCTAGTCCTCCATTAAGCACTCTCCTCCAACCTGCACACTCATCGGTTCTGTTTTCAGAACAGCTCTGTCCCCTGCTTTGTCCAGGCTCGTCATATTCATTCATTCAATCATTTATTGAGCGCTTACTGTGTGCAGAGCACTGTACTAAGCGGTTGGGAAGTACAAGTTGGCAACATATAGAGACGGTCCCTACCCAACAGCGGGCTCACAGTCTAGAAATCCCTTCTCGATTACTGCATCAGCGTCTTTGCTGACCTCTCGCCTCCAATCTTTCCCTTCTCCAGTCCACATTTTACTCTACTGCACTTATCATTTTCCATTATTTAGAAATAATAATAAAAAACCTCCAATGTTTGCTGACTCTCTTCTGCACTGAGCCAAAACCTCTCACCACTGACTTTCAGGTACTCATTATGCTCTCTCTCTTCTTCCATATCTCACTTCAATCCACATACTTCACTCCTCTACCACCAACCTACTTATTGTGCCTCGATTTCACCTTGCACCTTGTACGCTTGTTAACACTCTCGCTCCTGCCTGGTACTCCCTACTCCTTCATATCCCAAATATTAGGACTCTACTAAAATCATATATCCTCCTGGCAGCCTTCCCTGATTAAATACTCATCTCCCTGCCCTATTTTTTCTCTTATGTCACATATGCACTTTAGTCTACACTAAGTACTTTGATATTCGTCCCCCAGCCCCACAACACTTACACACATACACCTATACCGTTAATTCCTGTAATTTAATTTAATGTCCGGCTCTGCTGCGAGAATTGTGTCTACTTACTATATTGTACTCTCCCAAGTGGTTAATACAGCAAGTGCTCAACAAACACCATTGATTGATTTTAATAATAAAGTATTTACGTTCCTTTTGAAAACTGAGGTTCTTATAGCTGTTATTTCAATAACTTTATTTACCAGCAGATTCTATAGTGTTGCTTTCTGTGTGGAAAAAATCTTAAATTTTCTGAGAAACTCTAGTGCCATATAAACATTAAAACAGCTTATAAACCCAATACACCAATAAGAGAACATATTTAGGGTTAACAGTCTTAGATGTTATAAACCAGAGGGGCTACACTTATCAAGATGAAAAATGTTTTAGGCAACTGTGTGCACACAATGCAGTTTGCTTAAGCTGGCAGATATTATAATTGATGGTTTCCAACCTGAAAAACATGTCAGAGCTTTTGAAGAGGAGCCTATCAATTTTACACCCCTCTCCCCTTCAGGAATGCTATTTACCCAATTCATCTCTGTCACAAATATACAATATTGTGACTGCAGAGTGACTTAAGTATTGTGGCAAAACTATTTTTAATCAAGATTTTCCCTATAACCTTGGAAGAGCCCTTAACAGCTAGTTGAATAACAGAAGTGCCAAAGTGAAGAATATTCTAGCTGCACTCAAAGACAAGAGAACTATAGTCAAGTTTCAAAGAGAACTATGATGAGTATATTAAAAATTCAATCAATCTCCATTTTGTGTTTGGGAAGCAAAGCCTTCAATGCTAGTAATGCTTCTATAATCAAAAATGCTCTCATACAGTAGCATTCATAGTCTCTGTCCACGAATAATCTACTTTCTAGCCAGAAAGGAAGGTGGACAGAGAGGAGTACCAAACAGGGAGGTGTGAGGAGGAGAGGAAACTAAAAAAGTCTAGTAAACGGAGAGGTGGGCAGAGAGGCAAAACAGATCACAGAGAGTGAGTTATGGAAGAAATTGGACCAGGCATGTGCTGGTCAGGACCAAGAGAGACAGATGAGAATGGGTGAGCTGAAAGTAGGACAGAAAGCCAAGGAAAGGGAGGCGAAGAAAATAGGCCCCATGAGAACTTGGGAGGCACGGGCCTGGAGTTGCTGGGCACAGGAGAGCTGGGATGCAGGAGATATGGTATAATGAGCCAGGTGCAAGTGGGAATTGGTACAAGACAATAATGTTCCATCCTGAGTGATGACTGTGAGGGGAAAACTAAGGGAACTGGAGGAAAGGACACAGGCAAGAACCTTATCACCCCATCGACTAACTCTAGAACTTGTATAACTTACTTTATGCTGTCCTTAGCATTCATGTTTAAGGTGGGTTTAGCCCGGGTTAAGTGCCGCTGGTGGAAGGTGGTACAAAAGGAGTGATTACTCTACAGATTTTAATGCATGAGGTGAAAGTCTCCTAGAGAAGGTACTCCTTACAATTCTTTCTAGCTTTGGCCACCCATCCTTATCACTCAATCCATCTATCACTCATATTTATTGAGCACTGACTGTGTGCAGAACTCTGTATTAAGCAATTGTGAGAGTATAAATCTTTGTAGTTTTCATTATAGCAAACAGTTTCATGACTACTGAGTTTCCGAAATGAATTACAGAGATTACAGAATCACAGAAATGAATTACAGAAGTGAATCACCAAAGGATTGTTGGTCAGGCCATGAAAACAATCTTGACTGCTGGCACTGCTCCTCACTTCATGCAGTTTTGTCTGTCTTTGGGGTACCAAGGGAAGCAAATCAGATAATTGAGGAACCTGTCTTTCTCACAGACAATGGGACTGCTTTTGCAGTCACTTTTCTCCTCACACAGTGAGATTTCTGTAGCAGTAAAACAGGAAGCAGTGGAAGTAATATCTGACCCCACTGCCACATAAATCAATTGACAAAACAATGATCTGTGGGCATTATTACATTGCTGAATAATGGAAAGGACTAAGGCTAGTCATCAGAAGAACCCCTTTTAGTCCACCCATCCCCCCAACCCAACTTCATTTACTGTTGTGCGACCATGGTCGTCACAACCTCTCTGTGCCTCAGATTGCTCAACATTCAATTGATGATATTTAATGAACACTTGCCATGTGCACAGCACTGTACTAAGCCCTTGGGAGAGTACACCACAACACAGTTGTTAGACATGTTCCCTACCCATAGGGAGCTAACACTCTAATGGTACAGACAGATGTTAATGCAGATAAATTGTGGATAAGAACATATAATAATAATAATGGTATTTGTTAAGCGTTTAACTATGTGCCGAGCACTGTTCTAAGTGCTGGGGGAATACAAAGTAAGTGGGGCTCACAGTTCAATCCTCATTTTACAGATGAGGGAACTGAGGCACAGAATTAAAGTCACTTGCCCAAAGTCACACAGCAGACAAGAGGTAGAGTCAGGATTAGAACCCATGACCTCTGACTCCTAAGCCTGCACTCTTTCCATTGAGCCATGCTGCTTCTGCATATGTGCTATGGGGAGAATATCAAGTGCTTAATGGGTATAGATCCAAGTGCATAGATGAAGCATAAGTGAGTTAGAGTAAGGGGAAATGAGATCTTAATTGGGGGAGGCCTCTTGGAGGAGATGTGACCTTGACAAGGTTTTGACGGTGGGGAGAGTGGTGGTCTTTTGTATATGAAGGGAAAGGGAGTTCTGGGCCCAAAAAAGGACATGGGTAAAGGGTCAGCAGTGAGACAGGTTGTCATTAGAAGAGCAAAGTGTGCAGGCTGGATTGTACTAGGAAATCAACAAGGTAGGTTGGTAGAGTTGATTTTTTAAAGCTGATGGTAAGGAGTTTCTATTTAATGCAGAGGTGGATAGGCAACTACTGGAGGTTTTTTCGTTTTGTTTTTCTTTAATGGCATTTGTTAAGTCTTTACTGTGTGCCAAGCAATGTATTAATCGTGGGGTAGATACAAGATAATTGGATTGGACACAGTCCCTGTCCCACATAGAGCTCATAGTCATAATTCCCATTTTACAGATGAGGTAACCGAGGCACAGAGAAGTTAAGGGATTTGCCCAAGGTCACACAGCAGACAAGTGGCAAGGCCGGAATTAGAAGCCAGGTCCTTCTGACTCCCAGGCCTGTGCTTTTTCCATAAGACCTCGCTGCTTCTTCGGTTGTTGAGGAATGGGGAGATGTGAACTGAAGGGGTTTTTTTTGTAGAAAAAAGATCAGGGCAGCAGAGTCAAGTATGCCTGGAGTGGGGAGAGGCAGGAGGCAGGGTGGTCACTGACGAAGCTGAGATGCAAGATTCAAGACAGGCTACAAATGCTTTGATCAATGTGCTTTGGATGGAGAGGAAAGGGTGGATTTTAGAGATATTGTAAAGGGAGAACCGATAGGCTTCGGTGACAGATTGAATTCGTGGGCTGAAGGAGAAAGATGAGTCAAGGATAATGTCAAGGTTGGAGCTTGTTAGACGGAGGATAATGGTGTTGTCAATAGTGATGGGAAAGACGGGGAGGGTTGGATTTGGTGAGAAACTGACGAGCTTTGAGTTCTCGGTACCTACCTTGTCCATTTCTATACCTAACCCTGAAAATGTTAATTTTTTCCTTATTTCATTCAAGCCACCACCACACCTTTGTCCTTCTATTTCCCTTGTTTTATTTTTCTTTTTTGTCCTCTCTCCCCTCCCACTTCACCTTTTCTTTTCACCTTGTTTATTCACAGAGGACCTTTCCCAAGCCAATCATTTTCAGCTTGCATGCCGTTACCAAAATGTAATAATAATAATAATAATAATAGTATTTGTTAATCACTTACTATGTTCCAGGCACTGTTCTCAGTGCTGGGGTAGATACAAATTAATCAGGTTGGACACAATCCCTGTCCCACATAATAATAATAATAAATAATAAATAATAATAATAATAATAATAATAATGGTGGTATTTGTTAAGTGCTTACTATGTGCAAAGCACTGTTCTAAGCGCTGGGGGGATACGAGGTGATCAGGTTGTCCCACTTGGGGCTCACAGTCTTAATCCCCATTTTACATATGAGGTAACTGAGGCACAGAGAAGTTAAGTGGCTTGCCCAAGGTCACACAGCTGACAAGTGGTGGGGCCAGAATTCAAACCCATGACCTCTGACTCCCAAGCCCGCGCTCTTTTCACTGAGCCACGCTGCTTCCCGTGGAACACATGGGACTCATAGTCTTAATCCCCATTTTACAGATGAGGTAACTGAGGCACAAAGAAGTTAAGTGACTTGCCCACAGCTACACAAGCAGAGAAGTGGCAGAGCTAGGATTAGAACTCAGATCCTTCTGACTCACAGACCCATGCCCTAACCACTAGGGAATAGGGCAAACTGCTTTCTCATCTAGAAATATAGTCTTAGTTTTACAGACAACTAAAATGCAGTCATTTAATTTTATAATCCAAATAAATTATAAACAAAAAAATATTTATTTGTTCATTCCTTCTAAACATCACTTACCCATTTATGTGGTAAATATCTTCAGATTTTCCTTTGCGCAATCTCAGAGTCCAAGCACCTGGGTTTGCTTTTAACTGAAAGTATCCCTTATGAAGACAGAAAAGAAGAAAATGTGACTATGAGACCCTCATTGAACTTTAGACAGTGGTAAAAATATTTTTTTTACAGTATTTTTATCCTGTTTCATAGATTTAAAATCTACAAGTGGTAATTTGCAAATAAAGTTAAGCATATTCATAGTGCTACAGGTCAAGTGATCTAATTCAGCCTTCTGCACTCAAGCACGATTATAATTGGGCCATTTAAAATAAATGTTTAAGGAATACTACTCTCCCTCAGCCTCAGTTATCTGTTCCAGAAATGTGAGACCATCAAAATAGTGTAATTTATTTACTGACCTCTGAATACACTGCAATCTTGTTTTCCTACAAGCAACAAATGTCAAAAAAAAGCTAAGATTTTAGTTTCAATTGCTTGATGGGGACAGAATGAGAAGAAAAAAATCCACAGAACTCTCAAACCAGCATATTTTAAGTGTTCTGAATGAACTTTCAGAAGAACGAACTATAGGCTCTTCTGGATAATACTACTACTGCTACTACTACTGTTACTAATAATGGTATTTGTTAAGCACCTACTCTGTGCCAAGCACTGTACTAAGCCCTGGGGTGGATATACAAGATAATCGGGTTAGTCTCTATTCCACATGGGACTCACAGTCTAAGTAGGAATGAGACTTGCTATTGAATTCCATTTTACAGATGGGGAGACTGAGGTACACAGAAGTTAAGTAACTTGTCCAAGGTTACACAGCAAATGGTGGAACTGGAATTAGAACCCAGGTCCTATGACTGCCAGGCCCGTGAACCTTCCACCAGGCCATGGTACTTCTCAATAACAAATGAGCCTGCTGAGATGTGCCCAAGATCAAACAAAAACCTTCAGTCCATGTTTCCCCACTTCTCAAGAACCTCCAGTGGTTTCTCAGCTACCTCCACATCCATCAGAAACTCCTTACCACTGGCTTTAAAGCACTCAATCACCTTGCCTCCTCCTACCTCACCCTGCTGTTCTCCTACTACAACCCAGCCCACACACTTCTTCCCTCTAACCTAATCACTCTACCTTGATCTCATCTATCTTGCCACTGAACTCATGCCCATGTCCTGTCTCTGGCGTGGAATGTCCTCCCTCTTCACCCGATATTCACTCTCCCTACCTGCAAAGTCTTACTGAAGGCACATCTCCTCCTCCTCCTCCTTCCTGGACTAGGCCTTCATTTTCTCTTCTCCCACTCCCTTCTGTGTTACCCTTGCACTTGGATTTGCACACCCTTTATTCACTCCTTCCTAACTCCTCCAGCACTTATGTACATATCCATAATTTATTTTTACTAATGTATGTCTCCCCCTCTAGACTGTAAGCTCATTTCGGGCAGCGAACGTGTCTACCGACTCTGTTATATTGCACTCTCCCAAGCACTAGTACAGTGCTCTGCCCACAATAAGTGCTCAATAACTGAGACCCCTCCTTTTCCTCTGCTCCTCCTCCCCATCACCCCTACTCCCTCCCTCTGCTCTACCCCCTTCCCCTCCCCACAGCACTTGTGTATATTTGTACATATTTATTACTCTATTTTATTAATGATGTGTATATCTATAATTCTATTTATCTATTTTAAAGGCATCAATGCCTGTCTACTTGTTTCATTTTGTTGTCTGTCTCCCCCTTCTAGACCGTGAGCCCGTAGTTCGATAGGGAATGTCTTTATCTGTTCCCGAATTGTACTTTCCAAGCACTTAGTACAGTGCTCTGTACACAGTAAGCACTCAATAAATACGAACGAATAAGTATGATTAACTGATCACCATTTCCACCTATTAGAAATCATTGCTCAAATCTCCACACTAATTGCATTCAGCTATACTTTGGCACATGCACTTTGGATGTGTCTGCTAATTCTGTTCTATTGTATTCTCCCAGTGCTTAGTACAATGCTCTGCACACAAGTGCTCATTACAAATGATTGATTCAGTATGCACATGATTATGAGGATCAGCTGATATAATTTATGAGAGAGAGTGAACAACTGTTTAGTAGGCAATAATGATACTATTTATGAAGAAGTTACTATGTTCCAAAGCACTATGCTAAGCACTGAGGTAGGTAGTTGTGGGTAGGGAACCTGTCTACGAACTCTGATGTACTGTACTCTCCCAAGTACTTTGTCCAGTGGTCTGCACCCAGTAAGTGCTCCATACGTACAATTGATATAAAAAAAAAATCACATCATACAGAGTCCCATTCCCTCCTGGATGAAGCAGTGTGGCCTAGTGGAAAGAGCACGGGCTAGGAGTCAACCCTGGGGCCTGGGTTCTAACCTGGGTTCTACCCTTCTCTACCATGTGTCCTTAGGCAAGTCACTTAACTTCTGTGTGCCTCAGTTACCTCATTTGTAAAATGGGGATTTAGTCTTAAATCCTATGAGCCCCACATGGGACACGGAATGTGCCCAACCTGATTAGTTCATATCTAACCCAGTGCTTAGTACAGTGCCCGGCACACTGTAAGTGCTTAGCAAATACCATTTAAAAATTCTATTATATTATTATATTATTATATTATATTAGGTATCATCCCTACTTTAAATATGAGGAAACTGAGCCCCAGAAAGTCAGTGAGCAGATGAGTGGCATTGTGGGATCTTGAACCCAGTTCTCCTGACTCCTAGTTTTGACCACGCTCCCACTCTTCTACTACAGAGAAATCACTCATACTTACCAGATTGGCCATCACAATGGTATCGAGCATAGCAGGCTTATTTTTCATGCCAAGGGTAAACTGCAAGCCCCGAGGAGGTTGACCAGTGTTTATATCAAAGCAGTGCCCTTCAAGTAATAGATTTTCCAGTTCATATTCTGCTGTCACAGTTCCCTCAATCTGTGGAGAGCAACATTTCATCACTTGAATATGAAGCACTTTCAATTCTCAAAATTCACAACCACAGACAAAATCATCCACTTTTCCTAATGTTAGCAAGTGGAAAATAAAGAGCTTTTATTTGCTTCTTTGATGTTTTCCTTTCAGAAATTTAGTGCCTGTGCAAATTTCTAAACTAATAGTACTAAAGACCACAGCTCATTATTCACTTCTCCATTCAATGGCCCCGATGTTCTTTGTTTGTACAAAAGAAACATCCATTTAAATTATTTCAAAGGAATTAGGTAAAAAATTTAAAATAGATAAGCTTACACTCACCCACCATTTCTCTGAGGAATTGTGTTTAATAGGAACAAGAAATTGTTTTTACACTTGGCAGACGACTGATTGATTCCCACTTACCCTGACACAAGGAATTTCAGCAATATAAGGAGATGGGTAATTCCTGGTTCAGTTAACAACATCTTGGCAAGGCAGAGAACCTTCATCGGAATGTCAAGTTTGGTACTACACTGATGTGTTAGAAAGGGTGCTTTTAATAGAAATAAGTTATTGGATCCTGTTTACCCTCATCTGACTCCCTGTACCTCTAAAAGATGGTTTTTGTGGACAAATTTGGAAAATAACAATGCAGTCAGGGTTTGTATGTATAGAAATTTCTAGTTACAATGCTCTTCTTTTAGCATTTTTCTTCAGTAGTTTTACTGAATTTTAAATTCCACACAATTTTCACTGGATTGATATTTAATGAGAGATACAATACGAGGCATCACTTTCATATTGTTCCTCTGTCCTGATCTGGCAGCCTTTCCTGACTCCTGAACATGTCACCTGTTTGTCACCACCTATTCAAAAGGCCAGCTAAACCTTTCAGCCCTTCTGCCTACCCTGATTGTCTTTTTAAATTAGAGGTTTGGGGTAGGCTAGTCTCCAAACTTTCCCAAAATTGCTGGCATTAGGGTAGGTTGAATCAGGCACTTCAAATCTGGCCCATGTGCACCTCTATAGTTCTTTTCCAACCAATTGGCTAGCAGAGACCCAAGCAACGCTACTCCAATTCTACAGGGTGGGACTTTTTTTAATGGTTGGTCTCCGAGGGGGCTTGGCACTGAATGTGGACAATACGTTTTCTGGATTTCACATGTTTTTAGGCTCTCAAAGCATGGAAGCAGGGACTTCAGCAATGGTAGCTACTCCTCCTCCCTACCTTTGCTTTCAATTCTAATGTTATAAGAAAGAACACAGGCCTGAGAGTCAACCCTGGGGCCTGAGTTCTAACCCTGGCTCTGCTATTTCTCTACCATGTGACCTTAGGCAACTCACTTAACTTCTGTGAGCCTCAGTTACATCATTTGTAAAATGGGGATTAAGACTGTGAACCTGACTTTAGCCCATGAAACGTACATCAAGAGCATTTTGTATAACACATGCAAAGGCAAAAGCCTATGGATTCATGTACCTATCATGTACTTGCTTTGTAAATGATGGTCTTTGTGCTTCCTGAAACAAGCTAGCAAAAGATGATAATAATTAAATGGACAGCACTCTTCTTCCAAGGCATTCAAAGCTCTGAACTTCTTCTTTTACATAATTACAACAGTATCTCCATATCATCCCATTTAATTGGCAAAGCGCTTGAAAGAAAAAAACCCAACTGGTTTGCCAATTACACAACAGAAAAGTGCATCTGGGAATATTTATTCATTCAATCGTATTTATTGAGCGCTTACTGTGTGAAGAGCACTGTACTAAGCGCTTGGGAAGTACAAATCAGCAATATATAGAGATGGTCCCTACCCAACAACGGGCTCAGTCTAGAAGGGGGAGACAGACAACAAAACAAAACAAGTAGACAGGTGTCAATACCATTAGAATAAATAGAATTATAGCTATAATTCTACATCTCTTGAATTACAAATGATTACTTACGCCTTCTAAATGAATATTATCTAGGTCACAGGAGCTATATACTGCTTCAACCAACCAGTTGTCTGGAGTAATCATGTTTAGGGTCAAAAGTGGCGATTCCGGCATTTCCAAGAATTTTGCCACAGGCCCAGAAGTGAGAATACCACTGGCCTCCATTTTCAATTCTGGTTCCAGAACAAAGCGGTAAAAGCTGTTGATTAAACACATTCAAATTTGAAACAGGTACATAAAGATCAAGGGCACTGTTTCTTCCAAATAAAACCTGTCAAGCAAAAAGGATTAGAAAATTGTTTGATGAGGAAATCTTATCAGCAAACAGCCAAAATTAGGAATTGGGCAGGGCTCTCAAATACTGAGGTGGGAAAGAATCCTTCAAACTTGAAATCTTGCCCTCAGTTATCAAGGAACTGAAAATCCAGTACTTCCTGAAAGTTTGCTTTTCATTTTACTATTGTGTGAATACTGCTATGAGAAGGCAGGAAGGGGAAAGCTTTATTTTAAAAAGCACAGGCCTGGGAATCAGAAGGACCTGGGTTCCAATCCTAGCTCTGCCACTTGTCTGCTGTGTGACCCTGGGCAAGTCATTTAACTTCTCTGTGCCTCAATTACCTCATCTGTAAAATGGGGATGAATCTGTGAGCTGCACGTGGGACAGCGACTCTGTCCAACCTGATTTGCTTGTTTCCACCCCAGCGCTTAGTACAGTGCCTGGAACATAGTAAGTGCTAAACAAATACCACAATAACTATTATTATCACCATTGAGGAGGTTTTGAATAGAGGCAAAAATGATGTTTGGGGATAATCTGTGATTTCACTTTTCTATCCTCTGTCCTTCAATTTGTTGGCTGCATTGTTGACACTAGGGCTGCAGGAACTTTCACTAACATTTGCTGAGGTTTTTCACCTCCTTTGGTCAAGAACTTAAAAAGGCTAAAAATAATAATAATATCGCTACCAGTGACTTGAAACACAGGAGACTTTCTGTCAATGGTCTGAACTCCTAAGGTTGGTGTTGATCCCTCAGGCTGATGATTATTCAGTGCTATTTAATGGTTTATATGCACTTAAGTCTTTTAAAATTATAATTAACTGAAACCAATAATTGTGTTTAAAGCTAAAATGCAAATAGGTTTCATTATGTAGGAAATTTAGCAATAGCATGGTCCTTTGAATTGCCACTGTCCTAAAAAAAAAAAAGGTAATTTTCGGCAGGGATGGGGGAGGGATATTTTGAGAAGCAATTTTTCAGAGCCTTGGTTAAGATATCCTGAAATACTATACAGAAAAATTAGTCTAAATGTTGTGTCCCAATTTCTCTATAAAGGGTCGTTTAAACAACTTAATAGAAGAAATAGGGTACTGAAATTACCCAGTGCGGAAATGATTTTTTTGGAATGTGTCAAGAAATCAAATGGAACTTTAGCAGTACTGTTTGGCTCATATTGAAGCAGAGATTTATAGACGAAAGAAAGACATAGATTCTTCTACCAGAAACAAGCTCCTGATTATTTACAATATAAGGGTGCAAAAATCATCACTCAATGGATATGGAGCTGCATTTACACAAGACTAGCTGAAATATTTCTGATCCTGTCATTATTGGTCAAAGAGAAAAATAATTTTTGATTTTAATCTGATAATTAACTTTAAAGCATAAAAGTTAAATAAAATCGAAGCTCATTGGGAGAGAATTCCCTTTCATGGAATGAAAAAATGAAAAAAGAATAATTGTTTATTTACAATTTTTTTTTTATCCTCAGAGTAGGATATCAGATACTAACCTCTTTAAAGGTACTTCTGAGAGCTTAGACCTACAGTTCATAAACATTGTCAGCTTCATGTTGACTATTTGGCCAAGTACCTATTAAAAAAAGGTTTCATATTAAAAATTATTGCTATGGCCAGCACATCCTTTTTTAGAATTAAAACAATAAGCTTAAATGAACACCTTTTCATTGGGAGAGAGGCAAAGAAAGCTTAAGGAAATACCAAATAATCCCACGAGACAGTCAGGTTAGCTCTGTAGTAGGCAAGATGAGCCCTATCAGTTACCAAAAATTCACTACATCTCCCTTTTTTGTAATATGATGAGGAAAATGCTGGCACAGGAGCAAGGAGATTTTATTTTCCTCTCCACTATGAAATTTTCTGGCAACAATGAGAGAATTCCGTTTACCTGTTTCCTTAGATACAAATGGTGATAATTACCTAGATCTTACATACCTCATAAAGATGCTTAGGAAGATGAATGCTTGCGAGAGGCTTTAAACTTCTTTGGTGATTTCATAATTATTGTTGTTCAGATACAAATTGAAATGCACTTCCATGTTTAAATTACCCTAAGGAAAGGGGTATCGCCCAGCTCCTTATTCCAAAATTCTTTCCTTCCATCTTCTTCCATTTCAAGAGTTTAAGGACAGCCAGTGGCATAATCAGGTATATGCGTATCCAAGGCAAGTTTTACAACTGAAATACCTTCTTGTTGAGAAGCAGAGTTGCCTAGTGGAAGGAGCACTGGCCGGGGAGTTAGAGGACCCGGGTTCTAATTCTGGCTCTGACACACGTCTGCTGTGTGATGTTGGGCAAGCCATTTAACTTCCCTGAGCCTGAGTCATCTCAACTGTAAAAAAGGGATTAAATCCTATTCCCTCCTACTTACACTTTGAACCCCATGTGGGACAGGGACTGTGTCTTAGCTCATTATCTTGTATCTACCCCAGCGCTTGGCACATAGTAAGTGCTAAACAAGTACCATAATTATTACTATTTTATTATTCCCTGATTCTGCTAATCAGCATTCTTAAATGTGGGAAACACAAGATGCTAACGAGGACATCATCTTATCCCTACCTCTCCCTCACCTTTGCTGTGTGATTGTACTGAAGGTCTTGCCTGGGGACCTGCACCCCTAGAATCCCCCTTCTGGGATGAATCAGGGCAGCTATCCCACTTACCCCACACTCCTTATGCCTTTGAGTCCAGCCATAATTCCAAATAAAATGCAGGAAGCGGAGGATTAAATATGCTTAGCAAGAATAGCATTCAGTCAAAAAGTGTTACACTTGCTCAAAGGTTTAGCAGTAGAGGTGACTCCTAATTGCTGTTGGCCAGCTCACAGTCTCCATGGTTTCTGAAGTCCGAAGGAAAAAAGATAAAATCCCTAACAGAACTGGCTCAAATGCTAATAGACACAATGGTGTGAAATGAACAAATTGACTATGAGAATGATTACACTGATTTGAACTGATTCCAGACGGAACGAGTGAGAGTTCTGGTGATATGTGGCTTGAATGATAGGTTTCTCAAACAATTTACGTTTGATGATGAGCAATGGATATTAATTCTGGGGTGAAACTGTGATAATCAACAGTTACATAACAGTAATACAGTAGAAATTACTTTTTTTTTATATTCCTCATAAATCTTATCATTGCTGGTTCATCTATTAAACTATCAAAATTAGAGAAATGTGTTTCATTATGTGTTAGAAATTGATCTCCAATATGTTTTCCACCCTAAATCATTATGAATAAGCACCCTTAGTTCTGCTTCTTTTCACCATGCATTTTGGGTATGACACTACTGAAGAATTAGGAAATGCTCTCCAACAATGCAACCCTGTCTAGATAGAGCAAAACTTGGTGACAAAGTGGCTGTGAGTAGTGTTGGGCACCATAAATACTACAAGGCAAGTTTTTCTTCACATGCGGTTCTGCAAGAAAGCAGTTCTCATGTTATAAGGGAAGTATACTTCAATCAAAATAATCAAGCATAAATGCTTGACTATTTTTGACATGAACAAAAAAATCACAAAATTTAATGCATAAAATACAGAAGGAAAATAAAATTTTAAATAGTTACTGCTATCTTACAATCAATAAGTGTGCCATCTTCTGTGCTTCTCTTGTCAATGGATCAACAATAGCAACAACATCATAAAATGCATCATTTTCTTGAGGATTTATCTTTACAATACTAGAAAAAAGGAAAATGTGTAATAAGTGGCATGAATTGAAAATTAAATTTATACAAATAATATTCATCAGTGTTTTCACAAATGAGTCAACTGTATGCCCCCTATTAAGGTATTTCATAGCCAAATCATCAGCAGACATTAACTAAGTAACCACTGCAAAACACCATACAAACAGGTAAGAATTAGACACGGTCCCTGTCCCTCAGGGGGCTCACAATATAAGAGGGTCACAATCTATAGGGCCCAAGATGAAAGCACATTTGTCCTAGCTGTGCTCTCTGGAACTGATATGAAATTATGTGAAAGAGCCTCTTTTATTTGTACTAAGGTCATGTCTGTTAAAGAAAAAGAACAATTTAATAGTTTGCACACTTGAAAGGAGCTGTTCCATTATCAAAGATGAAGGCAATGGATCTAGCTGACATGTTATTAGTTCTAAAAGTAGCTTAGAAAATACAGTGGTTTGAGCTGAAATCAATGCCTCAAAGGAAATCATAAAATGCACTAGGAAAACCAATCAGCCTTCTTCTTTCTGTTTTGAGAAACAGAGATGATTTCCCTCAAACTATCTTTGAGAGGAATGCTAGAGAATAGATTCCATGAAACGTGTGGTAATTTGTTAGCTATTAAGAAATCTAATACATAGACAAAAACATCAGTCCTAAATTTTATTTTAGACAGTGTCTAAGGGAAATTGTCCATGTTCATATTTCTTCTGGTCACCTGAAAGATCATAGTAACTTCAGCCACTCTTTCAAACCCAGCTGACTTCAACAATCAAATGGAAATAGATTCTTTTACACTATGGGATAAAGGATGATTGTCTCGTAAAGCGGGAAACAGCACCAAGCACTGCATCATCAACCAATGGTATTTATTAAGTGCTTCCTGTGAAGAGAGAACTGCACTAAATGCCTGGGAGAGTACGACATGATACAGTTGGTAGATATGTTCCCTGCCCAAAAGGGGCTAATGGTCATGAGCTTATATCATCATACCCAAAGGTGATCAGCTTCCATGTCAAAGCACTCGGTTCCACTGGTTTTAGCAAGAACTGAAAACACCACAACATTCAATGTGGCTGACAACTTCTGACAGAGTGGGTGATGGCACAGCATGTCCCACACTGTTGCGAAATTTCTGTCCCATGATGAGAGATTGCACTTACTACTCATATTGATAATCTTGCAAAAATGACACTGGCTCTATGGAAGCTGGGTATGAGAGCCGAATAGACCAAAAACACGGCTCCGCTCAACCTCAAGAGTCTTCTGACTGAGGACGCCTGTGGGCAGGCAGTATTTAATATCAGTGGCAAGATCTGCAACCAGGAGTGTCTGGTAATAAGAGATCACCTGTCAGACTCTTGGAAGAATGAAGGGCACACCTATAGTGTTAGAAATGGGTCTTGGGCCTCCCTGAATCTGAGAGACAGAGAGAGAGAAAGAGAGAGCACAGAGCTAATGTTCACCCCTTAGCCACAAAACTAACTGCCACAGCCTCCACCCTGCTATCCCTGGGGACAGCTGGGGAATAGTTTCTTCCTTTGGGGCTGATCTCTCTTGAGAAGCTCCACTGAGAGCAGAGTAGAACAGAGGGCCAAGGGAGACATTTTGCTCTGAAAAGCGTGCAATGCTGTGATATTTTTCCCAGGCCCTGCACCACAGAACAGCTTGCTCCAGTTCACAAGCAATAAGTTCTTGAGCACTGTACATCACAATCTCTCTGAACAGTTTCGCTCAATCCCTGGAAATCAATTTGATGACAACAACTGTGGTATTTGTTAAGTGCTTACTATATGCCAAACACTGCATTAAGTGCTGAGGTAGATGTAAAGTAATCAGTCAGACACAGTCCTTGTCCCAGACAGGATTCATAGTTCAAGGGGTGGGGGTGTGCATGCACGCATATGTGTAGAACAGGTACTTGTCTATTATGACATTTCTTCTGTTGCATGTATTAAAAGGTATTATGCTGGATAAAAAGAGTTAACCAGACTTGTCCTAAACCTTTCTGAAATTACCTGTCTATAAGATGTAGGTTTGGCAAAGTAAAAATTGAAAACACTGCCTATTTTTTTTTTCAAAGTCTTGGTCATTCTTGGTGTATAATTTTTGGATTACCAAGTCAACCACTGGTAACCCATTACTGATGAACAGGCTCGTATTTCCCCTCTGAACCCACCCTGTTACCTCTTCCATTGGTATTGAGTTTTAGCCACTACCTAGGAGAAGGAAATATTGGCCTATAAAATGCAGGGATATTTAGAAACTCTTCTATTTTTTAAAAGTATCTTTAGCCTAGTAAATATGATTATTACTTCAGGATGATATAATTTCATACAGTATAGGTACTATAGTAAAGATTATAATGGGTATATTCTATGCTGATGGTAAATAAGGTTCAAAGCATTAGACACTGGGAGAAATAAACAAATTGTTTACCTGTGTTGGTCTTTAAGAAATTTAACTTCTTGTCTTGACATTCTTTTAGGGCCTGAGGACAGAAGGGCATCCACTTTCATAACCAAGTCACTTCCACTAAATAAAGGCAAAAAATTTAACAAAATTACTTTCTGATGCAAATAGAATCTTTGAAATTTCATTTTACAAATATATAGCTTATTATAAAATATATAGCTATGATCATTTCTGTTCCTGATCATTTTTGCTGTATTACATTCAGTGGGTCACTTAAAAGCAACAGAACAACTTTGAGAATGTGGGACATGGAGGAAACAAAGAAATGATTTCAAGGGTCTCTCTTACGGATAGGAAAGAACATTTGTTTAGTTTGGGATATTTATATATGGCAATAGAAAAAATCAGATGGCTCAATTCAAAAACTCAAAATGCAGTTGGTTAGTTGGTAATAAAACTTAAAAATGTTTACCTTTCTGAGTTGACTTTCATATCCTTAACAATTGCTTTAATTTTCTCTGCTGAGGTTCTAAATGTTATTTTTTCCAATAGGCGAAAATCTTCAGTATAGAAATAGTTTTCAGCCAATGGTCCCAGGACCTTACAGGAAAAAAGAGGTACTATTTTAGAACTTCCTTCTTCAGGAAAATAGTTTCAGCATAATAAAAATACAGCCAATTTTTGCAGCACTTAATATTTATGGTTAGACAGAGAATGAATCTGGACTATTAGAATGTATGAAATATACTTTCACTTATTCCAGTATTTTCCAAGATTAATGATAAAAATCAGAATAGTTTTATTGTATTATTCATATTGAGCGCTTACTGTGTGCAGAGCACTGTACAAAGCGCTTGGAAAGTACAAATTGGCAACATATATATGCCCATATTAAGAAGAAAAAATATATCTAAAGATACCAAAGACAAACACACATGGAAAATTTATGATGTAACTCCCAAAATTAAAGGTTTTATTTATTCCCACAAAACAGACATTTCTATTTCTTTCTCTCCTTGAAACAACAGTGAGAGATGAGGCTCCAAGGGAAACAGATCCGCCTAATCATTGGGGAAAAACTTTATCATTTGCTATAAAATTTTTTCTTCTTGGAAATGGTGGTTTAAACTTTTGGACAATTTAAGGACAAAAACGTAGCCCAAATGCCATCAGAAGTCCTTTAAGCAGTAAGTTATTTAGTAAAGAATCATAATTATCTGCTGTGATGGCTGTGATCATTACTCCTTATAGCACCCATTTGTG
The DNA here is from genome assembly GCF_015852505.1 of Tachyglossus aculeatus. Lineage (NCBI taxonomy): Eukaryota > Metazoa > Chordata > Mammalia > Monotremata > Tachyglossidae > Tachyglossus > Tachyglossus aculeatus. The sequence goes on along the minus strand of NC_052082.1, from coordinate 23,449,505 downwards.
GCACAGTGCAAAGTATTGTATGATAGCTCATAAAGCCTCAGCATTTAATTCCATGTAAATCATACTTTTCTGCTCAAGTAGAATAGGGATGTAATAAGGATGATAAAATTATATTTTGATATTCCTTTTCAGAACAATTAGTGTTCAAAATATATTACATTAGAAGGTGATGATAAATAAAATGCCAAGTGGTAACTTTCTTGAGTTATTCCGGACAAGCAAGATAGTATGGAATATAAAGGTTAACTGCCAACTGAAGCAGTGTGGTCTAGGGGAAAGAGCACAGGCCTTATAGTCAGGGGACCTGGGTTCTAATCCCAGTTCTGCTACTTGTTTGCTGTGTGACCTTGGGCAAGTCAATTCACTTCTCTGTGCCTCAGTTACTTCATCTGTAAAATGGGGATTAAAACTGTGAGCCCCATGTGGGACTTGGACAGTGTCCAACCTGATTATTTTGTATCTACTCCAGTGTTTAGAACAGTGCCTGGCACAGAACGACTGCTTAACAAATACAAAAAACACAACTAAAAACTGCTTAAAAAAAAAACCCAAAGAAAAAAACTCATCTTGCCAGAGAAGGTACAGCAGGGTAGCTGTTAAACTTTATCCCTTCTTAAAAGGCAAACCTTCGTTAGATTTATTTCCCTATAAAATATTCGGTTAGATTTTATTCTAAACGTACACAAAAAATCAGCACTGCTGGCATCAATTCCAGGATGGATTAAAGGATATGACAAACATTTGCAATATTTTACCCTGAAAGAAAAAGCATATGGAAAAGTGAGTGGTCAGTTTTACTGAGAAGGATGACAATGTCCGACTCCAGACTGCAAGCTCGTTGTAAGCAGGGAACGTGTCTGTTTATTATTGTATTGTACTCTCCCAAGTGCTTAGTACAGTGCTCTGCACAAAGGAAGGACTCAATAAATATGATTGACTGACTTCAGATATCACTTATAGGCAGGTGGAGGCTAATGGCCACCAGGATTTTGAACAGATCCAATAATGGGATGGGAAGCAGAAGAGGTGCTCGCTTTCCCTGGCGGACCATCCATCATTAGCTTTCCATATGATTCTCTCCCTTCACCACCTCCGGCTCTTTTTTTCCCTTTGTAAATACAGCTTGAATAATCAAGTTAATATTTCAGAAAGAGACCCAGGGAGGTGAAACGTATAAGACGTCTTCCCAAAGGGTGTATTTTGTTTCCAGTGAGTAGAGTATGTAATCTAATCCCCCAAAGAGGACAATAAATTTGAAAGAAAATGAGATGTTTTCTCTATTTACCCTCCCATTGCTGACAACAGCCATTTTTCCAGGCAACAGTTCAAGAACTTCTTGACAGAACAACTTTTGAGTTTGAATAATATCCACTCCAAGTGTATTATATTTCTTCTCAAAAGCATTCACATCCATTCCCTAAAGGAGAAGCAAAGACTCATGAAACTGATCACACAAAAAAATCAAAAATCCAACTATGATAGAAAAAAGAAACAAAGGAATTCCTTTAAGTATCCAAGCTTGGATATGGTGGGAGAAGAGAGTGGATAAGTAATAAAGAGAGCCAAGTAAGTTTCTTAAAACTGATGATTGGGACTTCCTGCTTGATGAGGAAAGGAATGAGTTACCAAAGGAAGTTTTTGAGGAATGTGGGGATGAACAGAATGAATGACATTTTATATAAAACAAAACGGGCAGCAGAGTGATGTATGAATGGCGAGGGGACTGCTGAAGGCAGAGAGGTCAGGTAGGAGGGTGATGCAGTAGTCGAGGTGGAACAGAAGATCTGCCTGGACCAGGTTGGTGGCAGTTTGGATGGAGGAGTAGATATCTAAGGTGTTCAGAAAAAAACAACAGTAACATTAACATTATTGATATTTATTGAGCGCTTACAGTGTGCGGAACACTGTACTAAGCACTTGGGAGAATACTACACAAGACAGTTGGTATTCGGAGACAGACTGAATGAGAGGGTTGTGATAGAGGGAGGAGTCAAGAGCATGTCACGGTCTTGGCTAGATGACAAAGTATGATAGTGTGGCAGCTGTGACAGGAAAGTTAGCTGGAGGAGAGGATTTTTAAAGTTAATGAGTTCAACTTGGGATATACTGAGCTTGAGTTGCCACTGGGACATCCATATGGCGATGTCCTGGAGGCAGAAGGCAGCACTGGATTGCAAAGAAAGAAGCCGTTGAAGCTGCGTGAGCAGATAAGCTACCCGGGGGAGTCGGTGTAGATTGAGTTTCTGAGGAAATAAGAAAAGTCCTGGGCCTTGAGAGGCACCCACAGTTAAAGAGTGGGAGGCAGAGGAAAATAAATGAAAGACCGAGACAGATCGACCAGAAAATTGGGAACAGGAAGGGATTGTGCAAGAAAAACCAAAGATAGATAATGTTTCCAAAAGTAGGATGTGGTCCACAGTGCCAAACATAGAAGAAAGGTATAGTAGAATAAAGACAGAGTAGAGCCCACTAGATTTGAAAAGGGAAAAGTAATTGGTGACCTTGGGAGAGAGATCTCAGGAATGAAGAGGGTGAATGCTCATTTGTAGGCTGATGAGAAGGGGGTTAGAGAAGAGAAAGAGGAGGCAGCAGGTGAATACAGCCCCTTTGAAGTGCTTGGACAACAGAGAGGAAGGAGATAGGCTGATGGATGGTGCAGTGTGGTTTAGATATTTTTTTAAAAAAAGCAGAGCTGAGGAAAACAGAAGGAACCATTAGAGGTCGAGCAGTTCAAGGTGGTGATGAGGAAGAAGCAGAAAAGTGGACATAAGAGTATTTAGAAGATGAGAAGAGATGGGGTAATAATAATAATAATGATGATGATGGTATTTGTTAAGTGCTTACTATGTGCCAAGCATTGTTCTAAGTGCTGGGATATATACAAGGTTATCAGGTTGTCCCCAAGTGGGGCTCACAGTCTTAATCTCCATTTTACAGATAAGGTAACAGACACAGGTAAGTTAAGTGACTTGTCCTAAGTCACACAGCTGACAAGTGGTGGAGTTGGGATTTGAACCCATGACCTCTGACTCCCATGCTCTTTCCACTAAGCCACACTGCTTTTCTAGGTAGGAGGATAGGAGAAGTAGGGGAAAGCAGTAGATTTTTGAAAACAGGTGGGATGTCTCTTGCAAGATGGCTGACAAGGATGAGCAAGCAGATGTGGGGATCAAAAGGGTGCTAGGTAGGTAAGGGGAAGATTTTTGGGGAATTCTTGCTTGTAAGGTCATTATGGGAAACAGGGCTTCAGAAGAAGTTAATGGTCTGGAGTAGCTGGTGAGACCATAAGGCCTCAGCTGCTGCAGAACTAAGCAGAGTTTCTGAGGAAAAGAGAGGGAAAAGTTACAGCAGGTGAGGATGACCTTAGAATAAAAAAGTAGAGGAAGTGAACTTTGGAGGTGATTCACAGCTGGGTTTTAGTATGGTGAGACAGAGAGAAGAAAGGAGGCAAAGGAGTTGAGTTCAGTGGGATGGGGAGAGTTGAGGGCCCAATTTGTATATCAACTGAGAGGATGTTGGGTTGAAAGTCCAAGTGAAAGCCTGGGATAAGCTGAGGAAAGGACTGGAGGCCTGTGTATAGGGAGACTAATTTTTCAGCGAGGGTAGCTGTGGGCAAGAAGGCAGGGTTGTCCCATATACTGACCGGAAGAAGAAATTTCTTGATTTTAACTCCATTAGCAATCTCTTTGACAGTCTCCTCCTTTGTCAATCTACTAAGAAAACTTCTTAAATGCTTGTTTTTCTGTGTTAGGAAAGCTGCCAAAATTCCTCTAGAAATAGCAGTGTTCTCGTCATTCAATTTTGATGTGGGATTGCAAATAACCCCAAGGCGGGTATGAGAAGTGGTTTTCTGTACAAGAGATAAAAGTTACATGCCATGCATTAGAAATCCATACCCTTATCTGTTTTATACATATCCACTTAAACTTATTTAGTGTGCTAAAGAGATTTACTGGAACATAATAGTCTTTTTTTACATTTATAAGCATCGTGATTTTATTTGAAAATTACATGGTTACCCTGTCATTAGATGACTTCCAAATCAAATTCAATAGAAATAGTTAAATAGTAATATTATTACCCATGGAAAATGATGAGAAATCTAGGGAGCTATTTTTACCATGAGAATATATAAATGTAATTACCACAGAGGGTCAGTTATTGTCTTAGTATTAGACCTGGACATCAGGGAAATGCTAACTTTTGTTGTCCATGACCACCAAACACATTACAAATAAAGAATGAGTTCATGCTGAGCCCAAGATAGCTTTCTGCCAGCTCTAATACTACTTTCTAAGATTTAAATAATTGTTTAAGATGAAGAGATTTTTTCAAAGTGTGATGTGTCACAAGGTCACTAATCCTCTTAAGAAGACATTCAGAGACTCATAAAAACTTGAATATTTTAGAAGAACTCTCATAAAACAGTTAATTTTACTGTGAGTCTGCCATTAAAGAGTAACTATTGTCCAGAAAACTTATGGAAGATAGCATTTCCACTCAATGTTTTAAAAACAATACAAATAATAGGCTCATAGGCAATTAGGCTACATTTATGACAGAGGGTCATGTGACAGAAAATTCTAATACCAGTTCTTAATATTAAAACTGAAAGTAGCAAAAAAGAGAAGGCTAATTTGCAAAATATCCGTTGTTTTCTTTCTTTCTCTTACCAGTTTCATGGACAGCTATTTGGTTATTTTGAATACTTCACAGTGTAAGCACAACTGATGAAGGAGGTGAAAAAACAGTGCTATGCACATAGTGAGCGCTTAATAAATGCCATAAAAAAATAGAAGGATGAGGAATCAACACAGATGTAGTAAAAACAATAATTTTTCTGATTTGAATTTTAAAATTCCACCCAGGGGGAACCAAACCAGCAATTTGGGGACTCTTATTTCTTAGTGCTATTAATAATGTTGGTATTTGTTCAGTGCTTACTATGTGCCATCCACTGTTTTGGGATAGATTCAAGGTTATCAGGTTGGATGTAGTCCCTGTCCCACATGGGGCTCACAGTCTTCAACCCATTTCACACGTGAGGTAACTGAGGCAGAGAGAAGTAAAGTGACTTACCCAAAGTCATACAGGAGACGTGGCAGAGCTAGGATTAGAACCCATGTCCTCCGACTCCCAAGCCCGTGTTCTTTCCACTAAGCCATGCTGCTTCTCAAGTGAAGACTGGCCATCTCAGGAGAGACAAAGGGTGCTGTGGTAGGCTGGAGGTGGCTCTAGTGATCCTGCCCTCAGATGGGTACCCATTCCCTTCAGTGATGATTTCATCCTGACACTTGTGCACTCTGGACCTCAGGGAATGTATTAGATTTTCTGTGTTTGTTGGTGTGTGTGGTTGTGTGTAGTCAGATAAAAAGGACCACTCAAACTGTACTAGGAATCTCTCAAAACTCACCATGTGTTTCAAAGCATTAGAAAGTAGTTGCCTCCCAGATGCCTTGTCAAAATCTGCAATAATCCAGATGGTGACTGCAGAAACTGCATCTTCATCTGAAAGTTACAAATAACCCAGACAAGTATTCTAATATAAGTAAAGTTAAAGCTCATTTTCCATATAATAAACACAAAATAAGGGTCTATATTTTTTCTATGAGATTAGAATGAAACTTAACATGTCATTCTTAACGATTTGCCTGATAATCTGCTGGTATGTATTGCTACATGCCTAATGAGCTTGCTATAATTGCCAAAGAGAAGAAACAATCTCTAAGAGTTGATCTTTGGCATACTTTATTTTTGTTGGGGTAAAATATTTCCATTCATCACTGTTGGTACACTGGACCATCCCTCCACCTATATACCTAGAAAACCAAATGGATGTTATTTACCCAAGTTCCCACATATCCCTGACACCAATAAAGAAGAAAGTCAATACACCAGGAACCATATTTCTGAACTAGAACTGCCTCTGCTCAGTTTCCACTATCCATACCCAGAGTGGACTATGAGGTGGGGATGGGTCCTTGGGACAACAACAACTACTCAGTGGGGACAAAAATGGTCTAAAGGGCGGATCAGAATATAGAAGAGAGGAATGTGGTTTAAAGAGTGGAACTACCTAGCAGTACAGTACTTTCTCCCTTACATCATCCCCTCTCAGAATGACCCCATAGCCTAATGCAGAGCTGATTTAGCCCTGCACCAAACAATCTGGCTGCTCACTGAAAGGAGCAGAAAGCCCTAAGGCATGGGGCAATTGCCTAATCTACCCTCTTCGATCCGAGAGATGTTTCTGTCTCTGTCTACAACACCACTTCGCTACCTTAACTACGGTCCCTTTCTTCATCACACTGCCTTGGATTCTTCTCCATGAGTCATTTTCTGACACTGTAAATATTTAAGGAATATTGAAGGTTAGGGTTTGTCCTCAGCATCCCTCCTATCAATCCCTTCTTAGTCTGACATCCCAGAGAAAAAAGTTAATACTTGTGTCATATGAGAGACTCTTCAACTATTCAGGAGAGAGGACAGAATTACTTAGACTTGCTGTTCTCTTTCTAATAATAAATTCTGATTTACTCTATCCCCCCTATTTAGAGACCTAGGTTCTTGTTCCAGTCCTGCCACTTGGGCAAGTCTCTTATCCTCTCTTGGCCTCAGTTTCCTCAGGTGTCTTATGTACAACATGTTTACACCTATAATTTACTTTTATTAATCTCCATTTTCCCCTCTAGAGTGCAAGCTTCTTGTAGGTAGACATTTTGTTTGCCAACTGTTTCAATGTACTCAGCCAATAAATACCATTGATTGACTGACCGAATGATCCGTCATGCAAGAATAAAATGAATTGAATCTCATGTGGGACAGGGATTGTCCAATGTGATGACCTTAAATCTACCTCAGCATTTAACACAGAGTATACATTTACTAAATGCCATAATGATTAATAGGTCAAATTGTACCAGCTGGCATCCTGAACTATGAATCACTAGTATATTACTCTGCCTTTCCCTGCAAGGAACTGATCACTTAGAAGATAGTTGATTCCATTCTAAATGAAGGAACAAAATTTATACTCTTGAGGGGTGGCACCTACAGCTCACCCCACAGCACCGTTTCTTCCGAAGAAAGTCTGACTATGGAAATCTGTGACAGATAACCTTTAGGGAAATTGCATTACTGAGATTTCCCCTTAATACTTTTCTGCTTGGTAACTGTAGTTTCCTTATCATGTCCTGAGGTATTACATTTCCCAGTCGTGCCAAGCAAAGCAATTCTTGTGCTCAATTTTAATCTGCTCAAATATATCTTTGAAAATGACCAGGACTAATCCAGTGAAATCTCCCTTCACAAGGCTTCCTGGAAAATCCCATTAGCAATACATTACACCATGATTATCTGATTTCATTGTAAACTATCTTCTTAGACAGTTCTTGGAATCATGCTTCTGATATAGAGTCATCCGGGTACACAATACAACACTATCAAAGCATTATATTGTTCGGCTGTTGTTATCTACATGGTTTTAAACAGCTTTTTCTCTGAGTCCTTTGAATTTGCTCTCAACATGGAATTCAATACCAGGCAGAAAGCAACATATTGTAAAATGTTAATTCATTTTGCAGTCCTCAAAGATACACACAGGGTTTGTCCTAACTACGCATTTTGGATAGATTGCTGTGACACTGCAGATCTGACTGGATAGAACATGATGCGATGTAGGAAGAAACGGTTGTGAGTTTGTTTGCAGGGCCAAGGTGCACTTACTCTTACAGTTTTCCATAATGTGGGATTCATCAGGAATGTAACTCCCACACTAAAGAAAGACTGAATGCAATGTGATCAAATCTGTGAAGAGAGAACCAATATAACTCCAAAATGAAAAATGTGATTTTTAAAGTTACCCTTGCACAGAGCGTACAGTTTACAGTTTGAGCGTACAGACAGCTTCAAAATGCCCAAACTTTGGAACTGGGAACATGACAAGCGCCTTAAAAATGGTCCACCCTGAATTCAATGAACACTCAGAAATCTAAACTTATATGCTATGGGTGGCCCAAAGATTGATTGTGATGAGCGAAAGAAGGATCACCTAAAGTGGATTACCATCAATCCCAGATTTATTACGGCTTAATGGTCAGCTCTCCTTGGTGCAGATGATCATCTTGAGAGGTCTGATTTGTTGGTGTTTCTTTTTATTTTAAAGATTAAAAATCAGAAGAAAGCTCAGATAGCTTCATAGCTAATGATGACTATTTTGGGATAGACAGGACAGAAAAAGGATAATTTATCATGCCCACTGTAGGAGGTCCAACATTTTTACTGCAAAGGGCCAGCATTTGAACTATACAAGTTTCAAAAAGTGTAGGCATAATAATAACCTGCCATAACAACCATTCTTTGCAGAGTTACATTCTTTGGGTATTAAAACAGCATTTAAAATGGAAAAATGGATTTACAGGAAAAGAATAATAATAATAGTAATAATGAAAATGCATGCTTAAATTATCAATGTGGTCAAATTACCTTTTTTGGTTAAATATCTCATATTTCTTGCAATTACAGCACTCTTATCTTGTGAATCCAAATAGGAGAAAGTGGAGAAATCTTGAATATCAACTGACACTAGAAAATTTCACATAATAGTTTAAGTGAAAATGAGAAAAAGTCATGAACCCAAAGAGTCCCTTGAAAAGAAACAGGAATAAAGGAGTTTATTTTACCTGATGTGGACATTAAATTAAGGTATCGCCTTTCAGTGCCAAGTACTAAGGGATTGATACGAGACACTACATTACTCTGATCCATAAGAAAATCAATTGCATTCATCTGGTCATTAAGCAATCCCTGAAACAGCAAATCATTTTAAAAAATTAAACCTTATTTTTGAGACAAACGGAATGGAATTTCATTCAGGTATGCAGTACAAAAATAAAATCACTTAATGAGTAATGCACAACTCATGTGATTATCTTGTATCTACTCCAGCGCTTAGTACAGTGCCTGTTACATACATAGTAAGCACTTAAATACCATAAATAAATAATACTTAGTACAGTGCCTGTTACATACATAGTAAGCACTTAAATACCATAAATAAATAATAACATTTTAAGACTAACTGTGAATTTATTTAGAATAATATTATGTGTCTTCTCTACTTCTTAGTTAAAAAGATTTCCAGAGGTAATACAGATATTCAAACTAGAGTTAACAAAATTAATCCTGAAACCTTTTGCTATTAAAAAGGGATTTGCTAGTCCAACATTTGCTCTCCCTGACATTCCTGCTGCTGTGGCCAGCACTACCATCCTTCCCATCTCACAAGCCCGCAAGCTTGGTGTCATCCTTGACTCCGTTCTCTCATTCACCCTATACATCCAATCCAACACCAAAACCTGCCAGTCTCACCTCCACAACATCACCAAGATCCGCCCTTTCCTCTCCATCCAAACCACTACCTTGCTGGTTTAAACTCTCATCCTATTCCGACTGGATTATTGCATCAGCCTCCTTTCTGATCTCCCATCCTCCTGTCTCTCCATGCTTCAGTCTATACTTCACTCTGCTGCTTGGATTATCTTTGTACACAAGCTCTAGGGGCATATCACTCTCCTCCTCAAAAATTTCCATTGGTTACCTATCAACCTTCAAATCGAGCAAAAACTCCTCACCCTTGGCTTCAAGGCTCTCCATCACCTCACCCCCTCCCTCCTCACCTCCCTTCTTTCCTTCTCCAGCCCAGCCTGCACCCTCCACTCCTCTGCCACTAACCTCCTTACTGTGCCTCATTCTCGCCTGTTTCGCCATCAACTCCCGGCCCACATCCTTCTCCTGGCCTGGAATGCCCTTCCTCTACACATCCGCCAAACTAGCTCTCTTCCTCCCTTCAAAGCCCTACTGAGAGCCCACCTCCTCCAGGAGGACTTCCCAGACTGAAACTGCCTTTTTCCTCTCCTCTTCCCCTCCCCATCACACCAGCTCCCTCCCTCTGCCCTACCCTCTTCCCCTCCCCACAGCACTTGTATATATTTGTACATATTACTCTATTCATTTTATTTGTACATATTTATTACTCTATTTTACTAATGATGTGGATATAGCTATAATTCTATTTATTCTGATGGCATTGACACCTGTCTACTTGCTTTGTTTTGTTGTCTGTCTCCCCCTTCTAGATTGTGAGCCCATTGTTGGGTAGGGACTGTCTCTACATGTTACCAATTTGTACTTCCCAAGTGCGTAGTACAGTGCTCTGCACACAGTCAGCACTCAAATATGATTGAATGAATGAATGAAAAACAATGCACTGTTAAATATTTCACATTACGTTTTTTTTCAGAGACACTACACATACCATGAAGACTGCTCTCTGAAAGAACTCTGTTGTATCCATAATCTTTTGGAGAATAACCGTTTCCATCTCTTCAGGAACCACCTCTTCACTGTTAAAGGGCACTCCATTAAATAGAGCTTGAGGCAAAGAACCCAGGCCGGTCATTTTATAAAAGGTTGCTCCTGCCTATTCAGTTACAAAATTTAAGAGTTAAATACAGGGAGGCTGATGGTAGAGAAAGAAAAAAGTTAATAACAAGAGACAGTGAATCCTAATGCTATATCACTGAATATTTTTGACCACTTTTATGCCTCCAATTATTCTAGCTTGCCAATTCTAACTGAATTCTCCAATATGCTGCTTGTAAAAAGTAAATTAGGTAAATGGATGATAAAGTACATATAAAAATAAACACTGCACCATTTTAATATTTACAGGCATTATCAGCACATTCATCCTCACAACACTCTTTCATCCTTGCATACCCTCAAAGAGATCAATAGAGAATTTTAAAATCACTCCACCGCTTACACTTAGTTTAGACGAGGTGGAGTGGGAATTGGAAACAAAAGGCTGGTACAGAACAAAAACATTTATTTATAATGAGAATATGAATGTGTGTGCATGTGAGTGAGTCTCACACACACACACACACACACCCCCCCCAAAAAAAACCAAAACATATCCAAGGTTGGCCGGCCCTTCCTCCACTCTGCTTGCAGCTTACTCTTTGCTTAAGCCTTGTTGTTGCTGCTGCCACTGATGCCAAATTTCTGGGAAATTTTGAGAGGCCCTGGAATTTTTTGGAAATCATTTATTAATAATCACCAGTCAAAAGCAGGATCAGAAATGGACTGCCAATGGAAGTGGGGGAAGGGTTTCCTCAGCTATATCTAATCACTAATATCCTTAGGTTCTATTTAATAATGAGACTTTAAGTTGACAATAATTTATTAGCAAATTTGACTCTTTTTAAAGGCCAATATTTGAATATAAAACTGTAAAAGGGACCCATCCACAAGATGGAGTTTTGTACCCGTGTTAGATATTAAACTGTGAGAAAATGGGCACATTTGTAGGTCTGCCAAGCAAACCTTTGAAATCTGTGCCTCAACAAACTGCTATTGAGGTAAAAAAAAAAATAAAGGCTTTTTCAGAATGACAGAGAATCCCAAAGTCATGGAAGACTATGGAAAATTCTTCTTTTCCACTAAGAAAGAAAGATACTTCCCTTTCTACATATAAAAATGCAATTCCACGCTTGCAGGGTTTTGGCTGTGTGCCACCAAAACACCCAACTGGTGCCTGAAAACCTGGCCAATGCTTCTTGCTAACATGCATATTAGGTAAGCTAAAAACAGGACAATAACTCAAGATAACATCCACATATAGGTAAGCTTTTGCACAAGGTCTGCTATGGCAGTCCCACTGCATCAAGTGTTGCATTAAGTCTGCGTTGTGAATAAAAGAGACTTTTTTCTCAGTGAGCATGTGCAATATTGGATCCTATAGAGTTATGGGGGAAAAGCAATTTTCTCTGTAAAGCTCTCTTTTCTGTTCCTAATTACTTTCTAAAAAAAGAAAAATAGCAGCTTCCCATGATTGGTCGCAACCCCGAAGGCATTTTACACTGGAAAACTTGAGCAAAACTGGCTTTGCTAGTCTTTAATTATGTGAGGGTAGAAAAATAATAATAAATAACACCTTTTCCTATTACAGAAATAATTACTTGGGAAGCTAGTTTCAAACAACCATTACTCAAAATTTTAGAAAGATAAACCCCATCCGTACAGGCTAAAATTCTTTCTGAGGGGAAAAAAATATATTTCACTTGAGGAAAGGAAGTTCCATTCCTTTGGTACTGTAAGATATTAATTACTCCCTTCTATTCATATAGACAATGTAAGGGGGTGGGACAGGGAAGAAGGGGCAGGTCACATTCCCTCTGCTCTCCACCTGAGGGTATTGGACCCCTCTATGGGAAAATAATAATAACAATAGAAGAAATTGTTAAATTCTTACTGTGTGCCAAAAACTGGGCTAATTGCTGGGGCAGATACAATGCCTTGGGGTTGGACTCAATCTCTTTCTTATATTAGGGTCACAGTCTAAGCATGCAAGACCCCCAGCCAGAAATGTTTTAATGGGGATTGTGTAGGAAGAAGATACCAGCAGCATGTTAAGGGGATTCTCTCCCCCAGAAACTATGCTGCCTGGTCTTGTGTCCCAGCAATCACCTAGAATATGGAGTTAAAAATAATCAAAAGATGGAGAACCATTGTGCCATGCAAATCTATGAGGGCGATTAACCTGCACCCTCTTGGAGAAAGAGGGAAGAATTGCTCTCCTATGGAGCCTCAGAACCTATTGTATTATATGTAGGGACAGTTCAACATTCTCCAAGTGATTGCTTATGTTCGTGTGATTAAAAAAACTTCAAGGAAAATATTTAATCCATCAAATTATTAAAGAAAAACATGCAGTCTAATTCTGACTAGGTATGCGAGAAGAACCAGGAAAACAAAAAATTTTCCTCTGGACTCCAGAGAAAGGGCCAAACCAGATGGGACGAGGTGAAATGAGGCTATTCTGAATTGTAAGGCGGCAGGGTGACAAAGGAAAGAAAGTTAACCTCCAAGTATGTTACATAGATTCTACCAGCAGCATAGTCCCAACCTCAATACAGAAAAATACTATGACAGGCATAGAGCACGCACCCTCTATGGTGGTTTTATATGAATAGTGGGCTAATGGGGAGTAAGAAAAGCCTCTGAAATACAGTTTCAGTTCACTTCCTTCTCAGCGTACCTTCCTTTTCTCATCGTACTCCGAATCAACTCCCAGGATTTCCTGGAGATCAGCATGAGGAAATTCATTTTGAAGAACACTCTTTACATTGTCTACAGTCAGAGTTTCTCCTTTCTTCACTTTGTGGTACATCTGCAATTTAAAGATTCAGGACATTATAATCAATCAGTCAAGCAATCATATTTTTTGAGCACTAGCTTTCCCACTAAGCACTTGTGAAAGGTACAATATAACAATAAAATATGTACTATCAGGGTATCAGTATATACAAACTCTCTTATACTGTAGTCTCCCAGGTGCTTGGTACACTGCTTTGCACACAGTAAGTGCTCAATGAATGCAATTGATCGACTACTTAAAAATACAGAGCAAAGCTGAAAAAGGCCAATCATTTTAGCTAAATGCAAGGGAACCTCGACCCTGCTTCTAGCTCCATAACAAACATCCTCTGTGACTCAGTAGTCCACTTGTAAATTTAGGAGAGATGTTTCACTTGTATTAAACATCCTGCTTATAGATATTAGAACCTTGTCCTGGAAATTCCTATTATGAAAGGAACAGCTAAGTTCGGGAAATCTGTGTTACTACTTTTAGTACTATAAAGCAGTTCAAATAATAAAGTTTACTGTGTTGTTTATGAATAGTATCTAAAGGACTTGAACAAAACAATATGAAGTACAATGGTATCTGTGAAATTCAATTTATGCTGCATCAACATTAGAATATCTTATTTTAAACACTTTCAATCTACTGCAAAGAGCTAATGAGGCAAACATCCTACTGGGGTTGTTAAATATTTTGGTTCTTTTTCCTAGGTTCAGAGCAGAAGAAACCCAAGAACAACAAATGCACACTGTTAAAAATGTTTATAGCCATCTGCCAGCACTTACATTTATTATGGAGATAAAAGCCCTGGTGATATCATCTTCTTCTGCAAAGTAATTAAAAGTTCTCCAAAGAGCAACGCCAGGATCATCTTTTCCATCCACTTTATCATCAGTATTAAGAATAAATACAAAACCAATTCTGTGAAGAAAAAAAGGTGTGAATGAACCTCATCTAAAAGAATCAGGTGTCCACCTTATTTGTTCCCAGAACAATCTGAGATGTCTCCAGATCTTTCTAGGACGACTTGATCTGGACCCATCTGTCCAGAACCACTCATTTTCTGGATATCCTAACAACAGAAGGGGCCAGTGTTAGGAAGTGGAGAGAAAACGGCTTGGTCACAAATCACAAAGGAGCTCTACGAAGTAAATGAAGAAGAGCAATAGGGGCGACAGAAATTCCTGTGCTACTGGCACTGGTATTATGCACAGCATAAGCAGCGCATAAGGGAAGCAGCATGGCCTACTGGAAAGAGCACGATCTAGAGTCTAATTCCGGCTCCTCCATTTGTCTGCTGTGTGACCTAAGGCAAGTCACTTACTGTCTCTGTGCTTCAGTTTACTCATCTGTAAAATGGGGATTAAATCCTATTACCTCTTACCTAGACTGTGGGTCCCACATGGGACAGGGACTGTGTCCAAATTGATAACATTTTATCTACCCTTGTTCTTCGGGTGGTACTTGGTATACAGTAAGCGCTTAATAATCTTCCGTACTTGCATACACATCTATATGTATACATATGTACTTAACTCTGTATACCATCCATGTTTATATAATTGTTCTACTTACTTGAAAAAGCCACCATCTTATGCAAAATGGCTAATATGGGGTTCACAGTCCTAGCAGCCCCGTGCACTGACGGTGCACAATTTCACTTGTGCTGTTTTTCTTGATGTCTGCAGCACCTGACATCATTTTGGCTGTTGCTTCCCTATCTTCCAATCCATATGAAACTATTGTTCAAAAACAGCTGTTTCTTTCTTCATTGCAGGGTTCCAGCTGACTCCCAGTTTTCAGATGGAAGGCAGCATTATCTGAGGCTTTGTTTTACCGTATCTTTGAAATACTTCATCTGCCCTCCTCACTTATGGATTCCCAACATCACCTCACCATAGAGCAGCTGTTGGGATAGCCTACTGTTATCCAACCAACTCCCATGTCCCACCCAGTACAGTTAGCTGTGTTCAGGTGAGCAGAGCTTCAGTGCTATTAATCTGACTTCGTTTTATGACGGAGTCCTACAACAAAGTAAGATTACAGATAATAAGTCACTGCTTAGGATCTGGGAAACAGTTTGCCTGGGCTGAAGACTGATGGGGCTGAAAGTAGCATAAAAGCTTAAACATCCTACCTAATCCTTTTTATCAGAAACTCAAGTCAATAGTAAAGTTAAATATAGCACCCCTGTCTCCTCACTTCCAGTCTAATAGCATATACACCAAACCACATTTTATTTGGGGCAATTTTATTAGATTCTTGCTTCCTGTTCAATCAGGAAGGCGTAGTCTGGAAAATTAAATAGTAAGTTAAGCCAATAGCTTTGGTTATCATTTTAAATTTCAAAATTACCTAAGGGGAATTTTATGATGATAGAATAGTTCAGCCACTTTCACAAAATCAGCTGCCATTTCTTGAACTGGATCAACAAACAGAACCTGAAAGGAAAATGAACAGCGTGGAGTAATACCTTTTTTTTTTTTTGTCTATTGCCAGTGCATTGCAAAATTAGCAGTCAAGGTGATGTTCTTTAGCTGGAACTGGGCAAAATAACACAGTTCTCTATACATTTCTGGCAAACATACTAGAGAAACATTTTAAGGTGGCTATGTACAAAATTAATTTCAGAGTCTGAGAAATAATCTAAAGGCTCATCATCCAAAGATAACTACAAACCAAAATTCAGACCAGCATCACTACCATTAGCTTTTTAGAAAGACTGTGTATCCTTTTTCATAAATTGAGTTATTCTGTAATAAATTAATATTGTCACTTTCTGAGATGAACTTGGAAAAATGAGTCCAGCAACTGTTTTCAAAAAAGCTAAATACAACTGTGGAATCAAAGGTGTTCTTAGTAATTCAGCAAGTTCAACTTTTTCTAAATGGAAAAATCTCACCTTGCTACATTTCACTTTGCTTTCCATGGCTTTGAAGCCAATGTTTATAACTTAGATTTGAAATCAGAACCTTCTTCCATTTAGAAAGTACAGCATTAACACATTATGATTAAAAGCATATGGCAAAATGAAATTGAAGTCACTATTTTCTTTTAAATTCATCGCTATTTGAATTAACGCAAAAATAATACATTACAGGAACAGAGAGCCATATCCCTATATCATAAAGGAAAATATTGATGATTTCAATCAATTTAACCTTACTGTCTCCTATATTAATGCACTGTGAATGTGGGCTGGTAGTCAGAAACCCCTGTATATGCATCAGGCATTTCTCCCCAATAAATGTCCATTAACAGCCTAAGGGTTCAGAAAAGAGTTGGCCACGAGTGCTTGGGAAGAAATAGTAGAATATGGGGAGTAACGTGAATGGGAGGAAATAACAGGGAAATGGCATACGTAGTTTCCCAGTGGCCAGGGCTCCTCACTTGCTCTCCTATCTCCCCTACCCCTCTTCCCCAAGGCGTTTCTTGGCTGTCTCTGTCAATCTCTCTCAGTCTCTCTCTCTCTCCTAAATAGCTACTGCTCCCACCAAGACTTTCTCCCCTTCATTAGTTCATAATAACAACAATAATAATGATGATGGCATTTATTAAATGCTTACTATGTGCAAAGCACTGTTCTAAGCACTGGGGAGGTTACAAGGTGATCAGGTTGTCCCACGGGGGGCTCACAGTCTTAATCCCCATTTTACAGATGAGGTAACTGAGGCCCAGAGAAGTGAAGTGACTTGCCCAAAGCCACACAGCTGACAAGTGGCGGAGCCGGGATTTGAACCCATGACCTCTGACTCCAAAGCCCGTGCTCTTGCCACTGAGCCACACTGCGTCTTAGTTCTTAGTTCCGTCCTTAACATTTGACGGGGCCTTTAGTTAAATCACTTATAATGCAAGACATTCATATTAAATATCTCTAAATGCTTTTGCATATTTACTTTGTTACAGTGTAAAATATCTTGTGTGAAATGAAAAACTTACCAGATTGTAAAAATTGCGCCTAATTTGGTGTATGCTTCCGGGGAATATGGGCTTCAGAAGCTCCCGGCAACTGGTAGGCCACATTTCGTACATGTCATCTTTTTCTATGTCATTGATCCACTAGAAGAAATCAATAATTTGCTCTCATATTCAAATCGTTATTATTATTCTTATGGCATTTTTTAAGCACTTACTATGTGTCAAGTTCTGTTCCATGCTTTGGGGTAGATAAAAGTTAATCAGGTTGGATACAGTCCTTCTCCCAGTTGGGTATCACAGTCTAAGTAGGAGAAAGGAGTATTTAATCACCATTTTATAACTGAAGAAATCGAGGCACAGAGTTAAGTGACTTGCCCAAGGACACAGCAAGCAATTAGCAGAGCTGGGATTAGAACCCAGGTCCTCTTACTCCCAGGCCTGGGTTATTCCCACTAGGCCATGCTGCTTCGTTATGGACGGACAGATGGACAGACATATGGACAGACAGATGGACATACAGATGGATGGACAGACGGGCAGAGAGACAGATGGACAAATGGATGGACGGACAGGTAAACGGACGGACAGGTGGACAAATGGACAGATGAGATACAAGATACAACTTTTGTACCTAACGAAAGTTGTCAAATATTCAGCAGAGCCTGCCTAATAAGAAGCAGTGTGGCCTAGTGGAAAGAATAAGGGCCGAGGACCTGGGTTTTAATCCCAACTTCGCCAGTTGTCTGCTGTGTAACCTTGGGCAAATCACTTCACTTCTTGTGCCTCAGTGACCTTATCTGTAAAATAGGGATGGAGATTGTGAGCTCCATGCGGGACAAGGGATTGTGCCCAACCTGATTATCTTCTATCAGCCCCAGTGCTTAGTACAGTGCCTGATATATTGTAAGTGATTCACAAATATCATTAAAAAAAGGTTAGTCTAAATAGTGCTGAGGAATAAATGTGAGTTTTCCCCAAACCTAAAGGAGTGCACAAACAGTAAATTAGGTTCTTGAAACTTTTTGAGAATGTCAGAGAATGTCAGGGTGTAGCAGTCAGCCTCTCAATGGGAATCAAATCAACTGAAAATATATGTTGAGTTCCTGCTGTGTGCAGAGAGCTAAATAAATTAAAGATTGAAAAAAAGCAAATATTTAAGATTTAAACATAAGTGGTACAGTGAGCAATTGACTATCATCAGGGCCAGACAATTTTTGGATCTCCTTAGACTCAGGCCACCCCCAACTTTACGAGCCATCCCTGTGGCATCAAGTATCACCCCACAAAGCAAAGCAAAAAGAAAATCCCCCTCCCCAACCCCTGCTCTCTATCACCAGGAACAGGCTACTGAGGTGTGTGGGGGTCTTTGGGCTTCCCACTACCTGACCTTGCCTTCAATCCCTGAGGAGCAGAGAGTGAGTTATGGAGGACAGCTTGTTTTCCCAACGTGGAAAGCTAAAAAGTATATAAAGTACCACGATTACGCTAGGAAAAAATTGAGATATCTTTTTATTTTCAATATTTACCTTTGAGGAACCTGACCCACTCGGACAAATGCAAAAACCAAACAAAAGCAAAAAAACAAAACAAACAAAAAAACAAATTGCCATGCAACGAGACAGAATCTTACTGACTACAATACTCTGGATTAAGAGAACAGGTTAATATTAAATCATTCCTCTTTGGCATAATTATCTCATGCTACATCTATTCTACAAAACCACATTTCTTCTTTCAAATTATCAGGACAAGGGCACTAATCCCAGCTCACCCACTTGTCTGCTGTGTGACCTTGGACTGGGAACTTCTCTGTGCATCAGTTACCTCACCTGTAAAATGGGGATTAAATCCTCCTCTCTCTGACAGACTGTGAACTCCCAGTGGGACAGGTACTGTGTCCATTTTGATTATCTTGTATCTACCCTAGTGCCTAACATAACATAGTAAGTGCTTGACAAGTACCACACAAAAATGTGCTATAAAAAAAAAGAAGAAAAGTGATGCTGTGGACTTCTTGCTTGGAAATGATCACTTAGATAGAGATTATTGGTAACAACTCAAGATTCAATCCAGATGTCTTCCACATAATGATTTTGGCTGGAACCATAAAAGAATATTACCCCACAGATTAGAGAACATTATGTAACACGAGTGGCTTAGCTTCTTCATTCATTCATTTGTATTTATTGAGCGCTTACTGTGTGCAGAGCACTGTACTAAGCGCTTGGGAAGTACAAGTTTGCAACATATAGCGACAGTCCCTACCCAACAGCGGGCTCACAGTCTAGAAGGGGGA
Organism: Tachyglossus aculeatus; assembly: GCF_015852505.1. NCBI lineage: Eukaryota > Metazoa > Chordata > Mammalia > Monotremata > Tachyglossidae > Tachyglossus > Tachyglossus aculeatus. Next base: position 23,430,084 of record NC_052082.1, on the reverse strand, counting down.
GACAGACAACAAAACTAAACATATAAACCAAATAAAATAAATAGAATAAATATGTACAAGTAAAATAGAGTAATAAATATGTACAAACATATATACATATATACAGGTGCTGTGGGGAGGGGAAGGAGGTATGGTGGAGGGGATGGAGAGGGGGAGTAGGGGGAAAGGAAGGAGGGGGCTCAGTCTGGGAAGGCCTCCTGGAGGAGGTGAGCTCTCAGTAGGGCTTTGAAGGGAGGATGTGACCTTTGAACATTTGATATTCAACCCACCCCCAACCCAACAGCACCTGTGCATATGCCTTTATATTATATACTAAAAATCACTTATTTATTCATATTAATGTCTGTATCTCCTTTAGACTGTATGCTTGTCATGGGCAGGGAACCTGTCTGCTAATTCTGTTGTAATGTACTCTCCCAAGTGCTTAGTACAGTGTTTTGCACACAGTAAGAACTCAGTAAGTACCACTGCTTGATTGATTGAGAGACAGATGTTTCACATACTAGAGCTTCACATCCCACCAAATTAGATCATTGTTGAGTGCTTATTAGTGATGTTTCATTTCTGTAAGTTTTCAGTAAAAGCAGAGAGTACATGAATATATTAGTTCACACTGTCATTTAAGATTGCTTTATAGAAGTACACGATCAAGGTTTGTGATTTTCAACAGCAATTTACATTTTAATGAAATAAAATGTAATAAAAAAAAACCCTGATCCTTGGAAAAGACAGGTCTTGTCTGTGAATGCATATATAAAATTAGCCTTTTTCCACAACTGGGACACGGTGGAAAATTTCAGGTGACTCTTCTTACTATGCGCCAGGATTTTTTTTTAGGAGAGCGGGCTGCTCATGGGGGAAACATTTTCTATAGAACTGGGGAAAAAATAAATAAATTGGATATAAGACACCTTCTAACACTTCAAAAACATTCCCAGGGATGGACGGGAGCCGGAGGGTGTGGGGAAAATGAGAATAGCAAAAGGGAAAAAGGAATAGAAGGCTTGAAGGGAAAGATATATATAAGGTAAATCTGAGGAATAGGTAAAATTCAGGTGAGAGCGGTGAGGCCCCAAGGTGAGGGCCAGATGGAGGTGAAGGGTATTCTCTAAGTATTTGTGAGGACTTGGAAAAATGTTGACAAGCACACAGAGTTGGCTACCAGTTGGATTTATCAAAGTACAAGACAGGAACTGTAGGTGACAGGATATGGGATATAGGATATGTGATTGATTACTTTTAACTTTATGCTGTTTTAGGACTTAGAATTGAGGAAAGCGTTGAGACGCAGGAAGAGTCACGTGCGTAGTTAAGAGATGTTAATCCCAGAGGAATTAGTTCATTTTGGGATGCCCCATCTCACGCAGGGAATGGCCCTACATAATTGTGCACTTGAATTTCAGGGAATGGCTCCAGGATCCATTTATTTTCCTGGGGGACCTCATGAACATGACTGACTGGAAAATGGGCTCCGCCGAGGTAAATTTCAAAATAAAATGATGAATTCCATATGCAAATTTTTGCACTGTTTTGAAAACAATGATACCATCAGGTCTTCAACTTGTCCCAGTAAATCACTCTATGGCTAATTTCATCTTTCAAGTAACCTCTTGATTCTAGGAAAATTTAATTTAATAAAGTAATACAGTAATGATGGTATTTAGCACTTATATAAATAGCTTCAAACCTGGTCCTTCTGCATACCTGTAATTTATTTTACTGTTGGCCTCTTCTGCAAGATTGAAAGCTCCTTGAAGGCAGGGATAGTATCTAGTAACTCTATTGTACTCCTCCAAGTAAGCATGCAATAAATATATTGATGGACTATACAGTGTTTACTACCCAACAAAGCACTGGGGTAGGTACAAAATAACTGGATTAGATTTGGTCTGTGTAAGTTTGAATGGGAGAGAGAACAGGTATTTTAGCCCTATTTTACAAATGAAACTGAGGTAGTAAGTAAGAGGAAATCGGTGGAGCCAGGACTGGAAACTGGGTCTTCTAACTCCCAGTCCCAAAACTCAAAAAGAAGAAACATCGTTTACGATAATTTCATGGAAACTACATAATTGGATACATTTATAATGCAGATTAAGAGGTCTGATTATGTAGCGTTTAAAAAAATTCAGTTAATTGCACTTAAGGTTATCCATAGGTTATTAAAATATCTTTAAACATTAAAATCAATTTTCGTGTCTACATTTGTATGAAGTGTGCTTATATCAATCAGTGGCATTTATTGCATGCTGATTGTGTGCAGAGCACTGTACTAAGTTCTTGGAAGAACATAATACAACTAAGTTGGTAGACACTCCCTGCACACAGTGGGCTTTCAGTCTTGAGAAGGAGTAATGTTAAAAATAAATTTATAAGTATATGTATAGAAGTGCTGTGGGGCTGAGGGTGAATACAGCGTGGCTTAGTGAAAAGAGCATCCGCTTGGGAGTCAGAGGCTATGGGTTCCAATCCCGGCTCCACCACTTGTCAGCTGTGTGACTATGGGCAAGTCACTTAACTTCTCTGTGCCTCAGTTATCTCATCTGCAAAATGAGGATTAAGACTGTGAGCCCCACATGGGACAACCTGATGACCTTGCATCTACCCCTGCACTTAGAACAGTACTTTGCACATAGTAAGTGCTTAACAAATAGCATCATCATTATTATTATTATTATTACCAAATGCTCAGACGATATAGGAGAGTCAGGTAAAAGACGGCTTCATCAGGGAAGGCCTCTTGGAGGAGATATGACCTTAATAGAGCTTTAAAGGTGGAGAGAGTGGCACATATGGAGGGGAAGGTAGTAGCAGGCCAGAGGGAGGTCACGAGAATGGGGTTGTCAGTGAGATCATCATCAATCGTATTTATTGAGCGCTTACTGTGTGCAGAGCACTGTACTAAGCGCTTGGGAAGTACAAGTTGGCAACATACAGAGACAGTCCCTACCCAACAGTGGGCTCACAGTCTAGAAGTGTTGGGGATGGACTGTAGTAGGAGATCAGGGTGGTAAGGTAAGCTAATTGAGTGCTTTAGAGCCGACAATAAGGATTTTCTGTTTGATTCAGAGTTGGATGGGCAATCACTGAAGGTTCTTGAGTGGAGAGGCATAGACTGAAAGGTTTTTTCTAGAAAAATGATCCGGGCAGCAGAGTGAAGTATGGACTAGAATGGGGAAAGACACGGGACAGGTAGATCAGTGACGACGGCAGATACAATAATCAAGGTGGACTAGAGTAAGTGCTTGGACCAGCATAGTTGAGGTTTGGATGGAGAGGGCAGGGTGGATTTTAGTAAAGTTGTAAAGGTAAAACTGATAGTATTTGGTAACACTGTATTTGTGGGTTACATGAGAGAGATGAGTCAAGGACAACTCCAAGGTTACAGATTTGTGACATATGGAAGGCAGTGGTATTATCTACAGTGATGGGAAAGATGGGGAAAACTAGGTTTGGGTGCGGAGACCAGGAGTTCTGTTTTGGACATGTTTAATTTGAGGTGTCAGTGGGACATTCAAGTAGAGATGTCCTGAAAGCAGGGAAGAAGAAACATCAGGGCTGGAGAGGTAAATTAGGAATCATTTGTATAAAGTTAGTAGTTGAAGCCATGGGAACAAATGAGTTCTCCAAGGAAGTGGGTGTAGATGGAGAATAGGTATCTACTGCAAGTAAACAGACAGGACTTTACATCTGCATCACATGGCATTTGGATACAGATGTACCCCCAGTTTAACGGAAATACCCAGCAGGTATTTTGCTTCAAAAGAGCAATCTGCAGGAAAAAAAATCAGCTAAATTTTTCAGGTGTCTCATAAGAGCAGGCAGGCTCATAATTAGGTCTGTGCAGCTTCAGCTCCAAGTTAACAATTCCCTTAATACCTATGATTCTACATGTAGGACTCCAGTCTCAAAAATACTTTCAACTCCATTGAAAATGCTTAGGAAAACTAATTGCAGAGGTTTGGCATTTTAACATCCGCAGTAAAGCATGATGTATTTCAATATTAACTGATGAATGCAGGAGCCTTTTAAATTTCACAAAACCACTGAACAGCAATATTTATTTTAATTTCCTTTTTGATAAAAAAGACTCATGGGTTCCCAACAACAGACTAATTAATGTGAACTAGAGAAAGAACAAAGCTCCTTAATTAATAACGGTTTTACAACAAACAAGCACCAAGCTAGTCAACTCTACTTCAGCACCATATGGTAGCTATAATAATTACAAAATGTGAGAATTTCTCACCTAGTCTCAAATCACATCTAAACTGAAAACAAACTAAATTCTAATTATTTCCCTCTTACAGTGTTCCCACTATCACATCTGTAGGCACATGTCAACTTCTCACTGTTCATAGTGGGGCAAAATTCTACTTAGAGTGCTTGGATTGTATTCATTAGGGCAGTGAGATTGACATTTGTAGACAGATAATATAAACATGGCTGTGACGTTTCAGCCTTGAGCAATCTACACAGATAAAGCACTCATCTGTTCATATTTTTGTCATGCAGTGACCTTGGAAGTTGCTATGTTGCTGTAGCTTGTACATCATTCTAGGGAGAAAATGATCAGAGAAAAACAGACTTAAAACGCAGAGACAGAAGATGCCAAAAGCATCAAGATGGATGTCCCCCGAGACTTCTAGAATTGGTTTGTGCTAACAGTTTCACTATCCAGTGTGTCCTGTTTCCAGGACCCAGTTCAGCCTTGTTATGAGAACACAGGTGTACCAGAACTACATCAAGGCTTTCCAGCCCATTCTCTTCCATGGAATCTGGCTAGTGGTAAAATGAACGAAAACGCTGTCCTTGAAGACGAATTTGCTGGGATTCAGGACACTGGCTTATAAATAATATATTTATATTAATGTCTGTCTCCCCCTCTAGCTCACTGTTGGCAGGGAACATTTCTACCAGCACTGTAGTGTGATATAGTAATGTAGTGTATTCTTATAATCCCCCCTTTTCTCCTCAGAAACGGAAATTTTTAACCAGGGATGGAGCAAGGTATACTAGTATTCATAATGTGTAACATTCTATGTTTTTTCCCCCCATGGTATTGAGAATGCTAGTATTCTCTCAGGAAAAATTCAAACATAAATCCTCAAAGAAAAAAGAATTTATGATTATTGAGCCATATTTTCCTCTTCACCCCATGGAGGAAAAAACAACCCTATGAAAATTGACCCTGGCATATCCCTGTCTGTGGAGATTTACATAGGGAAAAAAATCACTCCCCTTCTTCTGTTCACAACTGAAGCAGTTGGGCACCAAAGATCATCATCATCATCATCATCAATCGTATTTACTGAGCGCTTACTGTGTGCAGAGCACTGTACTAAGCGCTTGGGAAGTACAAGTTGGCAACATACAGAGACAGTCCCTACCCAACAGTGGGCTCACAGTCTAAAAGATGATATCTGCCATGCACTGCCTCAGCACAAAACCTTCAGAAAGGGTATCAGAGGCTGTACATGACCAGCGAATCTGCCTTCCCAAATCAGCTTCCTGGTTCTACTCTGGAATCTTTCCAAGGAATGCCACCTGACTTCACTGCCCTACACACTCTGGTCTTCGGATAATGTCTGAACATTTGAGAAATGTGAAGAGAGACCACGTTTGCTGTTGCCCCAATCTCAGCATTTCCTGACTGCTGGATTATATTTAACGATGGCAGTGGCTTGGTAGCAGTCAAAGGCTCGGCAGCTGCCTTCACCTGAGCTCTGGGTACCTCCTATCTTGCCAACAAACTTTCCGTCATTGAATTTGAAACAGCAAAATATGAGACACTGAAAGCCCACCTTTTGGAACAGTGAGAATCATAAAAATTAGAACACAAAACATTGAACACTGTTGATGCAAAGATAAACTATCAAAAGTTGAAATCTCTGCTTCACTCAGAGTTAAAGTGCTCTGTCCAGACCAATAATAGTAATAATAATAATGGTATTTGTTGAGCACTTATTATGTGCCATGCACTATACTTAGCGTTGGGATGGATGCAAGGAAATGGGGTTGAACACAGTCCCTGTCCCACGTGGAGCTCAGAGTCCCAATCTGCATTTTGCAGATGAGGTAACTGAGGCACAGAGAAGTGAAGTGACTTGCCCAAGGCCACACAGCAGGCAAGTGGCAGAGCCGAGATTAGACCTATGACTTTCTGATTCCCAGGCCTCTGCTCTATCCACTACAGTATGCTGCATCCTCCACTATCCTCCCTCTCCAGCCTGCCTCATCAACTTCTCTTACCTTCCCTTTCTCCCCTTTCCTGGTAACTCTCCCTATGTCACCATCTTTCCCCTTCCCTTATCACCAACCTAATCCCAATCTGCTTTCTTCCTATTTCCCAATCTGCTGCATCTCATATTCTTCCATAGACCTCTACTTCTCCCATTCTTTCCACCTCCTGTTCAATCAATCAATGGTATTTACGGAGCACTGTAATTAGCACTTGGAGGACTACAAAAGAGTTAGGAAACACTGTTCCTACACCCCACCTGGAGTTTACACTCTAATTGTGTTCCCTCCCATCGCCCTGTCCTTGACCATTTCTAAAATCCCCATCTTATTTCTGGGAGACATTAATTTATTTGGAAAGGTCAGCTCCAAAAATTACCCTAGATAATTTGCTTATCATTTATGCTACAGGATTATTTATGTACTTACTATAATTGAAGGATGACGAATATCTAATGCGTAGCTGACATCTGTAGAATGTGCATTTAATCTTAGAAGTCTGCTGAGGTCTTTCTCGCTGAGTCCAAGATCATGAAGGCCATGCATTACCTTCCCATCTGATTTTAGTATTTCCAAAATGCTTGAATTGAAAGAGAAGAAATAAATCCAAAATATCTTCCTGATTTCAAAATCAATGTTAACATTTTAAATCATGAAAAGGGATTCATTGAGCCATTCCAAATGTTCTAACAATAATAACTCTAAATTTTTCTTTACAAATGACTACGTTCTAATACTAAAGGCACCTAATTCTAGCAAGGCTCCGAGGCAATCTCTATGTAGGTTGAAATATGGTAATCAAATCTCAATAAGAAATATGAAAGAATGAATATGACATTGTACATTTTTTCCCATCTAGTTGGAGATATAATCCCTAGGCAAGACAAGAGGAAGCATGGTATTCATGTCACTACTTCTATCACTAGTTCAAGAAGCAAAGATAAGTCAAATACAAACTCCCAAACTATGAAGCACAAACATTACAGCAGTAAATTGTTAAAAATGCAAACTGCTTAACATAATGGGTTACAGCATACCTTTGGAAACACATGCTAGTTCTGTATAATTCTTCAAACCATAAAGTGTCAAACTCAAATAATACACTATGGGAGGTCAGAAAGTCACTACATTTAAAAGAAAACAAACCTGGAATGATTAAAACAAAATTAATGACTATTCGGCTATAAGAGAAGCAGCATGGCTCAGTGGAAAGAGCGCGGGCTTCGGAGTCGGAGGTTCTAATCCCTGCTCCGCCACTTATCAGCTGTGTGACTATGGGCAAGCAACTTCACTTCTCTGTGCCTCCATTACCTTACCTGGAAAATGGGGATTAAGACTGTGAGCCCCGTGTGGGACAACCTGATTGCTTTGTATCTCCCCCAGCGCTTACAACAATGCCTGGCACATAGCGCTTAACAAATACCAAAATTATTATTATTATTATTAATACCATTCTTACCTAAAAGGATCATGAACATCCAAGTCAATATGGAGACCGTTTATAAACAGACGAGCATCCCCAGGCTGAATTCCAAGGACTTCAGGGAAATTCTTGAGATAGAAATAAAACTGTCTGGTTAATCAAGAAAATGAAAGAGAGTCTAAGTATCCTAGATCTTGAAATAGACTGCTGAAAGAACTGAACATGAAGATTCTTAGAACTGGCAGTAGCAACACAGATTGGAGGCCAGTTGTCCTTTATCTCTAAACTACCTCATTATTTTTAATATAGTACTCCTAAACCTTATCTCCCTAGGAGATACAAACTGCGAGTCTGGAGCTGAGACTTGAGCATGAGTGCTGAGAGGAGGCAATTATTTGTTCCACCAGGAGTATGGTTCCAGATTTAAGATCCTCGCATTCTCAATGGAGTGAACATCTATTCTGCTAATTGGCTAGACAGCAATGCCATGCTAAGCTCGCTAATCATCTTTACCAGAGACACTTTACCAAGACTTAGCTTTGAGCTTAACAATAAGAAAATTGCTTACTTTTGAAATGTTGGCAGGTTGCTTAATATTGGAGCCACTTGTGGAAAGATTATTCATTTTTAATTATATTACCAATCAGATGTAAACACCATTAGGTGGTTAAGCCTCAAAGGTAATAGGTCACATGCTGTCTTAAAAAATTGCTCAATCATGACGGGATGTTTTCTAGAAGATGTGAAAGGGGAGAGGGAGATTTATTCAGAACTTCTTTATTTTCATCACAACTTCTCCACTAAGTCAATTGGCTGGGAATAATTGAAATGCCAGTAAAATCTCTTTGTTATATTGGTTTCTTATTTAATTACCTGCATTTTATTTGTTATGCATTTGAACAATCTGCTGCCCATAATTTTGGAAGCAACAAAGGTGGCTGGCCTTATCTGCCCTTTTCCAAAAGCATAAGAAAAGGCGGGGGCTGCTGCAATAAGGAATCTGAACTAGGGAGGGAGGGTTGAGAAGAATGTGCATGACATTCTCCTCCATAGATAAACTCCTTTTGATCAATGATCACATCTTACCAGCTCTGTTGCTCTGCACACAATAAGAACTCAATAAATACCACTGACTACTTACTTGGCTTTGCACTGGCCTAAGCAGACTGGAATCAGGCTCCATGGGTAGGTGACCCAAGAGGTCTGCTACCTCTATGCCACAGTGAGAAAAAATGGCCTGAACACCATTGGGAGAGATTCACATTTGATACAGGTAATCATTTTCCACCACGAAAACACCCCTAAGCCAAGGAATGTGTTACCAAAGGAGTTTTTTCAAATAGAGGAGGCTTTGGAGTCAAGAGTCATGGGTTCGAATCCTGGCTCTGCCAACTGTCAGCTGTGTGACTTTGGGCAAGTCACTTAACTTCTCTGTGCCTCAGTTGCCTCATCTGTAAAATGGGGATTAAGACTGCGAGCCCCCCGTGGGACAACCTGATCACCTTGTACCCTCCCCAGCACTTAGAACAGTGCTTTGCACATAGAAAGCACTTAATAAATGCCATCATCATTATTATTATTATTTGTCCCCCTTCAAGAATGAAAGATTTGCCTCAGTCCTGAGACTTCGGAACTGAGAACCTGCAGAAAGGATTGATTTTAGTTCTAGGGGTTTGTGCAATACAACTCTCACTTTCTCTTCCCTATCATTTATACTCCTTCTGGGACATGGAGGACAACAAGGGAATGCGGGGGAGGGATGCCGCACACAGTGAAATGTACATAAAGGTGATTTTATACCCAGGACACATTTTCAGCTGAAGAAACTGCAGCTTAGTGCCTGAACCCAACAGGTCTTGGGAGCTACTGCCATTTTTGCCACTCACATTAGCCAAATATTTCCCAGGAGACTGTACCCTTGTTAAGGGCAGGGAATGTGTCTGCTAATTCTGTTGAATTGTACTTTCCCAGGTGCTTAGTACAGTGGTCTGCTGACTCATGGACATAGTTCTTTGGTCAGAAACCTTTTTAAATGGTATTTAATAATAACTAGTAATAATAATTATGGTACTTAAGTGCTTTACTATGCGCCAAACTCTGTTCTAAACACGAGGGTAGATAAAAATTAATCAGGTTGCACACAGTCCCTGTCTCCTTGGGGCTCACAGTCTTAATCTCCATTTTGCAGATGAGGTAACCGAGGCACAGAAAAGTTAAGTTACTTCCCCAAGGTCACACAGCAGACAAGCGATGGAACCAGGATTATTACCCAGATCCTTCTTATACCATGCTGCTTCCTGTCTTTGTTAAGTGCTTACTATGTGTCAAACACCATTCTAAGTGCTAGGGTAGGTACAAGTTAATTGAATTGAACACAGTCCCTATCCCACATGGGGCTCAGAGTCTAAGTAGGAGGGAGAACAGGAGAACTGAGGCACAGAGAAGTTAAGTGACTTGCCCAAGGTCTCACACAGCAAAAATATGACAGGGTGAGTCCACTGACTCCCGGACACATCCTCTTTTCACTAGGCCATGATGGTTCTTTATTAGTGATAGTACATAGCCCCATCAGGCATAGCTGGAATGAGAACCCTAATTCCAATGGCCATGTTAATTCTTTGGGACAAACAATGTGGATTTTTAAAAGGAGAATACTTCTTCAATGAGCCTCCTAAAGAAGGAATTCCTAGTTTCTCAGTACTTTGGAGCTGAGTAGTAAAGATATCTCCCAAGTGAGAAGCTTGCTAGGCTGGAGAGGGAGCTGAATTACAGCAGGTACAAGTGGATTTGAAGTAGCTGATGCAGAGCATAGGTTTCTGCCAGCAGCCTTCAGCCACATGCAGGAGCAGAGGACGCAGACTGTGGGGTGATTCAAGGCTGAGGCGGTGTTGATGGTGGTGGAAGAGTGAAGAAGGAACAAGAGGATGAGAAGGTAGAATTTGGTGGAGAACAGAGTTGAAGGTGTGGACTTTGGCATCAAGGGATAGGAAGATGGGTAGGGAGTCCTCACAAGTGCAGTGGAGCCAGGTCGCAGGCAAGAGGGGCAGATCAGAAGGTTAGAATTAAATTGATCAACCAACCGTATTTACTGAGTGATCATTGTGTGCGGAGCACTTTACTATGAGCTTGGGAGAAGACGCTATAACAGTTGGTAGACACGATCCCTGCCCACAACAAGCTTACAGTCTAGAGGGTGAAACAGACATTAATATAAATAAATAATTTATGGCTATATACCTAACCACTGTGGGGCTGAGGGAGAGGTGAACAAAGGGTGAAATTCCAAGTGTAAGGGTGACATAGAAGAGAGTGGGAGAAGAGGAAAGGAGGACTTAGCCAGGGAGGTCCGCTTGGAGATGTGCTTAAATAGGGCTTTGATAGGGGGTGGGCGGGAGTAATTGTCATATATGAAGAGGGAGGGCATTCCAGGCCAAAGATGGGATGTGGGCGAGTGGTCAGTGGAGAGATAGATGAGATCAAGGTTCAGTGAGTAGGGTGGCATTAGAGGAGGGAAGTGTATGGGCTGGGTCATAATAGGAAATCAGTGAGGATTCATTCATTCAATCGTACTTATTGAGTGCTTACTGCGTGCAGAGTACTGTACTAAGCTCTTGGGAAGTACAAGTCGGCAACATATAGAGACAGTCCCTACCCAACAGTGGGCTCACAGTCTAGAAGGAGGAGGCAGACAACAAAACAAAACATGTAGACAGACGTCAAAATCATCAGAACAAATAGAATTACAGCTATATGCACATCATTAACAAAATAAACAGAACAGTAAATATGTACAAGTAGAGTAATAAATCTGTACAAATATATACAAGTGCTGAGGGGAAGGAGGTAGGGCAGAGGTGGGGGAGGAGGAGAGGAAAAAGGGGGCTCGGTCTGGGAAGGCCTCCTGGAGGAGGTGAGCTCTCAGTAGGGCTTTGAAGGAAGAGAGCTAGCTTGGCGGATGTGTGGAGGGAGGGCATTCCAGGCCAGGGGAAGGACGTGGGCTGGGGGTCGATGGCGGGACAGGTGAGAATGAGGCACAGTGATTATTAGATTATTAGATTAGAGCTGTAGGTTAGACACCTGTAGGTAGGTTAGAGCTGATGAGGTTGGAGACGATCAGAGGGGTCACCAACTTGGAGTCAGAAGTTCCCAATGGTCAGAACGGGAGAAAGGGGTGAGAGTAGGAAAGGAAGGATTTTGTCAAAGTGAGTCAGAAATGCAGAGGTGGGAAGAGGAGAACAGTAGGTGCAGTGAGTGGTACAGACAAATGACATGAGACTCGATGAAGGAGAAGGTGACAGACCAAAAGCAACACTGGGAAATGAAGGGCAAATGAGAGGGGGTTCCTGGTGGTCTGAGGAAGTGCGAATTCCACAGACTACAGGGGAGCAGAGTTGTGGAAGGGGAGCATGGAGTGGATTTGCGTGTTTGTACTGGGGGGCAGGGTTTGGGGTAGCAGATAGGCAAGGGGTATGATGGAGTTTTAGGGATCAGAGACTGACCGGGGGAGTAGACAGATGGGTACAACTGGGACATGGTAAAGGAAAAGGAGAAGAACAGAGGACGTGAGCAGGCAGATCTTCAGTTTAAAGGGTCTTCCCTTGGTATAATGAGCAGAACACCTAAGGTAAATAAGCTGGCACCCTGAATAAAGCAGGACCGAGATTATTTTACTCATTAGTGCTAGGAATCTTTTTTTTTCCTCTTTCAAACTCCAACAATAAATCACTAGAAATGCATATCTCCTTCTAGGAGAAGAGGTTTGTAAGCTGTGCCTAACTGAATTATCTCCATCCAAGATAATGAAATTTGAACAAAGTAATTGGGAATAAGACTAAAAAGTGTTTGAGGCTTGGGGCAATATAATAATTAGTTTCTAACAAAGAATGTTCATATGCACAGTGCTCTCTGCAAATGATGATTACTGTAACAGAAATGACAGAAGCATAAGGCTGGAGGGAAATCTCTACAAGCCATCTGGGCTACCTCCAGCTTCCAGGACTGGCTGCCCTAAACTATCCATCACCATTATCGTCATCATCATCAGTGGTATTTATTGAGTGCTTACTGAGAAAAGCACTGTACAAAGCACTTGGGAGAGAACAATACAGAATTAGTAGATATATTCCCTGCCCCACAACAAGCTCACAGTCTATGAGGCAGAAGAGTAATTTACTCACGTAACTGCTTCCACCATACAATTGCCCTCTGTCTGGAAATCCTTTCTCCTTGATACCTGACTGACTAAAATTCTTCCCACCTTCAAAGCCCTTCTGAAATCACATCTCCTCCAGGAGATCTTCCCCTAACTGCCACTTCAGCATTTCCACATCACCTAAGAACTTAAATACACATAACCTCCACAGTGCTTATGCATCTATCTTGCACATTCTATTTCTTTCTCCGATCTGTAATTTATTTTAGTGATGATTTCCCTGTATGCTCCTTGAGGGTAAAGTTCTACTATACTTTCCCAAGTGCTTAGTACACTGTATTGCAAACAGCAGGCACTCAATACACACTACTGATTGACTGATTGTAATGGAATATAGGAGAAGCAAAGTGCTTAGTACAATGCTCTGCACAAAGTGACTGCTCAATAAATATGACTGAATGAATGAATTAATAAAAGAGCACTAAGACTTGTATCCGATATTTACTGAAACACCCAAAATAATCAATAAACTAGAATCATAGCTCAAGCTGCAAAGTTGGCTGATAAGAGTAGTTCATTAAGAGCCTGAAGTTATGTCATTGCAGAATGAATGTTTAAATTGAAGAGGGTCTTTCTGACCCATTCCCATCTCCTTCAGAGTAAATTAGGGATGAGTTCCCCATAATACTACCATGTTTTATCAGTCAATCAATCATTGGTACCTACTGAGCTCTGTGAGTCTGCTGTTGTGTAGGGACTGTCTCTATATTTTGCCGACTTGTACTTTCCAAGCACTTAGCTACAGTGCTCTGCGCACAGTAAGTGCTCAATAAATACGACTGAATAAATGAATGAATGTGCATGGCACTGCACTAAATGCTTGGGAGAGTACAACAGAATTAGCAGACACGTTCCCCATCCATAAAGAGCTTACGGTTATGGACGTAAGGGACCTGGAAGCTTCTATCGGAGGATTTTTCCAATCCACTGGGAAAGCCACATTTTAACTCAAATTATGAGTTTCATGATTTAATGGGACCCTTTCTGTTCATAAGCAATATAGCAATGCTAATTGCCAAACAGTGTCACAAGACCAACACAGGAATAGCTATATACTAGATGCTTGGAAACATACAACTGAAGTAAAATATGTAATCCAATATTATTTTATCTCTATCAGAGATATTTGTTTTTAAAATAACCTCTCCATATAAGATACTATTTAAATCAAGTTCAGGTCTCATTCATATTTCAAAGGTCATCCATGCAATTCTGTGAGAATACAGTGGGCCTACGTGATCTAAACACACTTAAATATCCATGAGATTTTAATCTAGTGTCTTTTTTTCCACATGATTCCAGGCACTGTACCTCATGACCCTTTTGAATGGGAGAATTGACTAAGTCCTTTTTCAATTAATAGGAAGTAATTAGTAAATTAAGCATACATACAACAAGCCATTTGTTAAAAACATAAAAATAAATAAGAGAAAAGAAGAAACTGAAATCAATTCAATTATTTTAATGTAGAAAAGTGTAAAATTTATATTTTCCATACTTTCAGAACAAGTATGGCAGCCATATTCCAACAATAATTTATAACGAATAGGAAAAGAACAAACCTTTTGATTTTCTTCTATTTCTTTTCTCATGTCTTGGTTTACGGCAATTCTTGTCAGAGATCTATAGAAATAATAAATACTGATATCAATCATCCTTCCTTTAAACATCCTTCTTTGACGGAGGATTTCTCTTCAGACTGATGCCAGCTGAACAGAAAAACCCACAAGAAGTTCTGTCCTGTCACCATCCCAAATTTGTCAGAAAAAGAAATGGTTTAGGTAGAGCCCTGGAAGATATACAAGTCTAGGCTCTATTCTGATAGCTAATTCAAGACCACAGACTTGATCAAAAGCACAGAATTTCCTATATAATTTTCTTACTGTAGCACCTCAGCAGCAATCCTTAAACTTGTCATTGCTCAAATTATTCATTTATTGCTGAATTTCTACTTAATTGCTTAGAAATGAAATCTGGAAATTCTAGGCCTCATTTATCTGCACTTTTCCCCCCCTGTTGCAATTGGGGAAAAATCACTAATTTAAACATCAGCATTAGGCCCACTGGCTGATGAGGATTCTCTGAAAAATCAGTGATTTTCTCATCAATGGAATCCCTCTTCTCTCCTATCACAAGTTTCTCTGTTCAGACAACACTTTCTGCACTGAAGTGTAGGTACCCAAAGGGTATAAAATCCCACAAATAGTCCTCGCTCTATCAAATTCCTCACAGGGCAAAATAAGCCCAACAGAACCTTCACCTTCATTCACCAAGGAATTTGATCTCAGGAAATCTTTTGTGGTTGGGGAAAAAGGTCTTCTGCACTAAGCTCATTGTGGGCAGGGAGTGTGTCTGTTTATTGTTATATTGTACTCTCCCAAGTGCTTAGTACAGTGCTCCGCACATAATAATAATAATAATAATGATGGCATTTATTAAGCGCTTACTATGTGCAAAGCACTGTTCTAAGCGCTGGGGAGGTTACAAGGTGACCAGGTTGTTCCACATGGGGCTCACAGTCTTAATCCCCATTTTACAGATGAGGTAACTGAGGCCCAGAGAAGTGAAGTGACTTGCCCAAAGTCACACAGCTGACAAGTGGTGGAGCCACAATTTGAACCCACGACCTCTGACTCCAAAGCCCATGCTCTTTTCCACTGAGCCACGCTGCTTCTCTGCACATATTAAGGACTCAATAAATATGACTGAATGAATGCACTCCAGCAAATTCATTAATTCATTCCTTCAATCGTATTTATTGAGCACTTACTGTGTGCAGAGCACTGTACTAAGCACTTGGGAGTACAAGCAAATGCAAGGTGTAGGGGTATACATGACAGAGGAGAGGGGATGTCAGTTTATGCGTTTACAGAACCAGGGAAAAGGTGAGGGAATCCCTGAGGAAGTAAGGTAGAATGGCAGGAATGCAGCAGAAAAGGATGTAAAGTGGAAGGTCAGGTGTAAGATGAAATGCAAGGCTTGTGAAATACTGACCACCAGGAGATATGGAAGGAAGAACAAAGAGACCGGGAGATAGGGGGCCCACAAAGAGAAGCAGACACCGGCACACACAACCAACCAATCACGGAAGGATACGGACGGAGAAGAGGACCGATAACAGAAGACACCGACAATCCGTTGCAAATTTGTACTTCCCAAGCGCTTAGTACAGTGCTCTGCACACAGTAAGCGCTCAATAAATATGATTGAATGCATGAATATACATAAGGGGATAGACTGTAACGGCTGGTATATCTGTCTTTCGTTGACACTCACAGAGATCACCCTTTGGATCAGGACCAACATGGCATCCCTCCTCGATAGGTTAGCTAAAGCTGCAATTGTCACAGTTGCAATTGCTGAATACCCTCTCCTTATTGTAGCCTTACGGGGCCCCACGCTCACCGCCAGAGAACCATGGTGCTCATTTCTACTTCTGAGCACCTTCTTGGTGTTTGAAGCATCTGCCCTCCAGGCATCACCTCTCTTGGGGCTACCATAAGAAAGGGATGACAGATTTACCAGTAAATTGGTTCAGGATTTAGATGGCTTAATCCTAGTAAACTCCACAATCTTGATTTAACAAGTGAATATAACAATACTGGTTTATTTAGAACTTTAAGGCTTTTAAATGCTAAGGTCCTATAAAGCATTCCACTAGTTCTAAAATTTTTATAAGCCATTCTAGAGAAAGTAAATTTTTATGTAATATTGATAGCTTAGTAAAAACAAGTTTGAAATCTGGGTTTAAAAATTTGAGGGTGATATAACAGATAATATTTAGTCTTACCGAAAATGTCCATGTAAACAAACGTACACTCTAAAAATAAAATAACTGGTGATATTCATCAACAAAAGATAAATAATGATAAAAATGTCTGCTACCTAAATACCAATTGGGTGAATAAAGGAAATTTATTTTAAATTTTAAATACCACCATTAAATACTAATAATTGGTATTTTTTTAATGGTATTTAAGCGGTTACCATCCAAACTGGAGACTGGCCATTCATAGCAGCTAAATCTGAGTAGTCGTAGGGCAAAGTCAGGACCTCATCTCATTGCTAAATGAAATTGCTCAGCAGCAGTGCTGAATGAAGAGGTGACAGGTGTTTAATGAGTCAAAACTCCTCAATTTCTAGTCTCTTGCAAAAAGTTCTTAAATGCAGACATTCAGAGATCTAATGCAACTCTTGCCAAAAAAGCTCTGCAGCTCTTCCTCTGGTCTCAGGACTTTAACCTGGCTAGGCTCACAGGTCCCAGGAACCCAATCCCAGCACAAACCAAGTAGTACTCAACCCCACTGAGGAATAAAATGATTACACCATATAAGAAAGAGAATGAAGAATCCACAAACTTTCTATCATCCAAGGTGCGCCTTCGAGATTTTGGTTTGATGAACGAGAAGTGAGTGAAGTCAAAAACCTTGCAGCTGGCTTTAATTTGGGGCCTGCCACTAACCAGCTGTGTGTCTTTAAGTAAGCCACTTATCTTCTCTGTGCCTCGGAGTTCCCTCATCTGCAACATGGGGATTCAATATCTTTTCTCCTCCAACAGACTAGGAGCCCCATGTATCTATTCCAGCATTTAGTACATAGTAAGCATTTAACAAATAATAATAATTAGTGAGGCAAGAAATAAAACACTACCAACTCACAGGTCCTCAGGATCAAAACAAAACAGAGACCCACACCAATCTGTGGCTGGAGATATGGATCAAGCTAAGAAACATATGTCGCTACAGGTGGGTTATCCAAGCTCAGGAAATCCAGAAATTGTGTTTATGGCCACCAAACTAAGCATTTTGCCTCAGCACTAAAGAAGCTCTGGACACACACATACACACACAAATGCAGAAAGAACCATCATCATAGACAAAAAGAGAGCTTTATAGAGACGACAAGAAAACCATAATGAACACCTGAACATATCCTCCATCAATAAGATGGACAAAAGCCCTTGGAAGCACAGAAAGCCAGCTGAAATTTAATGCATGGTCTTAGTTATAGTCATTAAAAGCTTTTACAATGAGTTTATGGAAAGGAGAAGGACACTATTTATTTTCACTATTCAAAAGGACAGTATCAGAAGATACCATCCTCTACACTTTAAAATTTGTTAAGTGTGCATTTTGCAAATTCACAATAAGACCAGCTCAAAGGCCATTTAAATTAAAAGACAGTTAAATAAAAAACAAAGAATTCTTAAATACCTGGCCTTCATCGGGAAGTTCTGAGAAATGTCTTTCATTAATTTTAAGGCATCATAAACAGGAGTAGACATAATCTGTGAAGCTGCTTGAAAACTAATATCTGGAAGAAAGAAACCATAGGTCAGTAATTCCCACAGCCCGTAAGCATTTTATACATGCATACACGTGATAAATTGCAACTACATCCTAATAGCATTTTATTCAGGTACACAAAAGATTGCACTTGCTTTGGGGTCTTACACTTATATATTTAATCACGGGTGCTGTGAAGAGCCCACAACAAGCTGCCTTATTGGTGACTGTTTTTGATCCTGTGAACAATTAGTGCTTAGTATAGTGCGCTGAACTCGGTAAGCGCTCAATAAATATGATGGAATGAATGAACAAGAAGGAAAAGACTGGCGAAGGCACTGATGGGCTCTACTCAAGGTGATCGCTGGCCTGTGTGGGGTGGAGCATGGAGGGAGGTGTGACCTTCTCTCCCTGTTCTACCCAAGAACGGGCCTGGATCAATCAATGACTACCACATAGAGCCACAGCTACTATGCCTAAGGCAGATAAAAGGAACTCGTTTTGAATCACGAGGAGGCATACAGAAGGCACACTGAGACATACAGAAGCAGCAAGAGAAGGAGGGAGGCAGCACGTAGAGGAAAGCACCTGGAGTAGTAGCCGCAGCAGGGGAGCAGCACTTGAAAGCGGAAAGAAGCATTGGCAGAACGGGCTTGACCAGCAGACTGGTACTGGACTCTTGGTGGAGTGACTGTGTGTGTATGTGTCACTCCCTTGCATGCTGGTAAAACTAAGTAAAAACTTTCCACAGCAACCTTGGTGATCAGAGGTGTGGTTGGTTCTACTATCATCATCATCAATCGCATTTATTGAGCGCTTACTATGTGCAGAGCACTGTACTAAGTGCTTGGGAAGTACAAATTGGCAACATATAGAGACAGTCCCTACCCAACAGTGGGCTCACAGTCTAAAAGGCGGAGACAGAGAACAAAACCAAACATACTAACAAAATAAAATAAACAGAATAGATATGTACAAATAAAATAAATAAATAAATAGAGTAAAAAAAATATGTACAAACATATATACATATATACAGGTGCTGTGGGGAAGGGAAGGAGGTAAGATGGGGGGATGGAGAGGGGGACGAGGGGGAGAGGAAGGAAGGGGCTCAGTCTCATTCCTCTATGTGTCTCCGCGGCTCCCCCGGTCCAGGAACGACCTGGTTGATTCGAGCCAGGGGGACTCACAATAGGTGCCAATATTTCCTTTTTGAGTGGGCTTTGAGTGAGCCACAAGAGGAAAAGAGTGGGAGGGAAGTTGATGAGGACTGCAAGTCCCTTACAATCAAGGATTGGAACTTCCAACTCTACTGTACTGTACTTTCCCAAGTATTTAATACAGCGCTTTGCCCACAGTAAATATTCAAAAAATACCATTAATTGATTGATTGAAAGGAGCAAATGAGGAGGAAATGCAGAGGGACAAAGAAGAGAAAGAGAAGACAGAAGTGAGGAGAGGAAAAAAGTAAAAAAAAGGGGAAGGAGAAGAAAATAAATAGGGTTCTTTCCCTCCCTCCCACGTGGTCTCCTCTGCTTCCGCACAAAAAAAGAGGCATACTAAATACAAAAAGGAATAAAAAGCAATGTAGGATGGCCAAAATAAAAGATAATTTTGTTAAGGGAGATTTTTTCCAGATTTCCCTCATTTAATTCAAAAAGTGGGAGGGGCATGAAAAACTCCTCCATGAAGATTCTGCTTCAGCTTTATGATTGGAATACTATCAATATTGAATAATAGTTCATATTAAATATTAAGACATTATTAATATTAAACATTAAATGAAATATCACCTCAGATGTACAACTTGAAGCTCTCATGAGAAGGACCCTGCAAACTTGGAGAGAAATTCAAGGATGTATTCTTTAAAGACTCTCAACCCAATTTTATTCAATTTATTAATACAGTAATTACAAAAAAGCACCAAGGTTGTCACTTTCTTATTTTAAGAGTGGGTGAGTTTAACCGTGAGCCAGTTCTAGCAAAGATACTCTGAATAAGAATATAGTAATTGAGTGTGTTTACCTTCACTCCATGAAATTGTATATAGCTTAATGAAACATGCCTTTTAAAAATGGGGAAATCTAGCTCTTCATATTTTTCTAAGCACTTAAGAATTCTAAAGAGGCAACACGATAGAGTTGAAAACATTATGGAGGACCCTGTTTGTAATCCTAGCTCTGCCACTTATCTACTGTGAGATTAATTTAACGTTAACTCCAAATCACCATGATAAAAACTGAACTCATCTTTCCTACCAAACCCATTACTCCTCCAGGGACCATCCCAACACTGTTGATAACACCAATATCCTTCCTTAACTCACAAGTTCACCATCTTGGTTTTATCCTTGACTCTCCCTCCGTCAATCCACATATTCAGTCAGTTACCAAATCCTGTAGGTTCTATCTTCACAACATCTTCAGAATTTGATCTTTTCTCCCCATCCAAACAGCTACCATGTCATATCCCATCTTAGCCTCCTGGTTGAACTCCCTACTCTCAGCCTCTCCCTTCTCCAGTCCATAACTTGATTATGCTACCTGAATCACTTTTCTGAAAAGTCATTCTACTCATGACATTCTACACATGACCCTTCTCCCAAGTGCTTAGTATAGTGTACCCAGTAAGTCCTCAATACTACTGAGTGACTGATTTCTCTGCACACAACTGATGCTAAATAATATTGATTGGTTGATCAATAACCTAGCTTATGTACAGAACACCCATGTTAGGTTGTAAGACACACATGATCTTGTTCCCGTTTTACCGTGAATCTATGTTGAGGCTCCTGTGCTAGTTTGTTTTTTTTTTAACCCAGAATTAAAAGAAGTTTCTAAACCAGTAATATACAGGCTCACGTGTATCTCAAACACAGACAGCTTAAACTGAAAAAAAATATTTAAGGATTCACATTAGTGATGACTTTCTTTTTTTTCCCCTAATATGTGCCACCCACTGTCCTAAGCACCGGGGTAGAAACAAGATAATCAAGTCGGATACAGTTCCTATTCCACACAAGGTTCACAGTCTAATAGCTAATGATTCCACCTTTTACAAAAGGAGGAAACTGAAGCCCAGAGAAGTTAAGCGGGTTATCCAAAGTCACCCAGCAATGGCTGTTTTGTCCAGTTGAGGAGTACGATGGCCAAATGGAGAGAGCCTGGGACTGGGAGGCAGCGGTCCTGGATTCTAATTCCAGCTCGACTGTTTGCAAAGCCCTATCTTTATTAAAAAATACCTTCTTCCCTTTTAGATTGTGAGCCCACTGTTGGGTAGGGACTGTCTCTATATGTTGCCAACTTGTACTTCCCAAGCGCTTAGTACAGTGCTCTGCACACAGTAAGTGCTCAATAAATACGATTGATTGATTGACTGATTCTTCTGAAACGCAGACTCATAAAATTTAGGCATATCCCAAGATTCATATTTAACACATTTTGAAATGTGGGTGTGAACCGTCAAACTGTGGGACAAGTTTTCCCTTAGACTTAAGTGTAATTTGCTCCTTACTTGACAACCAAGATCTACAGATAATAATAATAATAATAATGGGATTTCTTAAGCACTTACTATGTGCAAAGCACTGTTCTAAGCTCTGGGGAGGATACAAGATGATCGGATTGTCCCACATGGAGCCCACAGTCTTCATCCCCATTTTACATATGAGGTAACTGAGGCCCAGAGAAGTTAAGAGACTTGCCCAAAGTCACACAGCTGACAATTGGCAGAGCTGGGATTTGAACCCATGACCTCTGACTCCTTAGCCACGCTGCTTCTCTAATAAATAAGATGTTTATTGTAGATGGGTCTCTCCATATCCTTCCCCCTCCCTTAGCCTCAGGGACTTTTCTGACCCCGTGCACCCCAATTTTGTTTCCTCTCTACCTCGGACTCCCCAGTTTTCCCAATCCTGCTGCTGAAGTCACCTTCCCAATGCACTCATCAGCATACCTCCACTAACCCCAACTTCAGAGCTCAAACCTCCTAGTAGATCCACCAAAATCCCCATGCTCCTCTCCCTTTCTTCCTACCTCTCTACCTCTGCAATGGGGGTTAACTCACACCTTCCCCACTACCCACTCTGTTCCGCCCCCCAAGCCTTGACATGAGGGTATGAGGTTATGACAAATCTCTCAATTTCATATATAGCAATTTAAACAACAATTTCTCAGAACTAGGGGTACACCCAGTGAAAATACACATCATTATTTTATGAAGGTATATTTAGTATAAGAGAAGTGTGTAGTTAAACAAATGCTTTTTCAAAATTACAGTAGAAATACAAATACTATACCTTGAAGTTCCCAAACTTTCAAAGGCACCATTTCTTTAGTACTTTCAATAAGGTGTTTTCTCAACTCCTTCAAATTATCTTTAAGGTCGGGATGAATTTTACTAAATCAAAATATCAATAAATATCACTTGTTACTTATATCAGTTAGAGCTTCTTTCTAAAACCAAGATCACCTCTTGGGATAATACCTAGGATAAAACTCGGAACTAGTGCCAACCAAAGGATTTTATAATATATTCTTATGATGAATGCAAATATTTTAATAGGCATTTGCAATTAAGTTCCAATTTTCCTCCCACTATCTTTTCGAAATGGAACTCTTCTATGAATAAAAAATTTGATGGATGGACTTATTTTAAAATAATTTACTTAGCAATTAGAGTTATCAACTAGCACAACTAATCAACAGTCCAATAAATAGAACTGAAAAAAATGCTGTCCTTCATTTTGATAATTTCTTATATACACATATATTAATAGTATAGTAATGAATGAGTCATATTATTTCATATATATTATTTGTACCAATTTTGGTTTTAAAAGGCATCGTTTAAAATTATGTTAACCTTCCTTTGGATAACTTTCACCAATCTCTTAGAAAATTATTCTCTGATATTTCATGAAAGCTCTTATGCCTGTTCTCAAGAGGGTAAATGGTGATATCCCTTTTGTTCTTCTATTCCTCTGCAAACATACATTTAAGGGCAAGAATTAACTATGATGACAGTTCAATTACCCCTGTAAACTTTATTTTGGTATATCCTTTCTTATGGTGATCTGTACATCTGCAAATAACAACAGGTCATATTTGATTTTTCACCTTAATCATTTGCAAGTTCCCCTTTATAATTATGGCTAATGTGATTGCACGAGGTTAATGACACTGTTAACTAAGACCCACAGTTACTTGTCTGAACCGGAGATAATGGTTGACTGAAAGTGGAATTTTTGTACGTTTTTAGAAACTGAGACATCAGGAACTAACAGTAAAAATCTACTTAAGTAAAAGAGAATGACAATCACTTAGGAAAAGCCACCAAATCTCAAAACTGTAATAACATTTCAATTTTAAAAGATATTATAAAGGGGAGTTTATCCTAAACAATCACTTTTCTTCAATCCATTGCTTTGGAAGACTGAAAAAAGAGTTTGTCAAACATACTTTTTGATAGAATTTCACTAAGGAGGCAGGTAATCCCTTACTAGTTTATTTTTCTTGCATTAATTTTTAAATACATCAAGTATAATTGAATATCAAAATATCCATTAGTGAAACTCTAATGTTAAAAACTAAATATTCCAAATAATTGCCTTTTCTACACAAAAGTAATATTAGCTATATGATATTCCTATTGCTTTTGAATTAAACCTCCAGTCATCCTATATAAAAGTTAAAATTACTCTGTTTTTTGCAGTGATGCCTATAATCAGAGTTAATTATATTCATTTAAGTCTTCTTCATGATTAAAAACCTTCTGGACTTTGTATAACTGCTGCTAATTATTCAACCTGTAATTTATCTGCCTTTCAAGAGAACTGAGAACAATTTAAGCAAATGAGTATTAATTGCAATTCCTAGTTCTACACACTATAAATTCTAATTCCAACACAGTTCTTGTTTATTACAGTTTAGAAATCAAGCCCAGTCTAACAAAACCTGTTTTGACCTTGAACAGCTTTCAGACTTTAAATGTCTTGTTTTACATTCTATTTAAAAAAATAAAAACCTTCAAATACAAATTTTAAAGAAATAAAATTGAACTTACTTCAATTTCCCAAAGAGAAATCCCTGAATTTCATTTTCTTCATTGTCCTCTTCTAGCTCGGTTTCATTTGTAGCTGCATTTTGACAGACAGAACAAATCAAAATTTGATGGCCACAGTGAAAGTACAATTTAAAGGCAATTTTATTTGCTTTTTCTATGGCTGAAAGTTAATGGAATTATGGAAAGAAGGATTAAGAGATAATTTGGTTGACTTTCTCCATATAGGCAGCCTAGA
The DNA here is from genome assembly GCF_015852505.1 of Tachyglossus aculeatus. Classification (NCBI taxonomy): domain Eukaryota; kingdom Metazoa; phylum Chordata; class Mammalia; order Monotremata; family Tachyglossidae; genus Tachyglossus; species Tachyglossus aculeatus. Next base: position 23,405,629 of record NC_052082.1, on the reverse strand, counting down.
CAATCCACTTTGGAGTTCAACTTGCAGTTGAATTTGCACTCTTTACTCGCTCCTCCCTCAGCCCCATCGCACTTGGGTATATAACTGCAATTTATTTATTTATATTAATGTCTGTCTCCCCCTTTTCTCTAGGCTCGTTGTGGGAAGGGAATGTGTCTACCAACTCGATTATAGTGTACTCTCCCAATAGTTTGTTACAGTTCTCTGCACACAATAAGCACTCGATCAATACCACTGATTGACTGACTGATTTATTCGGGTGGCTTACATGAAGCAAGTCAACTAGACATAAACTCTAATCTTCCACTTAATTTAGATTGTTCAGGGCCAGCTATTTTGTACGTCGTACCATGTGTGCTACTCCAAAGTGTAGGACATCAACAGAGGGCTATGGAGTGATTTGCCTGTCAGGTCAAAGATGACAGATCCTAGCAGTCACTTCTAAGTTGTTAGATGTCTAGGGACATCTGTGGTCATGGTATAAATGGGCACAAATGGTTGTGGCTAGGCAGGAAATTAATGTCCTATGCCTTCATATAATAGATTCTCTAAAATGCTGCTGACTCCAAGGCAGACCCAAGAAGCAGGCAGAACTTAATGCATTAATGACAGGGTAGGGAGAAGGAACATAGAACATTTTAGAAAGCAGATGGAATGCGGATGTTTGGAACAGGCAACCCCTACACCAGAATGGTCCCGAGGTGCTGACACTGAAAATTCAAAAAGTACTAAAGCAAATTTCAATCTAAAAAGTGAGAGAAGGCTGGCAAGTGTAGGGAAACATGAGTTGTGAGATGGAGATAGCTTGTCCACATGAGTGTGTGAGGGTATTTTAAAGGCAAATGAACCCAACTTTTATTACCCACCTAATTAAGACAATGGTTGGAGATCCTGCCAAAAAATAGTCAAAATATGTAAAGTCTTCTACATTAATGTCAGAACGCTAAAAATTGAGGAAATTTGAATTCTTGGTCATTAGGACATGAAATTGAGTGCCCAAAGAGAAAACAATGGGATACAGGGTTGGCAGGCTATAGATACTACAATAAAGACAATAAAGAGACAGGTGCATATACAGCCCTGTTTCCAGGCTGGAACATGCCAAATGCATTTACATATATATAATGCTGATAATAACTTGCTTAGCAGTTGCTAAGTGCCAAACACTGCAGTATGTGCTGGGGTAGATACAAGTCAATTATGCCAAACTAGTCCCTGCTCCATAAGGGGCTCCCAGTCAAAGTTGGGAGGGAGATTCGGTAATTAATTCCCATTTCAAGGATGGGGGGAACTGAGGCACAGAGAAGTTAAGTGACATGATCATGGTCACATAGCAGGAAAATGGAAGAGCCGGAGTAGAACCCAGGTCCCTAGACTCCCAGAACCATGATTTTCCTATTAGGCTACACTGCACTCATGCCCAGCTCGCCTCTCGTATAAAGCACTGCAAGGGAATTAGGGAAAATTTTTCTCACAGCACATATCTATCTGGATAGAACCTGAGTGGCACTGGAAGAAATGGTGTGCATGTGCACAGAAAAAGCTGGAGGGGGGAAGCGGAGTGTTGGCTGATCATCGGGAGTCACGAGGGATGACAGAGACAACCACCCTACTTCTAATAAAGTATTGTGTGTAGACAGTTAAAAGAGCAAGTGTGATAGAGAAGGCTAATGTCGAAGAGTTAAAATCAATTTTTTCATTCCCTAGGGAAAATTATTTTTAATCAGCAAGTAATCCATCTCCTAAAAATGAAGTCTTTGTTTTATTACATTATGAACGATATAATAATAATAATGGTATTCACTATGTGTCACTGAACTGAAAGCTGGAGTATATACAAGATAATTAAGTTAGAAACAGTCCCTGCCCTTCATGGGGCTTACAGTCTAAATTGGACGGAGAATGGGTATTTAAATGCTAAAACGTATTTAAATGATGAAACTGGCACGGAGAGGTTAAATGACTTGCCCAAGGTCACACAATAGACAAATGGCAGAGTCCAGGTGAGAATCCAGGTTCTTTGACTTCAGGCTTGTGCTCTTTCCACTAGGACATGCTGCTTCTCTAGTGACACAATTCTACCTCTTCCCTATTAAATATTCCCCTAATTCTCCTCTCCAGCCCTATTCCTCTTCCTCAATTTCAGCAGCCTAATCTTTGCCCCCTACATATCTCCTATCTCAGCTCCATTCTCCCTAATTCAAGTCCCAACAACAATCTCCTAGTAGGCAGGGAGCAGTTCTACTAATTCTACTGTACTCTCCCATGTGCTTATTACAGTGCCCTGCACAAAGTTGGTACTTGGTAAATAATACTGATATAATCTCAATTTCCTCTTGTTCCACATAGACACAAATTATAGAGATTCAGTTCTTGCCTCCTAATGGAGTGCCTGCTGGAACACAAGGAATAGGCATGATATTTTGTGTCACTTTAAACTGAGTTCACCCAAAAGTTTATGGTTGCAATTGATTATTTCTCTCTATGTCTGGGACTACATTTGATTTATCTTTTGAAGCATATATTTGAAAACTATATGTACAATGAGATAGCCATTCGAAAACTCGTCAGTATAAAATATAAATCATAATATAGTCTCCAAATTTTCTATTTATACAACATAGAAAACCTACCTTTAACTTGTGAATCATCCATTACTTTGTACTCCGTGCTTTTAATTGCAAGTTCCACACCATACCCAGATAAATACATTTTCTTGGATTTTGGTTTCTATTCAAAGAGATTGTTTGGAGAAGTAAAAATGCTATTATGTTAAAAAATATCTTTTAGATATAAAAATTGCTTAACAAAATAGAACATCAGTTTTTATTGATCTGAAAACATTGCTTGTGAAGGATAGAATTATTAAAAATAGAATTTATAAGGATTGTTTTTGACAAATAAATCTTCATAAATGTACTATCCTTAGAGTCTACAACAAAACAAATGCAAAAAATAATTGCTTTAATTAAACTCTACATCATGGCCAACTGAAATGATCAGAGGGGTATTTCCTCATCATGATCATTGACAAATGGTTGAAAACAAAGGTTAGAAAAAGTGTAAAGCTTGTTCTCTACATCCAATAATGACCCACATAGCACTGAAAACAAATTAGCTGAAAATATGATGAATCAGTGATGATTAAATCCTCATGAAAAGTAATTTGCAATAATTCAAATAAGTTTTCTGTCAGCTTCCTCACTCGTCTTCTTGCCTCCAATCTATCTCCTTGTCTGTCTATGCTACACCATTGCATGGATTGTGGTTCAAAAATGCAATCTGGCAGCCGCTCCAATGGTTACCCATGGTTCCTAACAGTACCAAGGTTCTCTGCCAGTTCTCTTCTCATTCGGCTTTTTCTTCACCCACTACAATCAAGTTCACACTCCTCAATGTACTTCACCTTGTTCTACCTTGCTCCCAACTTTTCTACATCTGATTCCTTGCTCATGTGTCTGGTGCTCCCTTCCCCTTCCAAATCTTCCCACCTTCATAGTCCTTTTGAAATAATAATAATAATAATAATAATGGCATTTATTAAGCACTTACTATGTGCAAAGCACTGCTCTAAGCGCTGGAGAGGTTATGAGGTGATCAGGTTATCCCACAGGGGGCTCAGTCTTAATCCCCACTATACAGATGAGGTAACAGGCACAGAGAAGTTAAGTGACTTGCCCAAAGTCACACAACTGACAATTGGCGGAGATGGGATTTGAACCTATGACTTCTGACTCCAAAGCCCATGCTCTTTCCACTGAGCCATGCAAATACCACCTCCTCCAAAAAATGCAGGCACCAGGCCAAATTCAGCCACTTCAAATACATCCTTATTGTCCTCTCTTCTGCTTGGCAACATTACATCTCCTCACTCAACTCCCATGACCAACTGCCCTGCCAAATATTCCAGATCTTTAAACTTATTGGCATATCCATAATTTATTTTAATGTCTGTCTTCCCCGTAAACTTCAGCTCTTTGTGGGCATGGAATATGTCTACCAACTCTGTTGTCTTGTATGCTCCCAAGCTCTTAGTAAAGTGCTCTGCACACAGATTAACTGATTTAATCTACCAATAGTATTTACTACTAGTGCTCTTACTATATGCAGTGCACTGAAATAAGCACTTGGGAGAGTACAACAGAATTAGCAAACACATTCCCTGCCCATAACGAGCTTAGTCTAGATTTAACTCCTTCCTGAAGGCCACAGTGCCCCCATTTCCCTTCTCTCTTGACTCTAGTGACCTTGCCAACTACTTTAATGACAAAACCAAATCTATCAGGTGTGAATTTCCTAAAGCCTCACCTTCCTAATGCTCTCCTCTGCCCACATCTACTCTCCAAGCTTCTCAAGAGATTGCCTGTCTGCTTTCAAAACCTTTACCCTGTTCCTACACTTCCAAAACTATTCTTTCTCATCTTGTTAAAATACTTGACTCCCATTCTCCTCTCCCTGACTTCCATCTCAATGACTGATGGCTCCTTTCCCTCTGCCCTCAAACAGACCCTCATCCCCCCAACTTAAAAATACCTGCTCTGGATTCCACTGCACCTTTAAGCTTTTCCCCATCTCCCTCCTCCCATTTCTGTCCATATTCCTCCAATGGGTGACCCTTCTTTACCCTCTGCAATCTGGTTTGTGCCTTATTCATTCCACTAAGACTGTACTCTCAAATGTTACCAATGACCTCCTCTAACAAATTCTACTCTGTCCTAACCTTCCTCAACTACTGAGGTGTGTTTGACACTGTGGAGCACTCCCTTCTCCTGGTTTTTGGTTTCTTTAACTTGGTTTTTCTCATAGTCCTCTCACCTCTCTGATCAATCCTTCTCAGTCTCTTTCACGGGCTCTTCCTCTACAACAAATCTGCTGAGACTATTTGTTCTCTGTCCCCTTCTCTTTTCAATGAACACTAACTCCCTTGGACAGCTCATCTGCTCCCAGGTATTTAAGTATCACTTCTATGAGAAGCAGCATGGCTCAGTGGAAAGAGCCTGGGCTTTGGAGTCAGAGTTCATGGATTCAAATCCCAGCTCTGCCAATTGTCAGCTGTGTGACTTTGGGCAAGTCACAACTTCTCTGGGCCTCAGTTCCCTCACCTGTAAAATGCGGATTAAGACTGTGAGCCCCTGTGGGACAACCTGATCACTGTGTAACTTCCCCAGCGCTCAGAACAGTGCTTTGCACGTAGTAAGCACTTAATAAATGCCATTATTATTATTATTATTATTATTATTATGCAGAAGATTCCCAAATTAATTCATTCAATTGTATTTATTGAGTGCTTAATGTGTGCAGAGCACTGTACTAAGTGCTTGGAAAGTACAATTTGGCAACAGATAGAGATAATCCCTACCCAACAACAGGCTCACAGTGCAGAAGGGGGAGACAGACAACAAAACAAAACAAGTAGACAGGCACCAATAGCATCAAAATAGAAAAATAGAACTATAGATTTATACACATCATTAATAAAATCAGTTGAATAATAAACATGTACAAATATACACAAGTGCTGTGGGGCAGGGAAGGGGGTAGAGCAGAGGGAGGGAGTAGGGGCAATGGGGAGGGGAGGGGAGGAGGAGCAGAGGAAAAGGGGGGCTCAGTCTGGGAAGGCCTCCTGAGGAGGTGAGCTTTCAGTAGGGTTTTGAAGGGGGGAAGAGAACTAGTTTGGCAGATTTGAGGAGGCAGGGCATTCCAGGCTAGAGGTAGGACGTGGGCCAGGGATCAGCAGCGGGACAGGCAAGAACGAAGCACAGTGAGGAGGTTTGCAGTGGCAGAGAAGTGGAGTGTGCTGGCTGGGCTATAGAAGGAGAGAAGGGAGGTGAGGTAGGAGGGGGCAAGGTGATGGAGAGCTTTGAAGCAAATAATGAGAGGTTTTTGCTTGATATGGAAGTTGATAGGCAACCATTGGAGATTTTTGAGGAGGGTAATGACATGTCTGGAGTGTTTCTGTAGAATGATAATCTGGGCAGCAGAGTGAAGTATAGATTGAAGTGGGGAGAGACAGGAGGATGGGAGATCATAGAGGATGCTGATGTAATAATCCAGTTGGGATATGATGAGAGATTGTACCAACATGATAGCGGTTTGGATGGAGAGGAAAGGGCAGATCTTGGAGATGTTGTGAAGGTGAGATCAGCAGGTTTTGGTGACGGGTTGGATGTGTGGGGTGAATGAGAGAGCGGGGTCAAATCTACCTCTCATCTCCTCACAAACTTGGATTTCCTCCCACCTCCAGGTCAACTCTACAAGGATGCCTACAGGCACCTGAAGCTATATAGGTGCCACACTGAATTTATCATTTTCCCTCCCAAACCCTCGTTTCCATTCAATTTTCCCATTACACTGCACAATACCACCATATGACCAGTCTCTGAAACCTGCAAATATGTCATTATCCTTGACATCTTCATCTCTTTCAGCCCACACAAAATTAAGTCAATCACCAAATCCTGTTCTACAACATTTCCATACAGGCACCACTTGTCATTTTCCAGCTTGACTACTGTAACAGCCTTTCACATATCTCCTTGCCTCTAGTCCCTCTATATTTCTACTCCCAGACCATTTTTCTAAAATGTTATTCAGCACATGCCTCCTGAAATCTATCTTTGCATCAAGTAGAAACTCGCGATCATTGTTTTTAAGGCACTAAATCAGCTCCCTTCCTCCAATTTATGCTCTCTTCTCCCACTATACTCCAGCTCACACTCTTCACTCCTCTGAAGCTCCGTTCTCATCTCTCCTGCCACCAACCTCTTGTTCACATCATCCCCCTGCTCCCCTTCAAATTTAACAAACGCAGTTCTCCTCATTTTGAAAACCCTCCTGAAATCACATCTCCTCCTGAGCCCAATTAGCACATCACTGGCCATCTCTCTGAGCAAGAAAGGTACATGTATATGGGCTTATTTCTCATTCTACAAAACATGCCCCCAAATTCAGGAAAAAAAAATGAAGTAAAATACTTCAACTAGGAATACTAGGCCTGATTTTCCAATTCCTCAAGTGAACTGACTTATTTGTAATTACAGTGATCTGGCAATGTTGGGTACTGACAGAAGTTGACTACTTGTTATGTTTCAGCTTTTAGATTACTTTTAAAAATTCACAACAAAAGGCATTGGAGAGCAAATTAAAGAAATATATGTCACTCATGCCGCTGTGATTCCACAGAAGAAATGGAATTTCAGGCAATTAATTTTCTTTACCAGTTTCAGGAAAGTATTCCACTTACTTGTCAAAGACACATGTTTATTTTATTTCTATTTGTCTTTTCTATTTGAAAATGCATGTTAATATCTGGATTCTAGGTTAATTAGTTTGGATTTGCAATCCAAGATGCTCATATACTAAATTAACTCATGAGATAATTTTTTTTTGCATTTATACTTCTCTTCCTTTAAAAAGCATCTATTTAAAAATAAGCATCAGTAGACATGTGTCCATTTTTATGCTCTGAAAATTTACAGCATGAATATTCTGGCTATACAATTGAAAGCCCCTGAAGACAGAGTCTTACTTAACAGCTAAAGATTCTCTGTGTGATCTGATTAAGGATCATATATGATTTAACGGCAAAAAACTGGCTACATAAAACCTAAGAACAACCACTTAAACATAAAGCATACTGCTTCAAGGGATCAGATATCTCATATAAATTGGGATGAACATCACTATTGATTGTAGAATGTCTCACACACACACACACACACTCTCTCTCTCTCTCTCTCTCTCTCTCTCTCTCTCTCTCTCTTTCATTAAGGTGCTGCTTTTGATTAGGCTGGACTCAGAAGCTGCAGTGATGGCAGCAGCCTAGCAGTAAGGAAGCGGAAGAGTGGGAGGAGAAGTCATCTAACTTCTTTCTTCCCCTCCTCATCTTGCCCCAGTCTTTCCTCGCACCACCTTTCTCTGTCTCCCTTTGGACTTTTTCTTTCTCAGTCTCTCTCTCCCTCTGACCGTTCTTCGTCTGTGATTCCTCACTCTGTCTCTGTCCTTCTTTGGTTCTTGGTCTTTTGGAACTCCTTTCCCTCCTTCTCAGCGCCATGCTCTGGAAGCCCTGCTCCTCTCTGATTTCCAATTTCCTCAGTTTCAGTTTCCTCGGAAAAACTGACGATAAGTACTATGAAAAATAATTAATACACACATCTATCTCACATTTTATTCAATCTGTAAGCTATCACTTTTATTCTGAACAAACAAATGGTTTCTTTAAAGGTCAAATATCATGTAAACATGGCTCTTGGATCAATGATTACTGAAATGGTTTACCTAAGTAAACCAAGCTTGAGTGACAGTTTGAATGACAAAATCCAACTGGTTCCAAACTGGGAAGACTGATCCTATTAGTATTCAATCAATCGAGCTGTATTTATTGAGTACATACTGGGTGTAGACAACTATCCTAAGTGCTTGGGGGAAGAGTGCAATATAATAGAGTTGGTAGATATGTTCCCCGCCCACGAATAGCTTACAAATAGCTTACAATCGTGGAGGTGATCCACAATTGGTGGTCCACCAATGCCACCCTAAAGTCTCATGGCAGATAGTGACAGGGAAAAACTTACTTCTTCCTCCACTGCCAACCTCTGCTGCCTATTGCTGTCTGTCTCCTGCCATTCTGCTGGGCTTACAGGCTTACAGCTCTCTTCCTCCCTTCAAAGCCCTACTGAGAGCTCACCTCCTCCAGGAGGCCTTCCCAGACTGAGCCCCCTCCTTCCTCTCCCCCTCCTCCCCCTTCCCATCCCCCCCGCCTTACCTCCTTCCCCTCCCCACAGCAGCTGTATATATGTTTGTACATATTTATTACTCTATTTATTTTACTTTGTACATATTTACTATTCTATTTATTTTATTTTGTTAATATGTTTTGTTTTGTTGTCTGTCTCCGCCTTCTAGACTGTGAGCCCGCTGTTGGGCAGGGACCGTCTCTATATGTTGCCAACTTGTACTTCCCAAGTGCTTAGTACAGTGCTCTGCACACAGTAAGCGCTCAATAAATACGATTGAATGAATGAATGAATGAATGACCAAATGACTGCCACTGTTATTAGGCACCAGTGCTGCCCCAGCCAAGCCCATGGCATGCACAGCTGCCAGATCCAAAACCAATCCTCATGGACATACAGTACTCTGCATACAGTAAGTGCTCAACAAATACCATCGAATGAATGAATTGTTTCCAGTAGTAATGGATGACCAATTTCTAACCATGATAGATGTTTATCTGTACTTTGAACCAATTCAGACAGGGTAGTACTATCAGCTTTGCCACCACTGAAAGAGAACAATTCTTCTTCAGTGATGATGGCCATCACTAGGGTCACCCCTGAAAGGAACACTTCTTTTCACTCTTTTAAAGCAGGGGCAAAAGAATTCACTCCTGTTGCTTACTGGATCCTGCCTTAGGCCATTTTTGATACTGTGAGCCCTCCACTGAAGGACAGATTCCCATCTACTTCCCATCTGTGTATTCTTTCCCAGCTAGGACAGAACCTCCGAAGTCACATTGTTCTACCCCACTTCAGGGCCATCTGATCAGTGACTTTTGTTCAGTGCTCAGCATGACAATGATTAAATATTCACTGATCACATATATATTGATGCTACACAATTATATGACTGCTTAAATTATGTATTAAAAATCATTTATATTAATGTCTCCCCCTCCCCCTCTAAGCTTGATGTGGGCAAAGAACATGCCTACTAACTCTGTATGTACAACCCCAAGCACTTAATACAGTGTTTTACAGATAGTATGAACTCAATGAATACCACTGATGATGATATGCTCTAGAACTACATGATGACTATGCTAAATTAAATGATGGGTAATGACAAAGACCACTGCCGAAAAATAAAATAGTTTTGTTCGACTTTCTCACCTTTGGAAAAAAAATAAAACAACTATACCTGAACATAATGCCGGAAAACATACATAATCTCCTGGTTTTGAGCTTTTTCAGAGAGGATTTCATGAAATTTAACGAAGTCTTTTGTACCCATTTCTGCATAAAGAATAGCCACCGGAACATTCTCATTGATTTTAGGGTATTTATGATCTCCTTTGAAAAGATATGGCCTGGGTCTAGAATTAAAACAAAATACAAACAGTCAAAAAGCTGACAAGCAAAAGAATGACAAGAAGAGTAATCATTTTTCCTTCCTTGTTACCATGATATTTACATAATTATATGTGCAAAATAAAGATGCAAACCCAAGCGTACTCTAAAGGGATGACTACACTAATAATTTGACATGACTAGTGCCCAATCACCTTTGATAGAATCTTAAAAACTAAGACTTTTAGTTCCTCCCACGATTTTAGTGACATTCAAGAGATATTTACTTCAGTTACAGGATAAAGAATTCACAATGTGGGCAAAATGGCAGAGAAACTCTTAGATATAAAAGGGAGCAACAATGGCGGAACTATGTAGAATGAAAAACACTACAAATATTGAATAGGTGGACTCTACAACCCTGAATTTCAATATAAATTTTATTGCATACATCCAGGAAATAAATTCTCAGCTAAAGCTAAAGCACTAAATCTTTCTTGCTTCTAATTTTACTTCTCTTCATGATTTGTAAAATAATGCTTCTTTGGGACATTATTTGAGCTTTGAGATTTGTGCTTTCTCTACCCCTTTCACTGCCTTCCAGTAGACATTTTTCCATTATAACAATAATTGAAAGGTTCTTTGGATTTTCAAGCCGGTGCTATAATTAGCTGAACTTCCTATTTTTAAAGGCAGTGCTGTAGGTTCACAGGATCATTTCAAATGCACTTTCCCTTTCTGATTTCTTTTTAATGGAAAAATTAATCCTATTTCCATAAGACCGAAAGCAAATCTGCTCATATGTTGGTTTTTCTTGAGAGGAAAACAGCTGCTGCCATTAAATTCAATAATCCTGATCAACTACTATTGTTGGGGTAAATGTGGGGAGAAGGAGAGAAAAGGGGGAGGGAGGGAGAGAGACAGAATTGGGTACCCAGGTTCATTCAATCAATCAATAGGATTAATGGGACATTGTGGCGAGTAAAACAGAATTAGTAAACATGTTCTCTGACCTCAGGGAGTTTACAATCTAGGTTCAACAGTTGGAATGAGCACTTCAGGATTCCACTGAGGGGAATACTGGACAGAAGCAGTGTGGCCTAATGGAAAGAGCATGGGACTGAGAGTCCTGTATTCTAATTCCCCCTCCAACACTTATCTACTATGTGACCTTGGGCAAATCACTTAACTTCTTTTCACCTCAGTTACCTCATCCGTAAAATGGGGATTAAGACTGTGAGCTCTATGTGGGATAAGAACTGTGTCCAATCTGATTATCTTGTATCTACTCCAGTGCTTAGCACAGTGCCTAGCACACAGTAAGCACTCAAAAACAATTTAATAAAAAAAAAAATGAGCATGGGCCTGGGAGTGAGAGGACCTAGGTTTTAATCCAGGTTCTGCCACCTGTTTACTGTGTGATTTGGGCAGGTCACTTAATTTGGTATTATTATAAGCAATAATAATAATGATGATAACATCTGTTAAGCATTTACTATGTGCCAAGCACTGTACTAAGTTCTGGGGTAGATACACATTAATCAGATTGGATCACATGGGACTCACAGTCTAAGAAAGAAAAGTGAAGATTTGCCTAAGGTCACACAGCTGGCAAATGGCAAAACTGGGATTAGAACTCAGCTGTGTGACCTTGGGAAAGTCATTTAATTTCTTTGTGCCTCAATCACCTCATCTGTAAAATGTGGATTAAGACTGTGAGCCCTAGATGGGATACAGACCGTGTCCAACCTGATTAGATTGGATCTATTCCAGCATTTAGCACAGTGCCTGGCACATAATAGGCATTTAACAAACACCTTAAAAAAGAAACAAACAAAAAAAAAATACCCAGATCCTCAGGCTCCCAGGCCTAGGCTCTTTCCATGTATTCAGGAGTATAATAAATACCCAAATGTAAGTTTTCTGAGACCCTGGCATGCAACCTAAGGGATTAGAATATATAGCACAGAAATAGTCTCTATCCACCTAAAGCTGATTTTAAGAGGGATGAAATGCAACTGGAATAACCTCTGAAGAATACAGTGAAAATGGCTAAAGGGATAAAAGCAGGACCTTGAAAATGAACTTAAAGAAGTGGAGACTATTTGAACCCGGCAAAAAAAAATGTAATTGTTCCTTAGTACTAGTTTAATAATAAAATTTAAAATATTTGGTACATTAATTTTCTAATATTCCTGCAGCACTTACCTAAAGATTTTAACAAGTAATTAATCATGTGAACTTCTGTACAAATTTGGCAATTTTTGAAAGATAATATAAATGCAAAAACAAACCAAGACATTTTCATTTTAATGCTAAGAAAACCTTTCTAAGCAAGGCTATTTTTTTGTGTGAACTATTTCCCATCTCTCCAAGCACAGCTTATTGCATTTACCTCTCAGCAGCCTTCCTCAGAAGCTTTTTAATCTCATTAGTTTTACAGGTGTGCTGTTCATGAATAACCACAAATGCACTGCAACCTTCTGGTGGCGGTTCATCAGCTGCAATCTAACATTTCAAAAATTATTCTCAGCTGGCTAGTTTATAAATGCAATGGGACTCCAAAGTAATACACAACTCTTCAATTAAAATAATAATGATCACATTGTTATGCTAATGAAAATGAACAAAAATTTCAAATAAAGGAAATAAAAATGGCATCATTTAAAATGTTTTCTATTAATGGGAGAAATCACAATAAAAGCTAATGTAAATCCAAGAAAATCTAACTTTATAGTTAAAGCTTCATTCACTATAATAATAGGTTGCCTGTTCATATCCAATATAATTACTTTTCCCGTCATGATTACAAAAAGACCTCATCTTAAAAATAAATCTCATTATACTATTTCTCATTTATAATTTTTTTTTAATATTTGGTTCCCAGTGAAAATGTTCTTAGTATGTAATAATTAACATGGTTAATTATGATGCACTGTTATTTTAAACTTATTTCCAGATATAACTCAGGCAATTTTTACACACCTGTTGAAACATCTGAATGGTTGGAGAGTATGCCCTTATTGAAAAGGCAAATTTTAGGAGATTTATCTGCAGATTGGATAAAAACTGCCCCGCTTTCTTCAATATTAAGTTGTAATAGGAATATTCTGAGTCTGTTTAAAAAAGGAAAGAACTGTTAGGTTTTTTTTAATCAAAAACTACACACATACCCATTTCTATACATTCAGTGACTATGTATCAATGTCATAACAATGATTCTAAGTTTGCCTACCTACGGTGCAGAGAAAAATGAAAGTTGGTAAACCCTGGTTCCCGAATCTGGCAGTAAACTAGGATAGCACTTTCCACCTGTTCTGTCACAAGACTTTGAGAGTTGGGAGAGACCACTCCCGTATCTTCAATGAAAGGAAAAAAAGGACTTGAAAACTTCCACCAACAGGGAACAGTTCACATAGGCCACACCTAGGAGTGAGCTGTTGAGACTTCTACATGGGGAGAATCCTGAAAGAAAGTTTCCTCCCTTCCCTCCTTCTCATTTCTCCCCCAGCCACCATCCTCCCCCTTCTCATTATGCCCTTGCCATCCCCTTGCCAGGGGGCTCACACAAGGAAAGGCCTAATTTTGGGGACAGAGCTTCTAAATTCACAGTTTCAAGGGGATTAACCCACGTGGACCAAATAGAAAAATGATGGTATTTGTTAAGCGCTTACTATGTGCCAAGCACTGTTCTAATCGCTGGAACACTGTTCTAAGGGCTGGAAGCCTCCATGCTCTCAGAGCTACAGAAATCACAGAGGGACGGACTACTCCATGCCTACCATTCGACACCACATCAATGAATCCTCTCATCATGTTTACTGTGTCAGAAAGCTTTCCCACCACAAAGGCTTTGCCTGAACTAAATCCCTTGAAAACCACCCTCTGAAGTAGTGCTTATCTTACATATTTTGCTGTTGATATGTATTGCTACATAGTAAGCTGCTTTCATTGTACAGATTATTCTCTTATTATTCTACTTGCCAGTGCTCCCAACTTAAATTTTGTGGGCAAAAATAAAAATTAAAAAGTTAGTGTGGGTCAACTCAATACCACAACACATTTAGTGTGCAGGAAGTGAGTTTTGCTCTACATCTAACTCTTATATGCTTGAATGCATATCAATCAGTCAGTGTTACTGAGCACTAGTGCAGACCACTGTACTAAGCGCTTGGAAGAATACAGTACATGAGAGTTAGTAGATATGTTCCCTGCCCACAACAATACGTGACTTGTAGCCTCTGTTTTGGCGTGTCTTTGTGCTTCAGACCCACGTATACATCCCTGCATTTGTACGTGATTTCCGCAAGCATGCACGTGAATCTACATATATATAGTTGTAGTGTCTAAGTATGTACCATCATTATCAGTTATTAATCCATTACTCAACTTTTCAATTAATCCATTGCATTTATTGAGCACTTACTGTGTGCAGATCACTGCACTAAGTGCTTGGGAGAGTACAATGTAACAGAGTTGGTAGATACATTCCCTGCCTACAAGGAGCTGACAATTACCAGGTACAGAGTACTGTACTAGGAGTTTGGAAGTTTCATCTCTTTGAAGACCCTACAATCTAATGCGGAAGAGTGGAGAAATGGAGTAAAGAGACATCCTTGGCTTTTGCCAGTAGGGATCACGGTCACTCTCCCTCTTTCACTCATGTGCACACATTCACCCACTCACTAATGACCCGTGGCCAGAGAGAGTGGGGTTTATGGGATGCAAGTGGAATTTTAGCTTTTTGCCAAAAGATGGGTTTGGATCCTTACTTTTTTACGTGCAGCGTGCAATGCCCAACAACTTCTCCTCCACTTGCTCAGATCGTGTGTGTGTGTGTGTGTGTGTGTGTCTAGTGTGTCCACTTAAAATTTAACTGCTCCACTAAGGACAGGCTGTCTGGTAAAGGAGTATAGGTGGAAAGGGTAAACCTGAGGGCTTGTGAGCTCGGAAGGCATTCAGAGAGTCCTGGAGCTGTCCCGGGCCAGCTCTGGTTCCACCACCTTCCACATCCACACCGACAAACACAGACCCATGTTGACTCCAGAAGCAGAAGCTTGATGAGATTGAAGCCTTTTAGGTGGCGTAACATCAAACTACGGCTAAAAATGATCATTCGATAGTCAAACCAGAGAAATGCAGTATTGGAAACTCCAGCCAGGATCCTGTTGACAGTTCTGTACAGTTTCCAGTAATCACTGCCAAGCCAGATTCCCACACAGAATAATGGCCAAAGTCAAGAGTTTGGCCAATACTACAAATTGGAAAGATATCAAAAGTAAAGTTAACAGAATAACATATAAAGTCACTGAGTTTAACACTGCACATTCGGCGCTTGACTGCCTAATTACCAAAGACCACTGGGTAGAAAAGGTTCTAAAATTAAAATTACTCCAAATTATCTCACTCTACCTCCCATTTTATCCCAGGTAGAGCTAAAGCAGAGGGAAATGCTTCACTACATAGCACTCTTCTAGCTGAGTTCTAGGGGAGCAGCAGGAAGGAAGAGATTAATGCTCCAGACTAACTGAGGCTTTTTCCAAAATTTCCTCAGGGGAACTCCAAGAGGCGGGTGGAGCTCTGCCACTACTGGCAGAGATGCCCAATCCTCCCAGAAAGCCCCAATAGTTTCTGGTAAATGTGGAGAATACCAATCTCTTTGCATGCTGTGTTTTGCAGTTCGTGTCACTTCTTCCTGGAAATTCTCTTGCCAGGCTCTTAGCCACCATTTTGGCCGTGACCTCACAACCTAATGCCCAAGGACAAGGCGGCCTGTGCTGACTTGGCTGGCTCTTAGAGGAAACTTCTTTTAAGGTCCTGAGCCTTGATTCTGACCTTGAGAGAAGGGCCTGCATATTCCAAGCCCGGCAGCTGAGTTATGACTGTGGGATCCCCTCTGCTCTTCCTCTTTGCCCAACCTTGGCTCACAGTAAATTTGTTGAGAAGCAGTAGTGTGTGTTGGGGGGGATGGTCCTGAAAAAGTGGAGATGGGGGACAAATGCAGCAGCTGTCACTTTTGTCATCAAGGTTTACCAAATCTTCCTCAGGCATGTTCACCCCTTCTCCTCTTTTGTTTCCATGGCCAGGGTTGGAGCAGGATGCCCTGAAATAGAGAGGGTGAATCCAAACCCCAAAGGGGGAGGTGGGAGGCCTCAGCCTCTCTCTCTTTCTCTCTCATCAAGTTTGGATTCTAACTCACTCTCCAGTTGCGGCCCCCATCAGATTCAGAGTGGAAGATCTTGTCTCAGTGTGCAAGCATGCAGGAAGGTGGGAATTGGGTCCCAATGGTTGGCAAGAAGTCCAGACTACTAGGTTCCCAAGCCTTCCCCTTCCCACTCCCCATCCAATCGGTGGTGGAGATTCCAGCTCTCCTCTCCATGTGTCTCCATGCGAAGAAAGGCTTCTCCAGTGATCTGGAGAGGAGTGGTAGGAAAGAGGGCCTTGCAACAGAGCCCAGACGGGGATCCTGGTAGGTGGTGATCTGGCCTTGCTCAGGTGTCATAACTCCCAGACCAGCTTTTTGTTGTTTTGGGGGAAGGGGAGCTGCTCTGATACTCCTTTATCTCCCAGATACAGGTAGTTTCCCTGGGAGAAGTGTTGAGTTTAAAAAAGGTTTTGAATGAGAGAAGGTGCAATGGCTGAGGAAGGTAGAGGATTTGAAATGAAATGTGACCACGTCATGTGGAAGATGGAGTGGCAAGCCTTGAGACAAGTTGTAGGGAAAAGCAAATAAAAAAATAAAATAATTTAACTTATTTTCAATATTTTCAGAATGATAACAAAAATTGCATGTCTTCCTTAATTGCATTAACTAAATCCAGGTGAAAAAAAGGCCTAACCAATCAACTAATGATATTTATTGAGTGGTTACTGTGTGCAGAACTTGACTTTGGAGGTTTTGAAAACTCATAAAAGTTCCTTATCCCACACCCTACACCTACATTAGGGTTATACTTAGGAAGAGATGATCCAAGTAACCTCTTAAATGTTGGAACTGGGATGTCTGGAAACAGGGTGTGCCCATTCTGAGTTGTTAAAAATGGAATAAATGGAGGGGAAGATCAGAGGAAATGCCATGTCACAGGTATTTACTGACTGCTTACTATATACAGTGCACTGTACTAAGTGCTTGGGAGAGTATAAATCAATAGAGTTGGTAGGCACAATATCTGCCCTCACATAGTTTTCAATTTAATAGGGGAGACTGAACAGCCCTAATTTAGTTTCTGCACTCTTTTCATTAATACCCCACCTCTTTTTATCTATTTTCACCATTCTTCTTGCTTTTAGAAAAATCAAGAGGGATTCTTATTTTCTTAAATGCCCCATCAGGTTAAAAGAAACCTCACCTTTATTTAGTCAGGCTGAAGGATCTTATTATTTCTCATTTCAGTAAGGTCACTCTAACAATTCCCTCAAGGCGCAGCACTGTTCTCTGAAGCATATATTTAACTGCTTTATTCATTTTAGCTTAACATAATTCAAGAAAGAGGCATCCAGGGCCCCTCTTGGGAGAGTATTATACAGTCTAATAAAACTCACTGTTAAGAATTTTTTATCCATCCTAAATATGTCTTTGTGCAATTAGAGCCCATTATTTCTCATTCTTTTAATCTATAATTCATAAAACCATGTGCTTATTGCACTCTTCTGGGGACACTTACAGAGCAGCATAGCTCAGAGGAAAAAGCCCGGGCTTGGGAGTCGGGGGTCATGGGTTCTAATCCTGACTCCGCCACTTGTCAGCTGTGTGTCTTTGGGCAAGTCACAGCTTCTCTGGGCCTCAGTTCCCTCATCTGGAAAATGGGGATGAAGACTGTGAGCCCCACATGGGACAACCTAATTACCTTGTATCCCCCCAGCACTTAGAACTGTGCTTGGCACATAGGAAGCGCTTAACAAATGCCATCATTATTATTCTTAAACACAAAATCAGGGCACAGTTACATGTTGGCTGCATACACTGATTTTTAAAACTGTGCATGAACTTAAGGAGTGTTTTCCCTCCATGTCGGTCAGGGTGAAGTCAGGGTGCTGCAGGTGGCTAGGAGCAGAGCCGGACTGGGATGAATGACTGCGGAAGTCACCACTGCACTTAGAGGCCTAAATTAATGGCAAATTGGCACCTGGGGTTGATGTCAAACCTCTGAGATCAACCAGAATCAAGGACAAATAAACCCAGGTTCAGCTGAGCAACTACTTTACCCCCCATCACTAGGGTCTCCAGGGCCAGGAAGATCCCACAGGACCAAAGAAAGCCACGCTACCTACGTCAGGGAGAGTAGTCCAAATTCTTTATGTTGACCCCACTGCCTGAATTAGTTCCATGGCACGGAGCAGCTTGGAGCCAAATAGGAGAATGGGGCAGCAGAAGTAAAGAAATGTTGCTTTTCAATCCCCCTAATCAATCCATGATATTTACTGAGTTCTTACCATGTGCAAGCCACTGTACTAGCCGCTTGGGAGAATATAACATAACAGAGTTGATAGTCACGTTCCCTGCCCACCTCTAGCTTTTCAGACTGGTCCTTATTGCTATATTGTACTCTCCCAAGAGCTTAGTACAGTGCTCTGTATACAGAAAGCACTCAATAAATATGATCGATGGACTAAGCGATCCTAATTCAGACATTTTGCCCGTTGCCTATTTCTACTCCTATGTTTTAAACTGGGTAGAGTAGGATGAGACTTTGGGGAGAATATTCCTCAAACCATCTTCAGAGCTTTAAATAACATCTTCTCCCAACAGATGATGAGGATGGATGGCTAGTTCCTTCTCCCTCCTCAACTTTCCTTGAAACAGATGAACAACAGTGGAATCTCCATCTCCAGAAAGAGTAAATGAAGCAATTTCAGTCCACTTAGCTGATTGCAGGCATTTGAGAATTACTAAGACTTGGCAGCTAACAGAGGAACAGTCCCTCAGAAAAAGGCTATAGACTATCCACTTTTCAGCTGATAAAGCCCCATTTAGCACTGAAAACAATGTGCACATTTAATGGGTTTAATCTGAACCTTATTAAACAGCAGGGATGCCTCTGTTGGTTAGCTTATTTGTCTTAAAGTATGCATGGAGATGTGGACACCAGCCAAATAGCATTGTTAATGAGGATATTTGGAGAATTAAAGATCTTAGCTGTAGAGACTAAAGAAGAGGAATATGCACTACACATATGGAGGCTATAGTTTGCTGAATATTGGTTGTGAGGCAGCAGATCGCAGTGAGGTAGCTAGAAACCAGACTTTTAATGGGGCTGGTTTCCTAAAGTCTAGAGGTAGAGCAAGAGTCACCACTGGAAAAATCACAGACTGGATTCCTACAGACTATAATTTATGAATAAACTGAATTCCCTATTGTGTTGAAAAGTAAACCCAACTGTCTGTGGTCATGACACCCAGGATAGAGAGACCTAAAAGTAAAGGCCTTCAAAGGCAGGCATCATGTCTTCAGACAATCTCAAATGGTTAGTACAGAATTCTACATGAGTAAAGTGCTCAATATATATCATTGACTATTGATTAATTAATTGATTGACTGAACAGGCAAAAGAACCAAATGGTCAGGCTCCTGTTAATGCTTGATGTTGTGTACGTGAGGTGTTGTCCTTGGGGTTAAAGCAATCTTTGTATAGGATTTCATGAAGAAGTACATTGTATTTTCGTAAAGCATTCCTAGTTAATCCTGTCCCTGACTTGTTCACCAATCAACGGTATTTATTGAGAGCTTGGAAAAGTTTAATGGGAGTAACAAATATGACTTCAGCCCTTGAAGAGCTTACAATCATCAACGGGAATGATTTCCCATTAGGAAAAAATTGGACTTCACTTTCCATGGGCTTGGCTGTTCCATAGCAGTATTCAAGTAACCACAGGGTTGCTTGTTTATCTCTGTGGTAGTATCCCCTGTTAACAGTTTAAAAATTCTCAGAGACAAGGTACATGGAAAAACTGAACCAAAATCACTAAACTACTTAGGTTCCCTTAACAGAGATGCGGCTTTACCTTCAACACAGAAATATATATTTTGCTTATGTTAACTGATGAGGCAGTCAGTAGTAAAGGGGCTGGGCTTGACCTAACAAGCACCATCTCTTTCTAAATATTTGGCTGCCCCTCAGCTCAGCTAATTTTTAGCTAAGTGATTTTTCTCGTCATACTTTTTTTAATGACTTGCTCTCAGCCTACTCAAGAACCAGCTGAACATTAGCTGATAGTTATTGGTTCTGTCTATCTTTAGATGGGAGTAGGCCCACCCTCTACTTACTTGCAGTGTGGAACAATAGCTGTAGAAGTGTGGCCTAGTGGCAAGAGCACGGATTTAGGTCGTCGGTTCTAATCCCCGCTCTGCCATTTGTCTGCTGTATGATCTTGGGTAAGCCACTTAACTTCTCTGTGCCTCAGTTACCTCATCTGCAAAATGGGAATTAAGAGGGTGAGCCTCATGTGGGACAGGGACTGTGTCCAACCTACTACCTTGTATCTACCCCAGTGTTTAGAACAGTGCTTGGCACATAGTAAGCATTTAACAAATACTATAATTATTGTTATTATTAATATTATTAGAGGATTATAGTCTCTTGTCCAGGCCCATAGCTGAACTTGGACCTGAGACTTCAAGACGGTACTGACCAAAAGGAGTTTATTATAATGCTAGTGGTCTTCTCACTATCACTGACACTTTCTTGGGCTTGCCAGTCATATTCCTGCTGGGTATGAGTGTAACGAATGAATAAGAGGGGAACATCTCTATAGGTTGCCGACTTGTACTTCCCAAGCGCTTAGTACAGTGCTCTGCACTGTGTAAATGCTCAATAAATACGATTGAATGAATAAGCCAGTAGGAATGCAGAACTTTCTAAAGTACACTAGACTGTAAGCACCTGGTGGTCAGGGACTGTCTACCCATTGCCCTCTACTCTTATAAAAGCTTAGTTCTCAGCAACTTTGGACACATTATATTCTCCCCACCCCCACCCCATAGCATTCATGTACATATATTTGCATTATTATAAATTACTTATTTATTCATATTAATGTCTGTGTCCCCCTCTAGACTGTAAGCTCATTATGAGCAGGGAACATTCTGCTAATTCTGTTGTACTGTACTCTCCCAAGCACTTAATACAGTGCTCTGCACGTACCAAACACTCAATAAATACTATTGATTTATTGCACCGCATACAGTAAAGGCTTAATAAATACAATTGATTGGTTGATTGATTGATACTGTCAATGCTGTGCCATCGTGTCTTCATAATTGCCTTGGTAGCCACTCTGCCACCCACAGTAGTAGCCAACTATTTTTCAGGATTCCCAGTTAGGTCTTTTTCATGAAATGCTCTGGGTGGCATTTTAACCAGAAGCTTTCACCACTGATCTATCAGTGACATTTATTGAGCAGTTACTGTGTGCACAGCACTATATTAAGCATTTAGTACTGATGGCAGAGCAGCATCAGATGGAAGCTGGGACCAGAACCCAGGTTTCCTGATTCCCAGAGCAGCACTCTTTCCACTAAAACAACACAGGGGCTGAGGAGAAGCGGGAAGTGTATGTGTGTGTGCAGAAATTATCAGAGGAAAAACTGATGGAGTGAATGTGTGTGTCTTATGCACGTAAAGATATCTTTGTGATTTATCATGAGAGTTTGTGAATCTGTGTGTAGTAAATATCTCCATGAATGTCTGCGTTGGGCTTGTGACATTTTTCACACCAAATAATCTACCCAACTTTATTTTAAATTACAAATTGATACTTTGTTTATCTAAGTTTTGGCTGATTGATCCAGAACTTTATCACAGCTCCTCTGAATAAGCGGAGTTTACTGAGTAATGAGTAGGAGACAACTGTTCTCCCCCAAACGTTTAAGACCCAAATCTGATTCTAAAGTATAAGAATTCTCTTTAAGACCTGCAGGGATTTAGCTGTTAACAAATGACACAAAGGTTTTGGCATGATTTGAAGGACATAATTTCAGAAAATGATCAAAACTGAATGTATTAAAGCTGTAAGGAAAGGGTAGATTATGGCCCTAGTTCTGGACAATCCTTTGACTCCAAATCATTGCTGACTGCTAGCAGTACTCAACCCAGAATTTTAGGTAAACTTTCAATTTGACCTATTGGGAACAGGCATCCACCTACATACCTGGTGGATCTTGGCAACACTAAGATTTAGATCTCATAGGCCTATCAATCAAAGTCCTGACCTAAACACAGTAAGAAACAAATGCATTGTCTGTTCCATTACTGCCACTTTCCGTTGATAGAGAAAGTGTTACTTCGTTTCAGACCCATCTCACAAAGTGACGGAGGTTAAATAATACCACACGACTGAATCTGGAAGAATCAAACACATCAATAACTCTTTGACATATGAGCACAAAGAGGCTTGGAAAAAACTTGCAATTGCTCAGCAAAAAGAGACCAAAATTCTAGTTAAAAAGCAAACCCTATACACAATTTTTAGATGCCTACATTTAACTTCTCTGTGCCTCAGTCTCCTTATCTACAAAACAAGGATTCAATACTCATTCACCTACCTACTTGTCAGTCAGTCAATCGTATTGAGTTGTTACTGGACTCAGAGCACTGTACTAAGCGCTTGGGAGAGTACAATATAACAGTTTAACAGACATTTACTTATACTGCAAGCCCCCAGGGGGAAGGGACTGTGTCCAACGTGGTTACCTTGTTTCTAACCCAGCACTCAGTACCGTGCTTGGCACATAGGAAGCCCTTAACAAATGCTACAATTAATATTATAGGTACAGAGCACAAAAATGTTGTGGCAGAAGATGTGTGACTTTAGATTGATCACGGCATTAATATTTACTCTTTGTAGAATTCCAATTCCAATAGTATTCTCAACTAAAGGGGAATCCAAGAAATCATATGTGACATTCTTATTGATTTTTGAATTTGTATAGTATTTTCGTCTGTTGAAAATGCTTTCATATCAGTTTTCAGGTTTGTTCTCAGAGTAACCCAATGAGGTAGGGAGAGGCAAGTATTAACTATCAAATCTATTTTACAGAAACTGAACCCCAAAAAAGGTTAAGTGATTTGTCCAAACCAAGGAACTGACTCAATGATTACAATATGTATGGCCACATATACAACCAAGACACTCCTGAAGACTACAGCTGGACTCACTTTCACGGAGGTTAAATAAAGCATCCTACCCAGCTGGTAAAAATACTCTATACTGAACTCCTGGTCATGCCTTCCACCATCAAGGAGGACCCCTCTGAGGCAAAGAAAACTGGCCAAAATGTGAACTCGTGACCTCAGCTCTGACTTTGGAAGAAGTGACCTGTGCAGTCAAAGCCACAAAAAACTGAGAAGTAGTGTTGCCTAGTGGATACAGCACGGGCCTTGGAGTCAGAAGAACCTGGGTTCTAATTCCGCCTCCACCACGTGTCTGCTGTGTGACCTTGGACAAATCACTTAACTTTTCTGTGCCTCAGTTACCTCATCTGTGAAGACAGAATTAAAAACACTCAGAAGTCCAAAAAGATATATCAATTAGGCAAAGTATGTCTAGAGGCAGTGCACACATTGAGCCTTTGAATACTATACTGTTCAGGGAAGAGACAATACATATAACCTCACAAATTGCCTTTAAAGTAAATAAGGAAAAAAATGAAAACTGCACCAAGAAGGAAATGAAAGGTCAAAGAGAAGTCAAGGCAAATAGCAGTGGCAACAGAAGGCAAAAAAGCAGGAAAAAAAAATGTGCTACAGAATGTTCAAATAGATATTCAGAGATAATTAAAACATCTCTGAAGAGTTCAAAATAGATACAAGCAGCAACAGAAATGAAGAAGAGTATCAAGAGAAATTTAAAGACATAAGGCTGAAGCAGAAAATTCTGGTAGCCCTACAAATCCTTCCTCGACCCAGTTTTTTCTGCTCCACTTCCAAAGCCTCCTCCACCAAAGACTTCAGTTCCCCTTCTTAGAGTGAGAGGTAACTGTCCAAAAAAAACTCCTTTCCCAGATAATTATCCTCCTATGCTAGATAATATTTAGGATGCCCAGTGAATGAACCCATTTGAAGATCTGCTACTGATGGAAATAAACCAGGACATTATCCTTGGCAACGATTCTCACTTTTAATGGTCAATTTTGGGGGCCTTTACTAGGATGAACACAAATGAGATGATTCCCAAATATGATTAATATTTTCTTTTGTTATCAAGTGTGTATCTTTATCTGTTTCACATCCTTGGCTTCTCTCCCACAACCTGTTCAAGGATTTTTATCCTTTTAAAAAAGGCTTTGCAATTACATCCTATGTATTTTGTTAGGGAAGGACCATCTTGGTCCCAAAGTGCATTTTGGCAAGTGACTGTCAGATCGTCCTGGCTTCAATATCTACCACCTGGGCTTGTCTGAGATTACTTTCGAAAACTGGGACTTGGTCACTGGAACCCAACCGTCTACTGAAGAACATACTTATAAGTGCACTACCTAAATCTCAGTGTGGCAAAAGATGAAAATGTGAACCAGTAGAATTATTTTGGCAACATGGTCAAATGAAAAATAAATAAATAAAAAAGCACAGAGAGCAACACAAAGACCTCTATATTGTGTTCATTTATAAAAATATTAAGCACCATCAAGAGCCGGGGCTGTGGGAATTGGCAAGCAAATTTAGCTATCCTGAAAAAGTCACTAACTACTTTTGCATACACACATTCAAAGTCAGGAACCGCTCAATTCACTAAAGCTACTCCACTAAGGCATGCTTGGCTTAGTCAGAATTAAAGGCACTCTCTCTGAATCTTATGCCACAACCATTTGGGTGAAGCAAAACTACATGGGAGATCTAGTCTTGTTCTATCTTTTCTATACTGCCACGACTGAGGATGCAAGCAGAGATCTATAAGATGGAGTCTGAATGCCATTTGTGATCCACAGGAAAAGCAGACCGGCTAAACATACTCTACACATCGTTAAACATTAGGAACTGCAATACGCAGATGACTCTGCAATAGAAGCAAGAACATAAGAACACATGCAAATGATTACAAATTGCTTCCCAGATGTGACATGCCATTGTAGACTTACAATTCTGAAGAAAACTGGTTGTATACCAGACCATACCAGGGAAACCCTACACAGAGCCAAGGATTTTACCTAGCAGTAGACAATGTAAAACTGTCACCAAATTCTGCTAACAGCGTAGGCCTGTAGTCACAAGCTAATTCATTCTAATGCATTCACATGTGTGGGTAACAGCCCAACATCAGTAAAAGTTATCTTCAAAGACTAAGGACAGCTCTATGAGCTAAGGACAAGAAATTGTTCAATCATTTTAAAATATCAAAGTACCGATTGCTGCCTCCGAATCTTGGGTGGCAGAGGAGTAAATGTTACAGACCTTTCACTCCTCTCTGGCAGCAAAGGGTGCATCTTCTTCATACCTTTCTCACATGGAACATAAAAATGAACTGTATGAAACCAGATAAGGTGCTAATAGTGAGATTCGAGGGACAGGGTCCAGCCGTATATAAATTCCTACCTGTGTATTCTTTCCCAAGATTTAGCACCGTTCTCTGCAAACAGTAAGCAATTTTAAAATACCATTACTATTGCTAGAGCTGAGATCTTGTGAAGACCTCTGCCATGTGATTTAGGCTTACCTTCTGTACCCACCCTCATGGTGCCCTCTTTCCCTTTCCTAGTCAAGCTATTGCTAATTTCTCCCCCATCTAGCTACGATTATTTTATCTTTACCTCCACCACAGCTATTTCTCTCCTTGGCTTATGGGTTTACTTCTGTTGATGAAAAATTAGGAAGGGCTTATCCCTTTACCTCTTAATGAGCCCTCTGAGTATGTTACCCTAAGGCAGCTTATAAAATGGGGAGGACACGATTGTGTTGGTTAGCAGTGTTTAAAGTTTTTTCATTGCTGCCAAACATTAGGTGAATGACCTGAGAAAACAGTTCACAATAACTACAAGATCTATTCACAAGGCTTTAGCCACCATCTGTGTAGACAACTCCTAAATCTACCTGACCTGACCCTTCGTGTAACCTACACTCTCACATCAACTTGCCTCTATTAACCAATCAATGGGTTTTCTTAAGCACTTACTGTGTGCAGACAACTATATTAAATGCTGGGGAGAGACAATAAGACAGAGTTGGCAAACTCAATCCTCGCCTTCTACTCCTGGCTCTGACACCTGTCTGAAGTCACTTAACTTCTATGTGCCTCAGTTCCCTCATCTGTAAAATCAGGATTACGACTGTGAGCCCCATGTGGGACATGGACTGTGTCCAATTTAACCACACTGTATCTACACCAGCGCTTAGAACAGTACCTGGCACATAGTGCTTAACAATTATCATTGTTTTTTTTAAAAAAGGAGCTTACAATCTAGGGGAGAAACAACTCCCAAGAACTCCTCCTGGATGTTCCATTGGCACTTCACACTCAATATACCTAAAACAAACTACTCCTCTTTTCTTCTAAACCCACTTTTCTTCCTAACCTCTCATCTCTGTTAGTCTCCCCACCATCCTCCCTGTCCTCAAAGTCCTCAACTTTGGTGGTATCCTGGGCTCCTCATTGTCTTTTAGTTCTCACAAATCAACCTATTGCCAAATCTTAGAACAGTGCTTTGCACATAGTAAGCGCTTAATAAATGCCATTAAACAAACAAATCTGCTGATTCTCCTTACATAACATCTTCTAATTCTTCCTTGTCCTTCCTTCCCTAACAGCTATTTCCCCAGTTCCAGTTCTAGTCAGACCCCAGTTAGACCAATGTGTCAGCAGTTGTTGCTCCAGCGTTTCCCCGCTTCCAATCGATTCTGCAAGCTGCCACACCATCTTCTTGGAGATCTCACTCAGCTACAGCGCTCCATGTCTTTCTGCAAACAAAAACTCACACTTGGCTCACAACCAACACCTCATCTTATACATCTGCTCTGTTCTCCCACTACTCCTCAGATTGCTCTTCTCACATTAACTTTCCAACTGTATTTCCCTGTCACTGCTCCCACCTTCATCCCTTCGCCCACATTGTTCCACAACCTGGAACTCCCTCCCTACCCAAATTTGACAGGCTGTAGTGCTCCCCATATTCTATGTCCTCCTAAAATACCACCTGAATCTGAGTCTGGCTCTAAAGAAGGTCCCCAGAGCCTTGTTGTATCCAGGCTCACCCCTCAAGACCCATCACCAATCCCATAAGACAGACTCAGGAAACTAGCCCACTGTTGAAACATCGCATAACTCACGCGTCTCCAATCATCACTTAATGCCATCTTTGTCCTACAGGCCTCTAGCCCCTCCTGAGTCACGGACAAATGCAGAAAGAATTCTAAAAAACAACCACACAACCCAGAGAGAGAGAAAATCGGCTTACCTATCCTGCTGCCCTCCCGCTAACTGGACTTGTGTCTGGCTCCAAAGAGGGCCCATCCCTCAAATCCCGTGACTCGCCCCTTGGCGAGAAACAGGCAACAAACTTGGTATTGACATGAAGAACAAAACTCACTCAACCTCTCAACACCATTAATCACAGGGACATTCTTGGCCAGGAGGTCTCTCATGCCTCCCAAATAGCGAGATTTTAAAAAGTTACTGTGGATTTAAAGTGTTCACTCTCTCTACAACTTTAAAGTTTACGTTTCTGGCAACTTGATCCAATGGGTACGCTGGATGAGGCCGATCCTCAGACTTCGAAGCCGAGAATCTGTGCAGAGGAATTGATTATAGTAACGGTGGCTTGTGCCTGTCAGTCATGCTCTTGCTGGGGCACAGAGTGCGACAAGCTGAGGGAACTGAGGCCTAATGACGACGCTGTCTTTGCTGTCCACAGTAGCCAGCTATCCCTCACTGTTGCTGCTGGGCCTACATATGAATGTCCACTTCGTATTACACCTAAGGAGTTTTCTTCGGTCAGAAACCTTCACCAATGATAGGCAGACACTGTACGTTCCTTGAGGGCAGGGGCCACGACTACCAGGCCTATTGCACAGTATTTTCCAAAGCGTTTAGTACAGTAACCGAATACCACTGATCCATCATGATAGTATAGTCCCAGCGGGCAGTGCTAGTGCTAGAACCCAGGTCACCTGATTTTCAGAGCAGTGCTCTGTCAACTGGACAGAATGCAGGGCTCGATAAGAATATGCTATATGTCTAAAATATAGAAACAAAAAACAGTCACAGACACTGTGGGGGACAGTTTCAAGTTCCAGCAGGACTACAGGAGGGGGTATAATGTGACTTTTTAATGTTACCTTTAATGTACACAATACAGCCTGTAAATCACCGTCTCGGTGGAAAAATACATTCCCTTTCACTCTTGTAATATCTCTATCTCTAGGAGAGGCAAGTAACATCACTCCCAATTTACAAATGGGGAAATCAAGGCATATACAGATTATGAGATTTGCCCAAGGCAGTAGTACCATTCCATTGCTCTTGTCACAGAACCACTGTAAAGAGTCAAAAATAAATTTATACCAAAGACTGAGAGCCCAAAATGAAAAGCACACAAATGAAAGAGTGAAATTACTTGAGTAAAGTTCATTTTGAATAGGTATACTATATCAGTGAAATTCAAGTATGAATAGTAACAAGTAATTTTCAGTTTTTTCTAATAAATTGTAAGAATAAATTGCTTCAAAGCTCCAAAAGTTATTTACCAAATGCTTTCCCTAATAAATGCCTACAAAATACCTTTCTTTTATTTATGTAAGCATTTTGATAAACCTTACAAAAGTACTTTCATTAAAGTGAAACAAATTTAATGTATTTCTACTTATCTTGAAGATTAAAACGTGCGTATCACTTACCTCCTTGCTTATATATTGTTAATTCTCGTACAGTCTCCAAAAACTGCCAAAACTTCTCATTACTTTCTTCTGCCATAAACTCACTATTAAAAAAAAATTTTTGTCCATAGATGGATTTTAATGAAGTGCTTGATACAATAAAACATATACTCTGAGAAACAGGCTAGGGTAAAATTATGTGTCAAACTAGTGATTTCCATGCGGCACAAGTCAGAATGAAAAAAAGTTGCTCTTAGTCTTGCCTTAGGTGGCTTTCTACCTTGGGGATTAAACAGATTAACTGCCTCAGAAAATGAAATGATGTCTTTCTTATGGCTATTAACCTGAATATTAAGTAGTTATTTTTCCCCCACATAAGGGTACTACTTGACAGTCCTGAACAGGTTGATTTTTTTTTTATTTCCTCATTTTAAAAAAACAAAAAAACCCACAGGGCAGTGTATTTTTCGCTGTAACTGGCCCTAAAATTAAATTTTCCAGGCATGTACTTCTATGAATATTTTTTGCTTTGTGGAATATAATCTACTAATTAAAACAAAATAACAAGGAATCAGTATTTCACCCAGTCTCTGTAGAAGTCACATCTAACAATGAATTTAGGTTTTATCAATTTTCACAGGACTCTAGATTTGCATGGATTCAATCTACAATGCATTATGGTGAAAGTTTCATTTTTGTAATACAAACATACTGTTTTGAAAATATTTTTAAAATTAAGTTTGTTTCTCTGAGTTGACTATAGAAATTTCCTCTTAGAAAATTGATAAAATCACCTTCAGGTGTATAGTACGTGAACAGCAACAACAGGCTGTTACAAGTGCAAATCCAGATTAATCATATTTTTGTTGTTCCAAACATAAAAAGAATTTGTGTTACAGAAATGGCCCAGGATCACATCTCTTCTGAACTGTTCTATTCACCTCTGAAGAGATTTTCCTGAAATACGACTGAAAAGCAACATGTGCGCAGTGCTTGCCTGGGAATTCTGGTAGCCGAAAGGAAAAATGATATGGAAAAAAGTATCATGTCGATTACAGGTGTTTACAGCCTTTTGATTTTTAGTGGTAGCAAAAAGGAGAACTAGAATAGAGCATTTAATTCAAAGTAGGAGTTGGAGGTGAAAAGGGTGGGGGCAGTTTAGGAGCAGGTGAGGACTCTTCTTTGGAGGCCTGATTTAAACAGCCCCTAAATCGTGCTCAAAAAGGTTTTTAAGAAAAATTTAAGAGAAGATGGAGCAATCAGAAGTGTAGTTGCTAAAGATCGCTCTTCAAAGGAGGTAGAGATGTGAAAATAGCACAGGGATTGGTAGGGGCACAGATTCAAAATGTGTTTGGTGGGTGAAAGGAGGGAGAGGGTAGAGGGTGGGAGAGAGTAGAGCCTGGGAACCGGGCTCTGCTGAACACAGAAGTGATCGGAGGCACAAGGGGAAGTTTTGCAGGAGAAGAGGTGGACAAGAATGAGACTAGCAGAAATAAGAGTAACCACAGAGCTTGCCAGCCGCAGCTTGGTGT
The DNA here is from genome assembly GCF_015852505.1 of Tachyglossus aculeatus. Lineage (NCBI taxonomy): Eukaryota > Metazoa > Chordata > Mammalia > Monotremata > Tachyglossidae > Tachyglossus > Tachyglossus aculeatus. Next base: position 23,375,230 of record NC_052082.1, on the reverse strand, counting down.
TCACACTGGGCATTCATTCTTTCAGTGCATTTATTGAGCGCTTACTGTGCGCAGAGCACTGTACTAAGTGCTTGTAAGTGGCCAAAATCTCACTGCAGAATCAATCAATCGTATTTATGGAGCACTTACTGTGTGCAGAGCATTGTACTAAGCGCTTGGGAAGTACAAGTTGGCAACATCTAGAGACGGTCCCTACCCAACAGTGGGCTCACAGTCTAAAAGGGGGAGACAGAGAACAAAACCAAACGTACTAACAAAATAAAATAAACAGAATAGATATGCACAAGTAAAATAGAGTAATAAATATGTACAGACATATATACATATAACATCTAGAGACAGTCCCTACCCAACAGTGGGCTCACAGTCTAAAAGGGGGAGACAGAGAACTAAACCAAACATACAAACAAAATAAAATAAACAGAATAGATATGCACAAGTAAAATAAATAAATAGAGTAATAAATATGTACAGACATATATACATATAACATCTAGAGACAGTCCCTACCCAACAGTGGGCTCACAGTCTAAAAGGGGGGAGACAGAGAACAAAACCAAACATACTAACAAAATAAAATACACAGAATAGATATGCACAAGTAAAATAAATAGAGTAATAAATATGTACAGACATATATACATATAACATCTAGAGACAGTCCCTACCCAACAGTGGGCTCACAGTCTAAAAGGGGGAGACAGAGAACTAAACCAAACATACAAACAAAATAAAATAAACAGAATACATATGTACAAGTAAAATAAATAAACAGTAAAATAAATAAATAAATAAGTCCGGGGAACCCCGTAATGTTGGGGTGGTCGGATGGGGAAGCAGCGTGGCTCGGGGGAAAGAGCCCGGGCTTTGGAGTCAGAGGTCAGAGGTCATGTCATCTGTGTGACTTTGGGCAACTCACTCAACTTCTCTGGGCCTCAGTTACCTCATCTGTAAAATGGGGATTAAGACTATGAGTCCCACGTGGGACAACTTGATCACCTTGTATCTACCCCAGCGCTGAGAACAGTGCTCTGCACATAGTAAGCGCTTAACAAATACCAACATTATTATTATTATGGGGAAGGGGAAACAGGAAGTCTTGGGTGGAGGCCAGGAGGGGCCCGGGGAACCCTAGGGGACTGAGGGGCGGCAGAACTCACGATTGATTGATTGATTGATTGTACTTCCCAAGCGCTTAGTACAGTGCTCTGCACATAGTAAGCGCTCAAGAAATACGATTGATGATGATGACTGATATATACAGGTGCTGTGGGGAGGGAAAGGAGGGATGGGGAGGGGAGGGATTGATTGATAGATACAGGTGCTGTGGGGAGGGGAAGGAGGGATGGGGAAGGGGAGAGGAGGGATTGATTGATTGATAGATACAGGTGCTGTGGGGAGGGGAAGGAGGGATGGGGAAGGGGAGAGGAGAGAGAAGGGGCGGTTGGGCCCCGCACCCACCTCGCCTCCAGCAGCAACGGAGTCGCGGGCCACTTGGCTGCCAAACTGGCTGTCGCCACCTTGGAGGAGGAGGAGGAGGAGGAGGAGAGGAGTCCCTGGGCGGCGAGTGCCAGGGATAGGAAGGCCAGGAGCAATCGGACGAAAGCAGCAGCAGCAGCAGCGACAACCGCCATGGCTCCGCAGGCCGGGAAGGAAAGGTGGACAGGAGGCCGGGCGGGCCGGCCAGCGGGCCCGCAAACGCAGTAGCCCCTCTCCTGCCACGTGGCTCCCCGCCCTGCTCCCGCCCCCTCTTTCGGCCAGGCCCACCCACCGCTCATTCATTCACTCCAGCGTCTTTTCATTCATTCATTCGTTCATTCAATCGTCTTGATTGAGCGCTTACTGGGTGCGGAGCACTGGACCGAGCGCTGGGGAAGGACAAGCCGGCAACAGAGACGGTCCCTATTCGTTCATTCATTCAATCGTATTGATTGAGCGCTTGCTGGGTGCGGAGCACTGGACTAAGCGCTGGGGAAGTACAAGTCGGCAACAGATAGAGACGGTCCCTATTCATTCATTCATTCATTCAATCGTATTGATTGAGCGCTTGCTGGGTGCAGAGCACTGGACTAAGCGCTGGGGAAGGACAAGTCGGCAACACATAGAGACGGTCCCTATTCATTCATTCATTCATTCAATTGATTGAGCGCTTACTGGGTGCAGAGCACTGGACTAAGCGCTGGGGAAGGACAAGTCGGCAACAGATAGAGATGGTCCCTATTCATGCATTCATTCATTCATTCAATCGTATTGATTGAGCGCTTACTGTGTGCAGAGCACTGGACTAAGCGCTGGGGAAGGACAAGCCGGCAACAGAGACGGTCCCTATTCATTCATTCATTCATTCATTCAATCGTATTGATTGAGCGCTTGCTGGGTGCAGAGCACTGGACTAAGCGCTGGGGAAGGACAAGCCGGCAACAGAGACGGTCCCTATTCATTCATTCATTCATTCAATCGTATTGATTGAGCGCTTACTGGGTGCAGAGCACTGGACTAAGCGCTGGGGAAGGACAAGTCAGCAACAGATAGAGACGGTCCCTATTCATTCATTCATTCATTCAATCGTATTGATTGAGCGCTTGCTGGGTGCAGAGCACTGGACTAAGCGCTGGGGAAGGACAAGTCGGCAACAGATAGAGACGGTCCCTATTCATTCATTCATTCATTCAATCTATTGATTGAGCGCTTACTGGGTGCAGAGCACTGGACTAAGCGCTGGGGAAGGACAAGTCGGCAACAGATAGAGATGGTCCCTATTCATGCATTCATTCATTCATTCATTCATTCAATCGTCTTGATTGAGCCCTTACTGGGTGCGGAGCACTGGACTAAGCGCTGGGGAAGGACAAGTCGGCAACGGATAGAGACGGTCCCTATTCATTCATTCATTTTCTCTGTCTCCCCCTTTTAGACTGTGAGCCCACTGTTGGGTAGGGACTGTCTCTAGATGTTGCCAATTTGTACTTCCCAAGCGCTTAGTACAGTGCTCTGCACATAGTAAGCGCTCAATAAATACGATTGATGATGATGATGATGATTCATTCATTCATTCAGTCGTATTGTTTGAGCGCTTGCTGGGTGCGGAGCACTGGACTAAGCGCTGGGGAAGGACAAGTCGGCAACAGATAGAGACGGTCCCTATTCATTCATTCATTCATTCAATCGTAATGATTGAGCGCTTACTGGGTGCGGAGCACTGGACTAAGCGCTGGGGAAGGACAAGTCGGCAACATCTAGAGACGGTCCCTATTCATTCATTCATTCAATCGTATTGATTGAGCGCTTACTGGGTGCATCATCATCAATCGTATTTATTGAGCGCTTACTATGTGCAGAGCACTGTACTAAGCGCTTGGGAAGTACAAGTTGGCAACATATACAGTCCCTACCCAACAGTGGGCTCACAGTCTAGAAGGGGGACACAGAGAACAAAACCAAACATATTAACAAAATAAAATAAACAGAATAGATATGTACGGGTAAAATAAATAGAGTAATAAATATGTATAAACATACATACATATATATAGGTGTTGTGGGGAAGGGATGGAGGTAAGACATGGGGGATGGAGAGGGGGACGAGGGGGAGAGGAAGGAGGGGGCTCAGTCTGGGAAGGCCTCCTGGAGGAGGTGAGCTCTCAGTAGGGCCTTGAAGGGAGGAAGAGAGCGAGCTTGGCGGATGTGGGGAGAGGGAGGGCATTCCAGGCCTGGGGGAGGACGTTGGCCGGGGGTCGACGGCGGGACAGGTGAGAACGAGGCCTAGTGAGGAGGTTAGCGGCAGAGGAGCGGAGGGTGCGGGCTGGGCCTGGCCTCCTCTGGGGATGGGCAGAAGAACTTCGGTCTCATCGGAGTGAAGTGGCACTGGATCTTCACCTTTGGTCCCAGCCCGTGGACATGTCGAGTTCTGAACCCTGGTCTCGAGACACCTAAACCGGTGATCCTAAGCGTCTGCCTGGGACCACATCGTTCTGCCTCATGGCCTATGCACATGGGAGTGGGGGAGGAGGAATGAATTCATTCATTCAATCGTATTGATTGAGCGCTTACTGGGTGCAGAGCACTGGACTAAGCACTTGGGAAGTGCAAGTCAGCAACAGATAGAAACAGTCCCTACCCAACAACGGGCTCACAGTCTAGAAGGGGGAGACAGACAACAAAACAACATGTAGACAGGGGTTAAAATCATCAGAACAAATAGAATTAATGCTCTATGCACATCATTAACAAAATAGAATAGTCAATCAATCAATCAATCGTATTTATTGAGCGCTTACTGTGTGCAGAGCACTGGACTAAGCGCTTGGGAAGTACAAGTCGGCAACAGATAGAAACAGTCCCTACCCAACAACGGGCTCACAGTCTAGAAGGGGGAGACATACAACAAAACAACATGTAGACAGGTGTTAAAATCGTCAGAACAAATAGAATTAAAGCTCTATGCACATCATTAACAAAACAGAATAGTCAATCAATCAATCGTATTTATTGAGCGCTTACTGTGTGCAGAGCACTGGACTAAGCACTTGGGAAGTACGATTTGGCAACATCTAGAGACGGTCCCTCCCCAACAGCGGGCTCACAGTCTAGAAGGGGGAGACAGACAACAAAACAAAACATATTTCATTCATTCATTCGTATTTATTGAGCACTTACTGTGTGCAGAGCACTGGACTAAGCGCTTGGGAAGGACATTCATTCATTCAATCATATTTATTGAGCGCTTACTGTGTGCACAGTACTTTACTAAGCGGTTGGGAAGTACAAGTCGGCAACATATAGAGACGGCTCCCACCCAACAACGGGCTCACAGTCTAGAAGGGGGAGACAGACAACAAAACAAAACATGTAGAAAGGTGTCAAAATCGTCAGAACAAATAGAATTAAAGCTATATGCACATCATTAACAAAATAAAAAGAATAGTAAATATGTACTAAACGTTTTCCAATGGCTGTTAACACAAGTTGGCAACATAGAGAGAAGCAGCGTGGCTCAGTGGAAAGAGCCCGGGCTTTGGAGTCAGAGGTCATAATAATAATAATAATAATGGCATTTGTTAAGCGCTTACTATGTGCAGAGCACTGTTCTAAGCGCTGGGGGGGATACAAGGTGATCAAGTTGTCCCATTTGGGACTCACAGTCTTAATCCCCATTTTACAGATGAGGTAACTGAGGCTCAGAGAAGTTAAGTGACTTGCCCAAGGTCACACAGCAGACGTGTGGCGGAGCTGAGGTTTGAACCCATGACCTCTGACTCCGAAGGCTGTGCTCTTTCCACTGAGCCATGCTGCTTCTCTATAATAATGATGGTATTTGTTAAGTGCTTACTATGTGCAAAACACTGTTCTAAGTGCCGGGGAGGATACAAGGTGATCAGGTTGTCCCACGGGGGAACTCACAGTCTTCATCCCCATTGTACAGATGAGGTAACTGAGGCACAGAGAAGTGAAGTGACTTGCCCAAAGTCACACAGCTGACAATTGGCGGAGCGGGGATTTGAACCCGTGACCTCTGACTCCAAAGTCCGTGCTCTGCTCATCTGTACAGTGGAGATTAAGACTTTGAGCCCCATTTGGGAAGGGACTATGTCCAGACTGATTATTTTGTATCTACCCTAATGCTTAGAACAGTGCTTAGCACATAGTAAGCACTTTCCAAATGCCATTATTATTACAGAATAATCTGCTACAAGTCAAAACTCACCAGTGCTGGACAGCAGTGGCATGGGAGAGAATCGAGAGCGGAGACTCAAGTTCGAGGAAGGAGGCAATGGTAAACCACTTCAGTATTTTTACCAAGAAAACTATGGATAACCTACCAGAACGATTGCACATGGAGGTGGGGCGTGAATGAATGAATGAGTAGCATAAGAATGGGTGAGATTTATCCTGGGTCCTTTTTTTGTTAAGTGCTTATTTTATGTAAATTACTGTTCTAAAGCTGGGGTAGATACAAATTTAACAGATTGGACACAGTCCCTTGTCCCACATGGGGCTCACAGTCTTAGCAGGTGTGATATTTTAAATCATAGCAAACTAGGAAGTGTACCTGTGTTGTGTAGAGTTGCAGTTGGCGTATGCCCTTGTTAGCACCAAAAATCTGATTCCTGATCACTTTGGCACTGATTTTTTCAGCCAAAAGAGAGAAAAAGTGCTTAAGTGGATCCTGTTATGTGGCCAAAATAAGTTCAACAGTATTAATTGAATTCAGATACTTCTGTTATTATGGCAGATTATTCTTTTTGGTTTTATTACCTTTTTTCTAAGGAGTTCAAAGTGCTTACATATCTCTGAGGTAAAGATATAATTAATCCCTTTTATGCGTTTGGAAACTATGAGGAGGTGTGATGTTGAGAGCCTTTGTGCTGGGTCCCGCCTGTTAAAATGCCACAGGAAATAGAACCTAGATTTTTTTTCTGACTCATTTAAATGAATTTCAGCATTGAAAAAAATGTATTCCTGAATATTTTTTAAAACTGCAGAAATAATTCTCCAACTTTTAAAAGTATTCACATCATAGTTTGAATAAAATTAAGGATGGCAGCTATTCTTAACTGGGCATGGAAGTAATCATTAATGAGTGTTTTGCAATAAGACCCAAATATTTTATAGCATAAATCATATTGTGGTTTTTGAGCTATAACATACTTTATGTATACACATATTTATAATATGGAAGTAGTGATAGCAAGTGGAAATAGTTACAGGCTAATCAACATGTTACATGGTCAAACTTTTTAGTTTTTTTTACTGCTTGAAGTCTTCTGTTAAAGATCTTCCAGATATTCCTGCAAAACGACCTGTCTCGTGCATTTTATCCTCCTAAAATAAAAGTCTTCAACCATTTTGTACTTCCCAAGTGCTTAATCCAATGCATTCCATTCAGTAAACACTCAGTAAATAGCATTACCACTACTACTTTTCTCTTTTTCATTTAGGGGAGGCTGTCATTTCCTCCATTCAGAATTAAAAACCCTTGGAGGTAATCGAATCCATCTCCTTGAAGGTTTCTTAATGTTCTTTGGCTGATGATCAGTTAGTCATGCTTTTTGAAAACAAATATGCAGGAGTCATAGCATAAATCTAGTTTGCATATTGTTTTGGATAAACTGGATTCCTGAGTTTATAAGGCCTTAATTCCAAGTGTCCGAAGAAAACTGAGGGTTTTCATCAGCAAGAAAGAACTTAATCCTGACGCCAAATTCCACTATTTAGATAGATAATGGAGGAGAAAAAAGAATCTAGAAGGCCAGACGACTTGCTCTAGGTCACCTAGCAGGCAAGTGGCAGAATTATGACCAGAATCCAGGTCCTCAGAAGCCTAGATCCGTGCTCTTTCCACTAGGCCATGCTGATTCATATTTATTACTCTATTTATTTATTTATTTATTTATTTCACTTGTACATTTCTATCCTATTTATTTTATTTTGTTGGTATGTTTGGTTCTGTTCTCTGTCTCCTCCTTTTAGACTGTGAGCCCACTGTTGGGTAGGAACTGTCTCTATGTGTTGCCAATTTGTACTTCCCAAGTGCTTAGTACAGTGCTCTGCACATAGTAAGTGCTCAATAAATACGATTGATTGATTGATTGATTGATTGATTGATTCAATTAACCTCTGAGTGCCTGTGTGGCCGAAAAGGTCAATGCAGAACCCATAGGCCCGGCCTCATGGTGCACATAGGAAGACTGTCCCTGGTATTATGTGTGATTTGTGTAGCACCTGCCGCTGTTTTGTCTATTGCTTCCTTGTCTCTTGTTTCTCATGATGCTTTAGCAGAGGCCACTCCTTTCTGGATAGCAGTAACGCCATGCTGATCAATTCTCAGCAACTGACTCTGTTGTCAGCTAGAATGCAACATTTTCTGAGACTTTATTCTACTGTGTGCTTCAAATGTTTTCCATGTCCTCATTACTTTCAGCTTCCCAATTTGATCTCTCCATTCCTGGTGTCATTATTTTAGACACAGTTTTCAGGTATCCAACAAAAATAGAGATTTAAGGCTTTTTTTAAAAAAAAAGACATTCCTAAAAGCGCACCTAAGTACGTGTGCCTAAGAAACATAGGGGATAGCAGCCTTAACTGAGTTAACTTTTGATACACTTGAGTTCCTACTCACAAGTGATATTTATTGGCAATCTTTTCCACATTCATTTTGTATAACACCTCATTATGTTCCAAAGGCTCCAGAACCTTTATTCTCCAAGATTGTTCGAGAGCCTAAATGGGTCTTGGGAATTTGGAGCAAGTGAGCCCATTGTTGGGTAGGGACTGTCTCTATATGTTGTCAACTATACTTCCCAAGCACTTAGTACAGTGCTCTGTACAAAGTAAGCACTCAATAAATATGATTGAATGAATGAACGAAAGTGCTCTTTCTTTATACTGATTGGCTAACTATGTTTACCCTGTTAGTTTATTGTTATAATCGCATCCTTTTGGGGAGTAATTTTGAAGAAAGGAGCATAGAATCCCTTCAGTTTCCCCTATCTCACCTTTCCAGAACAGACATGATGTTAGGCATCACCAAGCCCATTGTGCATATGACGAACAATAGCAGTGTTCTAAAACTTTGAACTAAGTCTTTTTGAGGTAGTGATAAAAGTTATTCCAAGTGACATAACAATCAAACTCGTTAAATATCCGAATGCAGCTTCTTAAACCCCCATCACAAAAATGTCTAGCCTAATGACTAGATGTACTGTTCAACAAATGAGCAACTAACAAATATTGGTTTAATCCTTTTTAATATTTGAAAAGGCTTACCCTTCACTTTATGATTCTGAATGAGGCAGTGAAGAGCAGTCTTTCCTATGCAAAAACAAACAAAATGAACAAAACCCTCCCTGAAAGGATTTGATTACCATTTTAAACAATCAAAACAAGGTTTCTGTGGTTCTATGCCAGATTAAAAAACACTGGATTTTTTTCCCTCAATTCTGTTGTAGGCAAAAGTGTCTGTCCAGGCTTTTAAGAAAGAAAAATATGTTTAAGTTTAGTATTGCCGTGCTAAACAATAGCTCTGAACAAAACGCTAATTGATTTTTGACTTCAGACTGCAGTCAATTGACATCCAGGATATTTTAGGGACTACCATTTAGCCTTATCTTATTTTCACAAAATAGCTTTACTATGACTCATGTTTACTACAGAAATGTGAGTTTACCTTATTGGAATGATCAGTTGGGGAACTGGCTGGAAAGCAGCCAACTCTCTCCAACATGAACTATTTTTCTATGAGAATGTCAGGGTCACAGTAACTCATTTTGAAAATAAACTAATACATTGAATTTGATTGAATTTGAACCTTGCCATACTTTTTCCCCCAAAACAATGTCACTGAACTAACCTTATACAACCTTTAAAATGAGTAGAGCAGGTGGCAATTGTCCTTTATTCATCCTGGTACATAACTGCAAGCTTGTCCTCCAGACTGTAAGCTCATTGTGGGCTGGGAATTTATCTGTTATATTTGTATACTGTATTCTCCAAAGTGCTTACAGTGCTTTGCACACAGTAAGCACTCAAATAATGATTGACTTACGATTGACTGACCTATCTTCTGTCTGTTTTTCTGATTCCCTCTGTCTCTGTATCTCTCTGCCTCTGTCTCCATGTCCCTATCTGTCTCTGTCTTTGTCTCTGTGTCTCTCCATCTGTTTCTGTCTCTATGTCTCTCTCTCTCTCTCTCTCTCTCTCTGTGTCTCTCTCACCCTAAAGGATTTTTCAGGAGGCTGTAAAGTTTTAAATTGTTTTTCAGAGTGCCTGTTGGAACTGTAGCAAGAGACAACTAAGAGCTATAAATAGCAGAGATAAAAAAACAGGGATCCCAGACTAGACACAAAAGTATTACTATAGCCTGGAGATAAAGGAAGCAGCATGGGTTAGTGACAAGAGCCCGGGCTTGGGAGTCAGACGTCGTGGCTCCGCAACTTATCAGCTGTGTGACATTGGACAAGTTACTTAACTTCTCTGTGCCTCAGCTACCTCATCTGTAAAACGGGGATTGAGACTGTGAGCCCCACATGGGACAACCTGATTACTTAGTATCTACCCCAGTGCTTAGAACAGTGCTTGGCACGTAAGAGCTTAACAAATAGGGAAGTAGTGTGGCTCAGTGGAAAGAGCCTGGGCTTGGGTGTCAGAGGTCATGGGTTTTAATCCTGGCTCCGCCACTTGTCAGCTGTGTGACTTTGGGCAAGTCACAACTTCTCTGGGCCTCAGTTCCCTCATCTGTAAAATGGGGATTAAGACTGTGAGCTCCATGTGGGACAACGTGATCACCTTGTATCTACCCCAGTGCTTAGAACAATGCTTGGCATATAGTGAGCGCTTAACAAGTACCAATATTATTATTATTAATAAATACCATCATTATTACTATAAAGACAGTGTGGCAGATGCTGTTTCTGCATATGCACATCTCTTATTGTTTGAAACCAGGAGAAAAGGAGAAGCTGCTTAGATCTACAATAGTTTGCTATTCTTTCCGTGCACCGAAGACCGCCCCAAAATCCAGAGTGGCAAGGGAATCAGAAGCTATAGGCAAAGCCTTTTAAGGGACTTTTGAGAAGGAGCATGAGAAAGTACATGGCCTAATGGATAGAGCATGGGCCTGGACATCACAAAGGACCTGGGTTCTAACCCCTGGTCGACCACAAGTCACTTAGCTTCTCCGTGCCTCAGTTATCTTTTCTGTAATATGGGAATTAAGACTGTGAGCCCTATGTTGGACATGGACTGTGTCCAATCTAATAATAATAATAATAATGTTGGTATTTGTTAAGTGCTTACTATGTGCCAAGCACTGTTCTAAGCACTGGGGTATATACAAGGTATTCAGGTTGTCCTGCATAGGGCTCACAGTCTTCATCCCCATTGTACAGATGAGGTAACTGAGGCACAGAGAAGTGAAGTGACTCACTCAAGGTCACACAGTTGACAAGTGGCAGAGCTGGGATTAGAACCCATGACCTCTGACTCCCAAACCTGTGCTCTTTCCACTGAGCCATGCTGCTTGATTGTCTTGTATCTACCTCAGTGCTTAGAACAGTGCCTGACACATAGTAAGCGCTTAATAAATACCATTAAAAAAGTTAAAACTGTTGGAGGTATAGGAAATTCCTTTGCTCATTCTCAACCTTTAACCTTTAAAACTTTCTGTAGAATGCACCCAATTCTCTCTGGCACCAAATTAAGTTATTTGGGAAGTCTTTCAAATCAACAGTGGATCTTCCATTTCATTGTGCATATTTTGGACATAAATTGTTGCAAACTTCTAAATGGTTGTCTAATGATCAGAAAGAGTTAATGTTCCTTGTAAAAGGTGTTACCCACTAATAGAGAGTTATGCTAGGTTTTGAAAGAATTAGGCTTAATTTCTTTCCCTTCACGTTACCAGTGATAATAATTGTAGTTTGTTAAACGCTTACTATATGCCAAGCACTATACTAAGCATTGGCATAGATACAAGATAAGCAGATCTGATAAAGTTCTTGGCCCACATGAAGCTCACAGTCTAAGGAAGAGGGAGTACAAGTATTTTTTATTCAGATTTTCCCCATTTTCCATTTATCTACCCAGTGTCTAACTGTCCACTGAGAAAACGGTACCAGAGAGTCTGAGTTAGTTGATGATAATGAGGGAGTTATGATTTGCTAATAGGACTATCTTTCCCAAATTCAAGGCGGCTCACTGAGGCTGGAGTCATTTATTCAGTTTGAATCACTAAAAAGCCAATTCATGGTGTCTGAATCAATAACAGGGTCGTACTCCCAGTGTTTAATACAATTCTTTTCCCATTTTATGCATTTAATCAATTTAATCAGTTGAGCGCTTACTATATGCAGAGCACTGTACAAAACACTTGGGAGAGTACAATATACCAGAGTTGGTAGACACGTTCCCTGCCGACAGTGAGCTTATAGCCTAGGGAGAGTAATAAATTATTAATAGATGCTATTGATCAACCAATTGATGTTATTTTTAATGATTGAGGGAACTAACTTGGAAACTTGAGCTAACTGCTTTCCATTACTGGCTGTTTTCTAGTCAGAATCTTTTTTCAATTAATCAATTAGTCATATTTATGAGCACTTACTGTGTGCAGAACACTATACTAAGAACTTGGGAGAGAACAATACAATGGAGTTGCTAGACACATTCCCTGCTCACAAAGAGCTTACAATATGGACAGGGAGAGTGATGTTAATATAAATAAATTGTGGATATGCACATAAGTACTGGGGAGCTGAGGGAGGGGTGAATAAAAGGGAGCAAAGTACAGAAGGGAATGGGAGAAGAGAAAATAAGGGCTTAGGCAAGGCCAATTGGAAGAAATTTGACTTTAAATAAGGCTTTGACAGGGGTTTTGACAGGCTACTAAAAAATTTGGTTAATTAAAGAATTCCAATATAGCTTTAGTATGAAAAGCAGCACAATAGTATTGCGCTTCATTGCATAACTACTGCAAAAGGAGCGCAAGAGGCCACATCAAAGCCATTACTAGATCTTAAAGAAAGCATTCAATACCATCAACTGATGCTCTGTGCTCTGCTCTTCTCTGGCAACTACTAAGCAAATTAATTTTCCCAGAAAAGTTCATCAAGATCCTTAGGCTATTTCACTATGGTATGATCAGTTGAGTTGCAGTTGAAGGTCTTCTGTATCTGACCTTTTCCCCATAACTGTCAGAGTAAAATAAGACTGTTCAATTAATTCTTTGTCATTGTGTTTGAGGATGCAACAAGGGGCTTGTAATCTGGAGTCAGAATATATTTCTGATTCAGAAGAAAGTCTTAACAGGCTATAACCAACATCAAAAATCTTTGAAAAAGGCCATGAAGAATTGCTGTGTTCTGATGCCCATGCTAAGCCACACACAGGAAGCCAATCAGATGATTATAAATCATGTTGTAGAGTCAGCAAAATATCATAGTGATGATAGCTTTGAAGAAAAGTGTAGTCATAGGCAAACATATTCTTGGGACTCCTAAACAGAAAAACGTTTTTCATGAAAAATGGTAAAAATGCACTTTTATGTTGTCACTGAATTCACCATGTATTGATGCATAGAGAGCCAAAGTACGGAGAAAACAAAATCAAGAAGGTCAGCGTGGTTTATTTTATATTTGTTAAACGCTTATTAAGTGTCAGGCATTATTCTAGCACTGGGGTAGATACCAGCTAATTATGGGACTCAGAGTGTTAATACCCGTTTTACCAATGAGATAACTGAGGCACAGAGAAGTGAAGGTCCAAGGTCACACAGCAGACGAGTGGCAGAGCTGGGATTAGAACCCAGGTCCTTCTAACTCCCGGGCCTGTGCTCTGTCTACTAGGCCATGCTACTTATCCTCAGGAGATTGACAGTAATTGGCAAAAGTGAAATGCAAAGATTCCCACCAAACCAAATGTCTGTCAAGGAATCGTGGTCTCCAAACATTCTCCTTGGATGTAAAGGAGCATTCACATCCTCAAGCTGTTTCAATAGTATCACCCACCGGTTATATTCTATATACTAGAATATTAGAACGAGAATACTATATACTAGAATACCAGAACACCTACTATCTATGTTCTGTACTAGCAATAAGCACTTAGTACAGTGTCTGCACACAGAAAGCACTCAATAAATGCCACTGACCAATATTCAAAGTTAAAAGGAAGGACAAGATTACCAGCAATGAAATTCTGCAATGGACTCAACTGAGCAAGGTTGTGCCAGTGCTCTGGTTGAGAACTGTGACAATAGCAGGATTCCTAAACAACCACTGTCTGAATAAGGGCATCTGTAAGGAAGAAGGGAAGACCAAAGGTTCTAGTCAGAATTTGAAAATATAAAATATACGATGATATCAAAATATCATAAAAATCGATCATGGTAAAGCACAATCTCTAAGAATGTGATGTGGCAGTGAATCATTCTGTCAGTTGCAATCAGAAGCCACAGGAAGATTGTGATAACCAAAAAGCAAACTCATAAACCAAGAGCACTACAAGTGGTGAACACATACAGCCATGTAACAAGGAACTACCTTAACATGCTCCCAGTATGGACTTTATTGTTGAGCGTGCAACAGTTTTTCAGTCACAACCACATTAATTTTGTCATTAGTACTGTCGTGTTTGAAAACATATGACAACTGACTATACGTGTGCAGGAACCTGTTATGTATTTGGAAGTGATGGTGGATTTAGTGCAAAATAGTCGTATTTCCTGATTAACTACAGGTGTCAAATTTTGGATAAGCAATACTGTCCCCTTGGTTAATTTAGTGCAGTACTCTTTCACCAGAATATGCTGGATGATTTAAATAATTATAGGGGCTTACCGGGCAGAGCCTAAGGGATGAGACAAAGTGGGTGGGAAGGGTGGTTATATGGTACATGTGAGTAACCCACTAGTGGCAGTTTTCCACTGGACCTCTGCCAGTTTTCCAAGGCAACTTCAAATGCTTCTGTAGTCCCTAAAGCTGTATGATGGGGAAGGAAGGGGGAGAAGAAAGATAAAGTAAGGGGAGGGAGAATTGGGGAATAAAGAGACAACCCTCCAGAAGTCCGCTGCACGTGTCTTTTGCTGTCTTGGCACGATCCACTCACCGATCGATCAATCATATCTATTGAGTGCTTATTGTGTCCAGAGTACTGTGAGAGCACTGTGGCTTAGTGGAAAGAGCACAGACTTGGGAGTCAGAGGTCATGGGTTCTAATCCCAGTTCCGCTGCTTGTCAGCTGTGTGACCTTGGGCAAGTCACTTAACTTCTCTGTGCCTCAGTTACCTCATCTGTAAAATGGGGATTAAGACTGTGAGCCCCACGTGGGACAACCTGATTACCTTGTATCTACCCCAGCGCTTAGAACAGTGCTTGGCACATAGTAAGCGCTTAACAAATATCAACATTATTATTACAATATAACAAACTTGGTAGACACGTTCCCTGACCACAATGATCTTACAGTGTAAATGGGGAGACAGACACTGACATAAATAAATAAATTGTGGATATGTATATAATTGCTGTGGGGCTGAGGAAGAAGTGAGTAAAGGGAGCCAATAATAATAATAAATAATGGTATTTGCTAACTGCTGACTATATGTCAGGCACTGTACTAAGCACTGGCATAGATACAAACAAATCGAGTTGAACACAGTCCCTGTCCCACACAGAGCTCACAGTCTCAATCCCCATTTTACATATGAGGTACCTGAGGCCCAGAGAGGTGAAGTAACTTGCCCAAGGCCACACAGGAGACAAGTGGCAGAGCCAGGATTAGAACCCATGACCTTCCGACTCCCAGGCTCATTGTCTATTCACTGTACCATGCCAAGGGCAAGGGTGATACAGAAGGGAGGTTCTTGAGGAGTGGGGGAACATGGACTGAATGTTTTTATAGAAAACTAATCTGGGGAACAGAGTGAAGTATGGACTGGAATGCCCCCACTCAAGCCAATGCACTGGTTCCCATGAGTTGGACAGGCTCTGGGGAAGGAAAATATAAGTCTTGGTCCAGGATCAGCCTAGGGACCAGCTTGAATAAATCCTTCCTGGGCAATTCCAGGTGCTTCTGCTAATATACGTGCACCCAGTTCTCTGAAACAGTCGCATTCTGGCAAATCTCTCTGCTAAGGAAAAGTCCCGCTGAGGTACTCACAGTTTCCAATGTGTGTGCATGTGTGTATATGCCCAAGCTGTTTCTTCAGATATCACGCTAGCCTGTATCCAAGAAAGCTGGCGATGTCAGATAAACATTCCCTAATTTCTTAACAACGCTCTTATCAAAACACATAATAAAAACATGCGCTTCGACAGAACTTATGTATATGCATTGGGGGGTTGACGTCGCTAAAAATAGGTTCTGAAGTAGACTTGTCCACTTTAATTTCTGAAACTCTTACCCTCAATAAATTCATCGGGAATAATATAGAGTTTAAATTATATAGCTTTTTTTTTACATTCTAAAATCCATTGATCCCTATTCTCCTGAGAAAGAATAGATCTGCCTTCCTTGCCATTGAGGTCTTATATGGAGGCAGAAGAGGATCTCACCCATTCACCTTCAATCCCTTTTGCCCCTTATAGCTTCCAGCATCAGCTGGGGTGAGGGGGCTTCTCACCTGAACAGAATGCACAATCAAAGTGGGCAGAGTCCATCTGTTTGGACTCTTTAAAGAAGTTGAAGAGTAAGTTCATTTTGAGACCTGAATTGGGCAATTTTAATCCATTAGAAATTCCTCATTTTTTGCTATATTTGAAGATCATGTAGTTTTTACTCTGGATTTTCAGAAGTGGAAATGGCTGTGGTTGGTCTGTACTATGTGCTGAACCCGAGGCCAAAATGTTCATTGACCCAATCTAAATCTTCTGGTTTATTGAAAACTATATTATTTATCATAAGATCCTGCAATTTAGGATATTAGGCAAGTCCACACTAGTGCTTTGTTTGCGCCTCCTAACTTACTTACTAAGGAGGTAAAGATGCACCCAACTCATTTCTTTCATTCATTTCAGTCTGTTGCTAAATCCTGTCAGTTTAACCTGCACAACATCGCTAAAATTCTCCCTTCCCACTCCATGCAGCCTGCTACCATGTTAATCCAAGCATTTATCCATGCTACCACGTGACAAATACTATTGTTATTGCTGATGCTTTTGTAAAATACCTCCATTCCAATCTCTCACTGCCAAGAAGGCCTTTGCAAATTCGGCTCTAGGTAGTTTATATTCATACATATCTTCAAAAATAAACTAAGTATAAAATATACGGTTCTTGATTGTTATGTCCCTAATTCTTCGTCATTGTCATCATTGGCCGCAATAGTATTTATTGAACACATAAATAGTGCAGAGCACTCTACTAAGTGCTTGGGAGATACAGTACAACAAGAGTTGTCCCCCCCATCTTACCTCCTTCCCTTCCCCACAGCACCTGTATATATGTATATATGTTTGTACATATTTATTACTCTATGTATTTATTTATTTATTTATTTTACTTGTACATATCTATTCTATTTATTTTATTTTGTTAGTATGTTTGGTTTTGTTCTCTGTCTCCCCCTTTTAGACTGTGAGCCCACTATTGGGTAGGGACTGTCTCTATATGTTGCCAACTTGTACTTCCCAAGCACTTAGTACAGTGCTCTGCACACAGTAAGCGCTCAATAAATACGATTGATGATGTTGATGATTGATGATGTCTAGAGGGGGAGCTTAATTTCTGCTAAATAAGTGCTCTTTTGTGCCATCAACACCTAAGGGGTAACTCAAGTCAGAATGAATAGACAATATACCAGCCTCAGTTTGCTGCAAGAATGACACCACTGTTATGTCCAGGAGCACAGTTCCAAGAAAATATAAAGAAGACTCATGAGCTCTCTTAATTATTATATTAACTTTTAACCAAATTAGGACTGAGACTCACAACATTATTGTAGCGAAGGCCTTGCCTGATCAAATGAAGGGCAACAAAAGGCTCAATAGCAACAAAAATCAAAACAATGCTAGCAAAAGACTTTATTTGATGACTACTATAACCTACAATAAATCAAGTTTTAATAGCCATTTAAGTGATATACCTAAAGAGTATTTTATGAATGAAATGAGTAAAAATTTTTGTAAAGGTATTATATATCATTTTCATGATTTTAAATAAAATATCTAGGGTTTATTCATCTGTATAGGTCTGCTCAATTATTTATATTGGGTATAACTACTGGGAGCTGTAAAAATTACTTTTCAATAATACATTCGAGCATTTCATTTCTTTTTCCATTAGTCTGGGTATGTAAAATTTTAAACTCTAATGATTTACACTGAGTCATAATTACAATTCATCAAATAGCTTTAAAATCAATCCAAAAAGTAAGAGGCATCCAGGAATAAGTGTGTTTCAAAAACAGCAGCCACTAGCTATTGCATGTTTAATTAAAATTCATTTATTCTTTCTGCTCTGATTTGCTCCCCTGTTATTAAGCAATTATGGGGATCCCTTGAGTTCAATTCAATTATACGCGTTAAAACATGTCATAAGGAAAACACATATATAATGTATGAAACTATGTTGCTATCATGGATGCAAAATGAAATGTGCAAAATAGAACTCAAATTATAATTCTCAAAGTAACTGTACCATACAAGTTGTTTGCATGTTCTGTTGCGTCTGCTTGAAGTTTATGAACCTTGATATGATCATTGAATCATTGCTTTTAATTTCCTGGTAGTAGAAGCAGTAGTATTTCTTGAGCACCACTTGTTGCACTGCACTGTGAAAATCACACGGGATATACAGAATACAGAATAATCATAATCATAATAATTCATTGTGGGTTTCGTTAAGGCTTTTTTTGTAATGGTATTTGTTAAGTGCTTACTATGTGTCAGGCACTGTACTAAGTACTGGGGTAGATACATGATCATCAGATTCCATGTCGGGCTCACAGTCTAAGTAGGAGGGAGAACAGGTATTGAATCCCCATTTTGCAGATGAGGGAATTGAGGCACAGAGAAGTTAAGTGACTTGCTCAAGGTCACACAACAGATCAGTGGCAGAACCGGGATTCGAGCCCAGATCCTCTGGCTCCGAGGCCCCTGATCTTTCCACTAGGCCACACTGTTTCTCACACTGATACTTTCCCTGCCTCCTTGCTCTCTTTCTTTGCTTTTAAGTACCTTTGGGATGGCTTGGATAGATGGAATTCCCCAGTGGGGTACATTTAGGAATACGTTGATTGTCTCGTAAGAGTTTGTCCTAATGAAACTGTTGGGAAATTTGTTCACCAAAACTTGATGAAATCAGGTGTTGTTGATCACCACCACTGATGACTGTGAAATGAACGTTTCAGATTTTTTTTCCAGGGGACCTAGTAGGATTCCAGTTATTGTGGTTGTGAAGAGGGGGTTTGAAGCTAATTAGAAACTTGATGCCATAATAGCATGATCATTTCGTCCCTACTTTTTTTTATTACCTGATTTTGCTATGTCACTTGGAACCTTGTTACACTTCTTCAGGACTATATGCTCTTTATGGTATTTTTTAAGTGCTTACTCTGTGTTAAGTACTGTTCTAAGCTCTGGGGTAGAGAGAAAGTAATCAGATTAGACACAGTCCATGTCCCACAAGGGGCTCATAGTCTTACAGATGAGGTAACTGAGGCACAAAGAAGTGAAGTGACTTGCCCAAAGTTACACAGCAGACAAGCAGTGGAGTTGGTGTTAGAAGCCAGGTCTTTCTTACTCCCAGGCCTGTGCTTTATCCACTAGGCAATGCTGCGTCTCCTATAAAGCTTTATATTTAAAGTATTGGCAAAGATTACCTGGTGACAGTTAATCAGGTCACAGCCATCAGCATGAAAAGAGAGGTTGCAATTGAAGTTTATCAGCCTACACTATCAATAGAGCCATAAGCAGGAAATCTTCTACCACAAAGAAAGGGCCCAAAGAAGCCGAACTCCACCAATCAGCAGGGCTTCTGTGTAGAAAAGGAACTGATTATCTTGTACCTATCCTAGTGCTTAGTAGAGTGCCTGGCACACAGTTAGCGCTTAAATACCATTCAAAATAGCAAAGACAAAACAAACTACTGGCCAGTTTGGAAAAAAAAAAACCTCCTAAGAAAACCCACGAAGACAATATTCAAATAACACAGGAAGATTGACGTTCCCCAGAGACTATCCAGATGCATACACTACTCTAGCTCAGGAAATTCTGGGTTTGAGAGTACAGCTGAAGATAGCTTTTGTCATGATCAGGAAACTTGTCTGCTAACTCCATTATATTATACTCTGTCAAGCTCTCAGTACAGTGCTCCACACCCTGTATGCGCTCAATAAATACCATTGATCTATTGCCCACTGCCCATTATGACAGGGAAGAAAATCACAGAAACACAACATAAATAAAAATAGAATAATAAAGACAGGGATTGAAATCAAGAAATAACCTTTCTTTCTAAGCAACAGGCATAGACTCTTCCAAACCGGAAATCCCTTCTCAGCAGATTACCACTCTTACCCGGAATTTGAACTAACTCAGTAACTTGATCTCCCAGAATCACCTAATAGAAGAAGTAGTAATCCACCCGTCCCAAATTTTTATCATCAATATGGCAACACCACCGCTACGTAAAAACAACAGGCAACAACAGGCAACTGTCGGCTGCAGAACCGTATGAGAAAGAGTACTTAATCTGAGACTCACTCATGTGTCCCATGAGATCCAGATGAAACATCAATGAAAACAATACAGAGGGTCTATAGCTATGCTATACTATGGTATTTCAAGGCCAGTAAGGGCTGTAACCTTCATATTTTCAGCATGCGGTACCGGAGTAAGTTAATTAGCTGATGTTGGCTTTCTGCGATTTCTCACATAAGGGAAATGATGCTGTGGCTTTAGGCTCAGTTTCTTTGGATCTTTTCTGCAGTTCAAGGATTGCAGTTTCTCAACTCATTCGATTATTCAGTGGCATTTATTAAATGCTTACTCTGTGCAGAGCACCTGGGAGGGTATAATACAGTAAGTAGACCCAGGCCAATAAAGAGCTTAAAATCTAGTGAAGGAGACAGACATTAAAACAAATTGTATGTAGAGGAAACAACAGTGCATATGGATGTGTATATATGTGCTGCAGAAGTCGGGGTGAATGCTTAAGTGCTGAGGGGATTTGGACTCGTGCATAGTGACAAAGTGGGGAAGGAAAATAGGATGGGAAAAGATGAGAGATGAGAAGGAAGGCACTCTAGAGGATATACAATGTTAGTAGGGCTTTCAAAATTGGGAGAGTAGTATGTCTGTTGGATAGGAAGTGGGAGGGGGTGCCAGGCAGAAGAAAGGACTTGGGCAATGGGTCAAAACCTAAGAGATAGGGGTGAGGTGAAGGGAGTGGGTTGGTGTTACAGGAGTGACATGTGCAGCCTGGATTGTAGTAGGAGAGGACTAAGGTTAGGTAGTTGGGGGAGAGCTGCTCGAGTGCCTGAAAACCAGTGGAAAGGTATTTCTGCTTGATGGGGTGATGGGTGGGCAACCACTGGGGGTTTTTGAGGAGGGGGGAGACTTGTGCAGAATAAAGATATGGACAGCAAAGTAGGGATTAGAGAAGGGAGAGACTGAGTTTAGGGAGTCAGTGAAGAAACTGATGCCATAGTCGAGGCTGGGGATGATAAATGCTTGGACTGACATGGTATCAATCGATCAATTGTACTGAGCACTATGTGCAGAACGCCGTACTTAGTGCATGGGACAGTAGATATGAAAGATTTGGTAGACATGCTCCCTACCCACAAGGAGTGTAAAGGCCAGAGGGGGAAACAGACATAAAAATAAATTACAAATATGTATGGAGGAGCTATAGGGCAAATAAAAGGTACAGATTCAAATGCGTAGGCTTTGAGGGTGGGGAGAATGATGGTCTGTCAGATATGAAGGAGGAGGGAGTTCCAGAGCAGAGGCTGGAGGTGGGAGAAGGGTCGGCTGCAAGATAGATGAAATCGAGGTACAGTGAATAGGTTGGTGTTAGAGGACCGAAGTGTCCGGGCTGGGTTGTAGTAGAAAACCACTGAGGGAAGATAGAAACACTGAGAAACAGTGTGATCTAGTGGAAAAAGTACGGATCTGGGAGTCAGAGGACCTGGGTTCTAATCCTGGCTCTGCCAGGTGTCTGCCGTGTGACCTTGTGCGAGTCATTCAACTTCTTTGTGCCTCAGTTATGCCATCTGTATAATGGGGATTACACCCTACTCCCTCCTAGTTAGGCAGTGAGCCCCACGTAGGACAGGGACTGTGTCTAACCTGATTAACGTGTACTTACCCCAGCCCTTCGTACAGTACCTGGCACATAGAAAACACCTAGGTGCCATAACTAATATGTACCATAATTAAAGTGAGGAGTTCAGTTTGGGGCATGTTAAGTTTGAAGTGTTGGCAGGACATCCAAGTAGAGATGTCATGAAGGCAGGGGAAAATGCAGGATTGTAAATTATAAAGTAGTTGGAAAAGGCTCTCCGGAGAAACTTTTCTTTTTGAATTGATAGTTGCTGGCTTTCACTTCATAAAAGCACTTGCTCCTATTGCCTTCTTCAACATCTCTGGCTCTTTCTCTGTTTTCAAACTTGCAGAAGTCTCTGCAACACAAAAAACCCTCCTCTTAATTCCACTGCCCTCTCCAGCTATCATCCCATCTCCCTGTTACCACTCCTGTCCTTACCTTCCCGCCTCTACTTCCTCTCCACCTACTCTGTTCCCTAAAACACATTGCATTATAGTCTTCACCCTCTTCCCTTTATTAAGGCTAACCTCATGAAAGCCTCCTTTAAGCTACTTCTAATGGATTTTACTCTCTCTTAATCCTCTTTGACCTCTCGGCCGACTTCAAAACTTACCGAGCACTTTCTCCTCCTAGAAGCAATCTCTGAATTTGGTTTGGTTGACACTGATTCTCCTGGTTCTCTTTCTACCTTTCTGACTGCTCCTCTTCCTTCTTTCTCCCTTTACCTGGATGTCTCAAAAGGTTCTGTTCTGGGTTCTCCTCTCCTTTTCCCCTACACTCTTCTATGTGAGATTATCTAGTCCCATAGTTTCAGCTGCCACTGTGTACCAGTCTACCGCCAGCCCCAACATTCCTTCTGCCTTTCCATCTTGAATCTCCTTTTTTTTTGTAATGATATTAAGCACTTACCATGTGCCAGAAGCTACGCTGTACTAAGTGCTGGGGTAGATGCAAAATTAGACCTAGTCCATGTCCCACATGAGGCTGGCAATCTAAATTCTTGTTTTGCGGATGAGGTAACTGAGGCACAGAGAAGTCAAGTACCTTGCCCAAGGTCACACAGCAAAGTGCTTAGCTGGTCCTTCTGATGCTCAGGCCTGTGGTTTATCCACTGGATCACTAGACTGAGCCTCCTTTTTCCTCACCTCTTCCCCATCCCCCCATCCTACCTCCTTCCCCTCCCCACAGCACTGTATATATGTTTTTACAGATTTATTACTCTATTTTACTTGTACATATTTACTATTCTATTTATTTTGTCAATGATGTGCACTTAGCTTTAATTCCATTTATTCTGACGACTTGACACCTGTCCACATGTTTTGTTTTGTTGTCTATCTCCCCTTTCTAGACTGTGAGCCCGTTGTTGGGTAAGGACCATCTCTATATGTCGCCAACTTGTACTTCCCAAGCGCTTAGTACAGTGCTGTGCACACAGTAAGCACTCAATAAATGTGATTGAATGAATGAATGAATCACACTGATCTTCTTGTTTTCAGGACCTCGACCTGGGTGACCTGCTGGCACCTTTAACTCAAACATGGCTAAAACCTGAATTCTTCATCCTCCCTACTATAACCACTCCTCCTAATTCTCATCTTCTAGTCTTTCTGACCATAAGCTTGCAACAGTGGTGTCATCTTTGAATATTCTCTGCCTTTTATTTCCTATGTGTCTGTTTCTGCATCTCGACAGTTTTTTCTCTTCAATGTTTCTTGATCTGCCCCTTCCTGCCTCTTCCCATATGTGGCCACCCAACTCAAGCTCTTGTCTACTCCCAGATGGGCTATTACATCAGCCTTCTTACTGGCATTTCTGCCTCTAGCCTGTTCCCTCTTCTAACCATCTGTCACTTGGCCCATCTTTCTAAATGTCGTTCAGAACCCATCATTCCTATCCTCAAAAAAATCTCCAACTGTTACATACTTCTCTCCACATCACAGAAGGTCCTGCCCGCTGTCTTCAAGACTCCAGCAGCTCTCTCCTCCCTTCATACCTGCTCTCTTCATTCACCCCCATCCGGTTCATACCCATCATCCCTCCAAACCTGAACCTCACTCTCCATCCTTCTGTTTCAATCAATCGTATTTATTGAGCGCTTACTACTAGTCAAACTCTTTCCACGGTGAGCCTTTCCCTTAATACCCAGCAGTTCGAAGAGCTCTTCAAGGGTTTTTCTCACCTCCTCTAGGCAATTCCTAATTACCACCCTCTCTGACTCTACTGCCTATCTTCGCTATCCCCCCTGAAAGAGTTGTTTTCCATTAGAAGCCTCTCCAGGGGTTTACAGTGCTGGGAATCTGTCTCTTTTTTAGTTTGAAAAGCATTTCCCTGGTCATTATGTTGTGGACAGGGAGAGTGTCTACCATCTCAGTCCTGCTGTACTCTTGCAAGTGCTAAGCACAGGGTTCTGCACTCAATAAACTGGATTGACTAGACTTCATTCCCAAACCACTCCTCCATCTCCTCTCTCATCTTCCTGTACTGAATTTCAGTCTTTCCAAATAAAATACTCAGTGCAGATTCTCAGTGATGACAACCATGGTGGTGATACTGTTGCTCCATCCCAGACTGAGCCCCCTTCTTCCTCTCCCCCTCCTCCCCTTCCCCATCCCCCCTGCTTTACCTCCTTCCCCTCCCCACAGCACATGTATGTATGTATTTATGTTTGTACATATTTATTACTCTATTTATTTTATTTGTACATATTTATTCTATTTATTTTATTTTGTTAATATGTTTTGTTTTGTGGCCTGTCTCCCCCTTCTAGACTGTGAGCCCGCTGTTGGGTAGGGACCGTCTCTGTTTGTTGCCAACTTGTACTTCCCAAGCTCTTAGTACATTGCTATGCACACAGTAAGCGCTCAATAAATACGATTGAATGAATGAATGAATAAACTCTGATTACATGCTAATTCTTATTCTCTAGGATTTAAAGGTCCAACTTAGTTTTGAATTCTCAGTTACAAATTCTTTGTCTGAGACTGTTGGAGAAATCTGCTGAAGAACAAATTGTTAGTGAAAGAGTAAATAAGGCGGCATTTGCTTTTTCATTCCATTGTTTACCGTCACGCTTTTTGCTTAGAAACTGAAATCCTTTTTGCATTTTGGCTCTGAGGTTGTGATGCCAACAACATGTACCACTGTGTGATTGTTTAAAACTGATTTTGTCCAGAGTGCGGGGAAGCTTGAGTAGTTCAGTTTCTTATTACTTTCCGTGCCCCCTGGGTCTTGGATTCGTTCTGTACTTACTTTCTTGTCTTACATATTTGTGTGAGTAAAAAAAAATGCTAGGGCTCAAGAGGGCTGTTGCTGGCAGTGGGGTGCTTAGTGACCTTCTATTTGTGCACGCCTGATGTTGTTTGTCATTAACAGAGTTGTGGGAATCAACAACTATGAGGTACTTAATAGGTGTACTCGGAAAGTTGGAATAACATTTATCTGCAGGTGCATGCTATGGTCTTAATCCAAGGAATAGACTCTTCTAGAGGTGCTGACAGCTGTTTTGCCGGTATTAGGTTCATTTCACAGAAGCTGAATCATGAATATTCAAAGAGGGGAATGCCCGATTTCTCCTGAGGGAGACGTCAACAGGAAACGAAGTGGGAGGCAGAAAAATAATGGGCTGGGGAAGCCAATAAAAGTAGGACGGGAGGATGAAAATAAAATTGATTGGAGAGCATCAGGAAAGAATGAACAGAGGACAAAAGCGGTAATTCTTTCGGGAAATGAGAGAGATCCATTTTGAAGTCAGGATATAAATGGAAAACTTATTGATAACCCATGTTCTTTTGATACCTGCCCTTTTTTGATGTTCCCTTTAGGGAAATGTGTTTGGAAACTTGAATCTTCTCTGTGGAATAGATACATCAATGGATATTGACAAATGTGTCCACTGTTCTACAGCGGGGGAGTCTACCTCCCTACTTATACTTCCCAAAGTAAATAAAATCCCCGAACCAGCGAGGTAAGACTAAAAATGGAGCAAGAGAGACTACCGTGCTTAATAAGCAAGTTATAATACATGAATATTAATTTGGGATATAAGCTGTCTAGAGATGGAAAAGGAGGGCACAGATAAAGTAAACATGTGATTGCAGGGATTCGTTTACTTTAGAAGAATCACTGTTACAGATCTACTTCCATTAAACCCAAACTGAGTCTTTATACTTATTAATAATGAGGTCATCGGTCCCCTCTATACTCTACGCTGCTGGTGAGCAGAGATCATGGCTACCCACCCTAGAGTACTGAACTCCCCCAAGCACTTAGTACAGTGCTGTGCACACACACGCACTAAGCACTCAATGAATTCCACTGACTGACCCATCATCGCCGAGCTAGAGCTATGAAGGGATATTGCTAAGGCAGGTCTTTTGTTGTATCATCCAGCAGATCCAAGTTGAATTGAACAGGACCGGGCCCACTACCCAGCCCTACTTTACTCCCCTGGAATTGAGAAATTTCTCAAGCAGGCTACCCTCCACTCTGCCCAAACCCACCAGCGCCATCAGAAAGTAGCCTCGAGATCTTGATGACCTTTTCAGGGTAGCCAAATCTGCTCATTAATTTCCAGAGTTTTTTTTTAATGGCATTTATTAAGCGCTTACTACGTGCAAAGCACTGTTCTAAGCGCTGGGGAGGTTACAAGGTGATCAGGTTGTCCCTCATGAGGCTCACAGTCTTAATCCCCATTTTACAGATGAGGTAACTGAGGCACAGAGAAGTTAAGTGACTTGCCCAAAGTCACACAGCGGACAATTGGCGGAGCTGGGATTTGAACCCATGACCTCTGGACTCCAAAGCCCGGGCCCTTTCCTGCTGAGCCACGCTGCTTCTCTACTGAGCCACGCTGCTTCTCTAATAATAATGCCATTTATTAAGCTCTTACTATGTTCAAAGCACTGTTCTAAGCGCTGGGGAGGTTACAAGGTGATCAGGTTGTCCCACAGGGGCTCACAGTCTTAATCCCCATTTTACAGATGAGGGAACTGAGGCCCAGAAAAGTCAAGTGACTTGCCCAAAGTCACATAGCTGAAAATTGGCAGGGTCAGGATTCAAACCCATGACCTCTCACTCCAAAGCCCGTGCTCTTTCCACTGAGCCACGCTGCTTCTCTACAGAGTTGGAAACTTTGTATGCTTATTATTTATTTTGCATATTCATCTTTATTTAGGCAATCCATTTCATGCTCCAAAATTACTGGTTTGTACATTTTCATTATTTTTTTTTGACTCTCCACACTTCATACATTTAGGACAAAATGGTATTTTAAATACTGCAGGGAGAGTGTTGTTTTAAGTTAAAAGGTCCTGAAAGTATAGACAAGGACTTTAGAATAGCTAAATAAATGTGTTCCTAATATCCCCCAAAGCATCTCAAGGTGAAAAGGAAAAACAGGCTCATCATTTTCTTCTTGACGACTGCATAATATTGCATACCATCTTCTATATATTCAAAAGCAGAATTAACAAAGAAGAGGCAGCAGTAATTGAACGGGTGAAAACAAATAAATCAGCCCTGAGAGCCAGTGCCTCTGTGGGTGATGTGCTTATTTTGGATTACTAACCATCACGAGGCACACGATCATTTTTTGCTCTGGTGTTTTGTGCTTTTAGCACGTATATTGACTCACTGTGAAGACAGAGCAAGACAGATGTTTCCATTTCCTTTTTCAGGAAAATGAGATGTTTTTGTAGTTGCAACACTAGGACAACACCTTAGTAGACATTTAAATGGGGTATAATTTGCCTTATAAAATCACAAGTGCAACCCTTCAACTAACATTGGAAAGAATTAGAGATTAAATGTTTAAGAGTAAAGCACGAGGGTGGATAGTCAGTCCTCAGCTACCATTCTTGGAAGAGGAAGTATGAGAAAAAAAAGGATTAAAAAAAAATCTTTGCGTGCAATAGGTTCAGTGGCATTCCACAGGAACTCGTCCTGAGCATAGAACTCCTTGATTTTGTTATTCATGACCAGAAGAGAAAATAATGCCCTCCGAATCATGACCACCCCTGATTTTGGAGGGTGGCACGCCGTAAGAGAATAACACAAGAACATAGAGAAGCAGCGCGGTTTAGAGCATGGGAGTCAGAGGATCTGAGTTCTAATCCTCGTCCTGCCACTTGTCTGCATGTGACCTTGGGGGAACTCACTTTACTTCACTGGGCCTACGTTTCTTCATCTGTAAATATGGGGACTAAATCCTACTCCCTCCTACCTGGACCTTGAGCCCCGTGTGGGACAGGGACTATGTCCAAACTTATAGCCTTGTACCTATCCCAGTGCTTAGAAGAGTGCTTGGCACACAGTCAGTACTTAACAAATACCATAACTATTTTATTATTATTATTGTTAATATAAGCAACTAAGGAGCACCAGTACTAGTTAGAAAAAATGGTCCTCACAGCCCAGGATTGGGACTCTGGCGCGGCAATGAGATGCTCGTCCTCCCGGACGGCCATCTGAATGGCTAGAGGTGTGCCATCTGGCACGCCTAACTTTCCCTTTAGAAATTCATAAGAGATCCATCAATCATATTTATTAAGTGCTTTCTGTGTGCAGAGCACTGTATTAAGTGCTTGGCAGAGTACAGGGTAACGGAGTTGGTAGGTACGTATTTATTGAGCACCTATTAGGTGCAGTGCGTTTTATACTTATTAATAATGAGGTCATCGGTCCCCTCTAAGTACTAAGTACTTGGGAGTGTACAGTAAAGTTTGTAGACACAATCCCTTCCTTTAGGAGTTTACAAACTGTACGGAAGAGACGCACTGAAATAATTTCAATGTAGTGGGAAGGCAGAGAAGTAGACAGGCATATGAGTAATGTTTAAATTGCTAGCTTATTGTTGTGAGTACACAAGTGCATAGCTGGTACAATTGTGCCAAAGTGGTAGTTGGGAGAAAAGACCCAGGAGGAGGAATTAAGGGCAAGGCTTCCTGGAGAAGATGTGATTTCAGAAGGCCTTTGAACATGGGGAGAGCTCTGGTCTGCCAGATGTGAAGGGGGAGAAAGTTTTGGAATGGAAACAGTCAATCGTATGTATTGAGCACTCGTGTACAGAGCACTGTACTAAGTGCTCGAGAGAGTACGACATTAACAATAAACAGACACATTGCCTGTCCACAACCAGCTTGCAGTCTAGAGGATGAACTTACAGTCTAAAGGGAGAAAGAGCATGAGTATTAAATATATTTGGCTGATTGACAGGCTGGAAAGAGAAGAACAAGGCCACCAACCAACCCCTTCAATCGCTGCTGCCTTCTGCAGTCCTTTTCTCTCCAGATCTCCCTCCCTTGCGGCTTCTCAATTATAGGATTACTTCATACTCTGTAGCCCACTCCCTTGTTTTGTTCCCGACACTTGTGTCTGGATGTTTATGTCTGCTTGGGAGTTCAATTGTATGTGTACGTGTGAATGCACGTTCTGCATACGGATGCTTATACGCGTAAAAAATGCACGGCCACGTTTATGTGGAAACTTGTGTGAATGTGTGAGGACGTGTTTGCTGGGTAAGCATAAGAATGGACACGCATGAGTCTATGGATGTACATATATATGTGGGTTTGTGTTTGCGGGGGTTGATTTTGGGGATGTGAGTGTGTGAGAGCATCAGCGTCGCCACTTGTCCATAAATTCATGCCAAAGTGTCAAGTCCCGCAGCTGTGTCTGCCACTGAAAGTGTGGGAGCAGATGTGCCCTCTCCCACCATCCTGAAAGAGCTGTATATTCTGTCTCTCGTAAAAAAGAACTAAAGTTACTCGTGTCCTCAAAGTCAGTAAAAAATATTTAGATAGCCATATACACTCTGGGGGCATCAGACCTCTGTGCGTCACTGTTTCTGTGCTTTCAGTAGCCGCTATGGTGGGCACCGTGCATGAATCTGTGAATGGTTGGCAAGCCTGGTGAGCATGACTGTGTTTCTATCTCACCTGTTCGCGGAACAGTAACTCCTCTGGTTAAGTTACACAGTGAAGTGAACAGATTGTTTCCAGATGGCATCAGTTCTAGTGTTAAACTTGTAGAGAAAAAGGAAAAACACTGTGAAAAATCTTGGTTGTATTATTTTAATAATTTAAATGTCAATAGGAATCCCAGCAACAGTAACTGCAACCTGTCAGCCCCAAACAATTTCCAGCTGGCGTTGTCGTGAAGCAACATATGTAGGATAAATGCAAACCTGAATTTCCTTTTCCTCTAGACAGGATTCAGTCTTATTCATTTCCCCCTCTTACTCTCGCTTGAAAATGGATTCTGGACTTGCGGATGAGCGAATCTATTATGTTTTGGAAGAAGGAGTTTTGAACAAATTCAGACCATCTTTCTCCACATTGCTGAGAACTTTTATTTCATCAGTGAAGTGAGGTTGAGGGCGGAGCAGACTTTTCATTTGGCCAGAGCTGAATCTTATTAGTAATAATTATGCCTTTAGATGGGTTTTCTTTTCTTTTCTTGGAAGCCACCTTTCAGCCTGGCACCCACATATTCCGTCGGTCACTAAATCCTGTTGACTACCTTCTCAACATCTCTGGAATCCCCCTCTTTCTCTCCACCCAAACTGCTTCTAGGCTGATCCAATAACTTATCATATCCTGCCTCGACATCTGTGTCAGCCTCCTCACTGTCCTTCCTGCCTCCTGTCTCTCCCTCTCTCCTGTCCAGATTTCACTCTGCTGCCCCAATTATTTTTCTAGAAAAAGTTCAGGATGTATTAAGAGTTCTGCTGTGTGCCATGCCATGTGCTAAGTTCTGGGATAGATACCATCAGATCATACACATGGGTGTCACAGTCTGAGGGAGTGAGGACAGATATCTTATTCCCATTACACACAGATGAAGAAACTGAAATCCAGAACAGTTAAGTCAATTGCCCTTGGTCACTCCAGAGACTGGTGGCAGAGTTGGAACCAGAATCATGCCCCCCCCCCTTTTTTTTGTATGTATTATGTGTTTACTACATGCCAGGCACTGTACTAAGTGCTGAGCTGGACACAAGCCAATCAGACTGGACACAGTCCAAGTCCCTCATGGGGCTCACAACCTTAATCCTCATTTTACAGATGAGGTAACTGAGGCACAGAAAAGTAAAGTGACTTGACCGAGCTCACATAGCAGACAAGTGATGGGGCTGGGATTAGAACCCAGGTCCTTCTGATTCCCAGTCCTGTGCTCTATCCACTAGGCTCAACTGCTTCTTAGTTGTCTCTTTTCTTCCAACCATGGCCTAGCTTCAATCCTTTGTTAAGAATGGGGCTGCATAAAGGAAGGGCTTCCTAAATTCCCGTTGCCCTCCAGCGCCCGAGTAATGGATCTATGGATTCCTGAATTCAAACGTGTAAATTAAAACCCAAGAAAAAGCCTTTAACTGATTCCATTCCTCCCTTTCCAAGTGTATGCATTCCGTACCTGATATCGGCACTAAATGACTTTCTAAAGTTTCACTTGGGTCATGAAGTGAGAAGTCACTAAAATACAATGCATCAGCCTCAGAAAGAAAAAGTACTTTTACACTAAGACCTCTGTCTATCACCTGATCCACAGTACATTCCCGGGAAAGAGAATGCCAGGAGGGCAGTGATTTTTGGTCTTTTATGACACGGCAATTGATTGCTTTGGGAGTACACTATTTGTGTGAGAAACAAAACGGGAACAAAAGACATTGAAGAAACCGCTTCTTCTTGCCAAACACCTCTGCCCCGGTTATTATCTCACGAGACACTGGGCAGTGTTTACTTTTATTCTGGAGGTTGAAGCGGGAGGAAAAGAATTTAGGAAAGAGGAGCTCAGCAGCCAGGGTTTAATGAGAGTCCCATTGGACTGAGGCAGAGCAAAGGCTTCACATTTTCAATTATAACCCACCTTATCTTTGGAGCAGCAGTGCTGCGATGAACATAGCTGCAGTGCCAGGAGGACTGATTTAATTCCAGGACTTTGTAGCTTGTGATCCTGTCCTGCCCTTTGATGTTGAGTATAACCTGGGACACCAGTGAAACTGCTCAAGTTTTAGAGTGTGCCGCCTTTGCAGAAGCTGTGTCTCTCAACCGTAGAGGCCGTCAGACAACACCCCGGCTTTGTCGACCTTTCGTTCTGTTTGACAGTCTCCAGAAGACGGTGCTGGCCTTTTTGATTTGATTTTTAACTTCCTTTTTTGTTGATGCACCACTGATCGGCGTGCTGCTTCGGCAACAACATTCTGCAACCACATTAAGCCCTGTGTTTCCAGTGTGGATTTTGTCTGTGTGTACCACCTCTCCGTCTTCTACGGACTTATCACCTGTCCCAAACAGGCTGATGAGACACAGTGGTTTAGAATCATTTGCCTTTCTCCTTGGGTGTCAGCCTCTGAGAGGAGGGGGTAGGGGACTGAGAGGAGAGGGGGCAGTTACCTGCAACCAACATTGGAAGATGCTCAAAGTCTGTTTCATGGAGTTTCCTGTGGCTGGGTCTCGTCTTGCAACCCTCACCCTGGTAGCGGAGAATCAGAACCGTGCCTCGTTCTCGCCTGTCCCGCCGTCGACCCCCGGCCCACGTCCTCCCCTTGGCCTGGACTGCCCTCCCTCCCCACATCCACCAAGCTAGCTCTCTTCCTCCCTTCAAGGCCCTGCTGAGAGCTCACCTCCTCCAGGAGGCCTTCCCAGACTGAACCCCCTCCTTCCTCTCCCCCTCGTCCCCCTCTCCATCCCCCGTCTTACCTCCTTCCCTTCCCCACAGCACCTGTATATATGTATATACATATTTATTACTCTATCTTACTTGTACATATCTATTCTATTTATTTTATTTTGTTAATATGTTTGGTTTTGTTCTCTGTCTCCCCCTTCTAGACTGTGAGCCCACTGTTGGGTAGGGACTGTCTCTACATGTTGCCAACTTGTACCTCCCAAGCGCTTAGTCCAGTGCTCTGCACACAGTAAGCGCTCAATAAATACGATTGATTGGTTGATTGATCAGTTGAACAGGACCGAGCTCACAATGCACCCCTGTTTTACAAAATGACAGTGGGGACTGTCTCTCTATGTCGCCAACTTGTACTTCCCAAGCGCTTAGTACAGTGCTCTGCACACAGTAAGCGCTCAATAAATACGATTGATGACGATGATGATGATGATGGGGAATGGCTCAGCTCTGACCTAGCCAACCCAAAGTAGTCTTTTCCCACGTCAAATCTCCCAATCTTCACCGCCTCCACTTTCCCTTCTTTTGATTTCCAGAGCAACCGCCTCTACTACCCACCTACCTACCAGCGTTTAGAACAGTGCTTGGCACATAGTAAGTGCTTAACAAACACCATCATTATTATTATTATTACCGTGATCACCTTGGCTGCCCTCAACTATCCCAGAGATGGGGGAGACGGGTGGTCCAGTGATGGAAGGGACGCATTTTGCTGTCCGTACCGGCACCGAAAACACCTATATTTCTATATATCTGGGGACGAGCTTGGAAGGGAGAATGCACATTCAGGGCCATCCATGGACACACAAATCCTTCGGCAAGACCTAGCACGCGCCAAGCCCACGGCATGCAGGCGACAAACTCTTTTTCCTGGGAGATGCCCGATCTGAAAGTATCTCCAAGTATAGGGAATGGGGAATTTTTAGCTCCCTTTGTAGGCTGGTTTTTTTTTTGTGTGTGTGTGTGTGTGTGTTAGAACACGGGCTTTGGAGTCAGAGGTCATGGGATCGAATCCCGGCTCTGCCACATGTCTGCTGTGTGACCTTGGGCAAGTCACTTAACTTCTCTGAGCCTCAGTTACCTCATCTGTAAAATGGGGATTAAGACTGTGAGCCCCACGTGGGACAACCTGATCACTTTGTATCCCCCGCAAGCGCTTAGACCAGTGCTTTGCACATAGTAAGCGCTTAACAAATGCCAACATTATTATTATTATTATATATATGTGCCTAGATATTCATTCATTCATTCAATCGTATTTATTGAGCGCTTACTGTGTGCAGAGCACTGTACTAAGCGCTTGGTAAATCCAAGTTGGCAACATATAGAGACGGTCTCTACCCAACAGCGGGCTCACAGTCTAGAAGGGGGAAACAGACAACAAAACATATTAACCACATTCATTCATTGAATCGTATTTATTGAGCGCTGTGTGTGGAGCACTGTACTAAGCGCTTGGGAAGTCCAAGTTGGCAACATCTAGAGACGGTCTCTACCCAACAGCGGGCTCGCAGTCTAGAAGGGGGAGACAGACAACAAAACATATTAACCACATTCATTCACTGAATCGTATTTATTGAGCGCTGGGTGCGGAGCACTGTACTGAGCGCTTGGGAAGTACAAGTTAGCACCATATCGAGACGGTCCGTACCCCAACAAAATAAAATAAATAGAATAAATATGTACAAGTAAAATTCATTCATTCATTCAATCGCATTTATTGAGCGCTCACCGTATCTATAGAGATATAGATATATATCATCATCAATCGTATTTATTGAGCGCTTACTATGTGCAGAGCACTGTACTAAGCGCTTGGGAAGTACAAATTGGCAACATCTAGAGACAGTCCCTACCCAACAGTGGGCTCACAGTCTAAAAGGGGGAGACAAAACCAAACATACTAACAAAATAAAATAAATAGAATAGATATGTACAAATAAAATAGAGTAAAAAAAAATATGTACAAACATATATACATCTATACAGGTGCTGTGGGGAAGGGAAGGAGGTAAGATGGGGGGGATGGAGAGGGGGATGAGGGGGAGGGGAAGGAAGGGGCTCAGTCCGGGAAGGCCTCCTGGAGGAGGTGAGCTCTCAGCAGGGCCTTGAAGGGAGGAAGAGAGCCAGCTGGGCGGATGGGCAGAGGGAGGGCATGCAAGTTGTCTCAATAAGCGGAGTGTGGGTTTCTACAGGGAAATAATCCGGGGAGCCTAAAGAAGCTGAAGGTTGGGTAAGAGAGCTTCTCGGGTGGGCCTTAGGAGGAGGCGGCCCTGCGGACCCTCCGGCATCCCAGCTTGGTCGGGACAAGCTCCATGGCCAAGGACACTGAGCCCCGGCACCTTGGTACCGTCGGAAGGACGCCGGTCCACACTCGATTTTAACCGCGCACTTCATTCATTCATTTGATCGTATTTCTTAGAGAAGCAGCGTGGCTCGGTGGAAAGAGCCCGGGCTTCGGAGTCAGAGGTCAGGGGTTCAAATTCCGGCTCCGCCAATTGTCGGCTGTGTGACTTTGGGCAAGTCACTTGAGTTCTCTGGGCCTCGCCCACGAGGCCCGCCAATCGGCTCCTCCCCCGCTCAGGGCCCCGCCCACGAGCCCCGCCTCCGCCGATCAGCCCCGCCCCCTGGTTGGGGCCACGCCCACCAACCCCGCCCCGCCAAATAGGCTCCGCCCCCTGGCCAGGGCCACGCCTGCGAGGCCCGCCCCAGCCAATCGGCTCCACCCCCGTTCACTGGTCAGGGCCCCACCCACGAGCCCCGCCTCTGCCAATCCACTTCGCCCCTGGTCAGGGCCACGCCCACGAGGCCCGACCTCGCCAATCGGCTCCGCCCCCGGTCAGGGCCCCGCCTCCGCCAATAGGCTCCGCCCCCTGGTCAGGGCCACGCCTACGAGCCCCGCCCCAGCCAATCGGCTCCAACCCAGTTCGGGGTCCCGCCCACGAGCCCCGCCCCCTGGTCCGGGCCACGCCCACGAGCCCCGCCCCAGCCAATCGGCCCCAACCCAGTTCAGGGTCCCGCCCACGAGCCCCGCCCACTGGTCAGGGCCCCGCCCACGAGCCCCGCCCACTGGTCAGGGCCCCGCCCACGAGCCCCGCCCCTGACAATCCACGAGGCCCGCCCCCGCCAGTCGGCTCCGCCCCCCTGGTCAGAGCCACGCCTACGAGCCCCGCCCCAGCCAATCGGCTCCAATCCCGTTCAGGGTCCCGCCCCCTGGTCAGGGTCCCGCCCTCGAGCCCCGCCCCCGTCATTCCGCTCCGCCCCCTGATCAGGGCCACGCTCACAGACCCCGCCCCCGCCAATCGGCTCCGCCCCCGTTCAGGGTCCCGCCCACGAGCCCCCCCGCCAATCCACTCCGCCCCCCGGTCCGGGCCACGCCCACGAGCCCCGGCCCCGCCAATCGACTCCGCCCCCTAGTCCGGGCCCCGCCCACGAGCCCCACCCCCTCCAATCCGCTCCGCCCCCCCGGTCCGGGCCCCGCCCGCGAGCCCCGCCCCCGCCAACCGACTCCGCCCCGCGGTCCCGGCCACGCCCACGAGCCCCCTTCCCCGCCAATCGGCTCCGCCCCCCGGTCCGGGCCACGCCCCCGAGCCCCCTTCCCGGCCAATCGGCTCCGTCCCCGCTCAGGGTCCCGCCCCGAGCCCCGCCCCCCGGTCCGGGCCCCGCCCCCTTCCCGGGCCCCGCCCCTCCGAGGCAGCAGACGGAGAGGGCGCCCGGTCCGCCGGCCGGCGGAGCGGTCGGACGGACGCCGCCCCCGCCGTCCCGTCCGTCCGGTCCGGTCGGTCGGTCCCCGGCGGGTCCGCCCCCCGTCCCGGGCGCGGGGGATGGCGGTGCGGAGCGGCGGGCGGCGGCACCATGGAGCAGCGCCGCGGCAGGTGGCCGCTGACGCCGCTGCTCGCGCTGCTGTTCGTGCTGGTCGTCTGCCAGTACGCGGGGCCGCGGCGCGCCGCCTCCTGCCCCGACCCGGGGGCCCGGACCGACGCCGCCAGCGCCGGCCCGGACGAGGGGGCCGGGGGGCGCGGGGCAGCGGCGTCCGGGCCCCGCTTCCCCTTCGACATGCGGGGCCGGGACGTGCTGGTGTTCCTGCACATCCAGAAGACCGGCGGCACCACGTTCGGCCGGCACCTGGTGAGCAACATGCGGCTGGAGCGGCCCTGCGCCTGCGGGCCCGGCCAGAAGAAGTGCACCTGCCGCCGGCCCGGCCGCCGCCGCGGGGACACCTGGCTCTTCTCCCGCTTCTCCACCGGCTGGACCTGCGGGCTCCACGCCGACTGGACCGAGCTCACCCGCTGCGTGCCCGCCCGCATGGCCACCAAGGCCGGGGGACGCGCCTGCCGAAAGCCCCGGGACGGGTAAGGGACGCGGCCCGCGGCCCACGGACGCTCACCTCGGGGACCGGCCACCACTCACGCACTGCCTCATAGGAAGAATCGATAACGATAGGGAGCATCGTCGATCGTATTTAGTGAGCGCTTACTGTGTGCACAGCACTGTACTAAGCGCTTGGGAAGTACAAATTGGCAACATATAGAGACGGTCCCTACCCAACAGTGGGCTCACAGTCTAAAAGGGATAGTGATGGTACTAGGATTCGAGGGGGGGGTGGGGGGGGGGAAGAGCCCGGGCTTGGGAACCGCGGGGCCTGAGTTCAAATCCCGCCAACGCCGAGTGTCACCTGGGCCAGTCACTTCGGGCCACTTCGCTTCGCTTCACTTCGCTTCGGGCCAGTCACTTCGTAATAATAGGAATTAGAATAATAGTGATGGCAGTAGGGCTCGAGGGGGGAAAGAGCCCGGGCTTGGGAAGCGCGGGGCCTGAGTTCAAATCCCGCCAACGCCGTGTCTCACCTGGGTGGCTTTGGGCCAGTCACTTCGTAATAATAGGAATTAATAATGATAGTGATGGCAGTAGGGCTCGAGGGGGGAAAGAGCCCGGGCTTGGGAAGCGCGGGGCCTGAGTTCAAATCCCGCCAACGCCGAGTGTCACCTGGGTGGCTTTGGGCCAGTCACTTCGTAATAATAGGAATTAATAATAATAGTGATGGCAGTAGGGCTCGAGGGGGAAAAGAGCCCGGGCTTGGGAAGCGCAGGGCCTGAGTTCAAATCCCGCCAATGCCGAGTGTCACCTGGGTGACCGGGCACCACTCACTCACTTCCTCATAGTAAGAATCAATAACGATAGTGATGGCACTAGGACTCGAGGAGGGGAAAAGAGCCCGGGCTTGGGAAGCGCAGGGCCTGAGTTCAAATCCCGCCAACGCCGAGTGTCACCTGGGTGGCTTTGGGCCAGTCACTCGTAATAATAGTAATTAATGATAATAGTGATGGCACTAGGACTCGAGGGGGGAAAGAGCCTGGGCTTGGGAAGCGCAGGGCCTGAGTTCAAATCCCGCAAACGCCGAGTGTCACCTGAGTGGCTTTGGGCTAGTTACTTCGTAATAATAGTGGACCAGTCACTTCATAGTAATGATTAATAATAATAGTGATGGCACTAGGACTCGAGGGGGGAAAGAGCCCGGGCTTGGGAAGCACAGGTCCTGAGTTCAAATCCCGCCAACGCCGAGTGTCACCTGGGTGGCTTTGGGCCAGTCACTTCGTAATAATAGTAATTAATGATAATAGTGATGGCAGTAGGACTCGAGGAGGGGGGAAAGAGCCCGGGCTTGGGAAGCGCAGGGCCTGAGTTCAAATCCCGCCGACGCCGAGTGTCCCCTGGGTGGCTTTGGGCCAGTCACTTCGTAATAATAATAATTAATAATAATAGTGATGGCAGTAGGGCTTGAGGGGCGAAAGAGCCCGGGCTTGGGAAGCGCAGGTCCTGAGTTCAAATCCCGCCAACGCCGAGTGTCACCTGGGTGGCTTTGGGCCAGTCACTTCGTAATAATAGTAATTAATAATAGTGATGGCAGTAGGGCTCGAGGAGGGGGAAAGAGCCCGGGCTTGGGAAGCTCAGGGCCTGAGTTCAAATTCCGCCAACGCCGAGTGTCACCTGGGTGGCTTTGGGCCAGTCACTTCGTAATAATAGGAATTAATAATGATAGTGATGGCAGTAGGGCTCGAAGGGGGAAAGAGCCCGGGCTTGGGAAGCGCGGGGCCTGAGTTCAAATCCCGCCAACGCCGAGTGTCACCTGGGTGGCTTTGGGCCAGTCACTTCATAATGATATTGGACCGGTCACTTCATAGTGATAATTAATAATGATAGTGATGGCACTAGGACTCGAGGGGGGGGGAAAGAGCCCGGGCTTGGGAAGCACAGGTCCTGAGTTCAAATGCCGCCAACGCCGAGTGTCACCTGGGTGACTTTGGGCCAGTCACTTCATAATGATATTGGGCCGGTCACTTCATAGTAATAATTAATAATAATAGTGATGGCAGTAGGACTCGAGGGGGGAAGGAGCCCGGGCTTGGGAAGCAGAGGTCCTGGGTTCAAATGTCGTCTCCGCCGAGTGTCACCTGGGTGGCTTTGGGCCAGTCACTTCGTAATAATAGTAATTAATAATAATAGTGATGGCAGTAGGGCTCGAAGGGGAAAAGAGCCCGGGCTTGGGAAACACAGGTCCTGAGTTCAAATGTTGCCAATGCCGTGTCTCACCTGGGTGGCTTTGGGCCAGTCACTTCGTAATAATAGTAATAAATAATAATAGTGATGGCAGTAGGGCTCGAGGGGGTAAAGAGCCCGGGCTTGGGAAACACAGGTCCTGAGTTCAAATGCCGCCAACGCAGAGTGTCACCTGGGTGACTTTGGGCCAGTCACTTCATAATGATATTGGGCCGGTCACTTCATAGTAATAATTAATAATAATAGTGATGGCAGTAGGACTCGAGGGGGGAAGGAGCCCGGGCTTGGGAAGCAGAGGTCCTGGGTTCAAATGTCGTCTCCGCCGAGTGTCACCTGGGTGGCTTTGGGCCAGTCACTTCGTAATAATAGTAATTAATAATAATAGTGATGGCAGTAGGGCTCGAAGGGGAAAAGAGCCCGGGCTTGGGAAACACAGGTCCTGAGTTCAAATGTTGCCAATGCCGTGTCTCACCTGGGTGGCTTTGGGCCAGTCACTTCGTAATAATAGTAATAAATAATAATAGTGATGGCAGTAGGGCTCGAGGGGGGAAAGAGCCCGGGCTTGGGAAACACAGGTCCTGAGTTCAAATGCCGCCAACGCTGAGTGTCACCTGGGTGGCTTTGGGCCAGTCACTTCCTAATAATATTGGACCAGTCACTTCATAGTAATAATTAATAATAATGGTGATGGCACTAGGACTCGAGGGGGGAAAGAGCCCGGACTTGGGAAGCGCAGGGCCTGAGTTCAAATTCCGCCAACGCCGAGTGTCACCTGGGTGGCTTTGGGCCAGTCACTTCGTAATAATAGCAATTAATAATAATAGTGATGGCAGTAGGACTCGAGGGGGGAAAGAGCCCGGGCTTGGGAAGCACAGGTCCTGAGTTCAAATCCCGCCGACGCCGAGTGTCCCCTGGGTGGCTTTGGGCCAGTCACTTCGTAATAATAATAATTAATAATAATAGTGATGGCAGTAGGGCTCGAGGGGGGAAAGAGCCCGGGCTTGGGAAGCACAGGTCCTGAGTTCAAATCCTGCCGACGCCGAGTGTCACCTGGGTGGCTTTGGACCAGTCACTTCGTAATAATAATAATTAATAATAATAGTGATGGCAGTAGGACTCGAGGGGGGGGAAAGAGCCCGGGCTTGGGAAGCGCAGGGCCTGAGTTCAAATCCCACCAATGCCGAGTGTCACCTGGGTGACCGGGCACCACTCACTCACTTCCTCATAGTAAGAATCAATAACGATAGTGATGGCACTAGGACTCGACGAGGGGAAAAGAGCCCGGGCTTGGGAAGCGCAGGGCCTGAGTTCAAATCCCGCCAACGCCGAGTGTCACCTGGGTGGCTTTGGGCCAGTCACTTCGTAATAATAGGAATTAATAATAATAGTGATGGCAGTAGGGCTCGAGGGGGGAAAGAGCCCGGGCTTGGGAAGCGCAGGGCCTGAGTTCAAATCCCGCCAACGCCGAGTGTCACCTGGGTGGCTTTGGGCCAGTCACTTCGTAATAATAATAATTAATAATAATAGTGATGGCAATAGGGCTCGAGGGGGAAAGAGCCCGGGCTTGGGAAGCGCAGGTCCTGAGTTCAAATCCCACCAACGCCGAGTGTCACCTGGGTGGCTTTGGGCCAGTCACTTCATAATGATATTGGACCAGTCACTTCATAGTAATAACTAATAATAATAGTGATGCACATAGTAAGCTCTGCACATAGTAAGCGCTCAATAAATACGATTGATTGATTGACTGATGGTACTAGGACTTGAGGGGGGAAAGAGCCCGGGCTTGGGAAGCAGAGGTCCTGGGTTCAAATCTCGCCTCCGCCGAGTGTCACCTGGGTGGCTTTGGGCCAGTCACTTCGTAATAATAGTAATTAATAATAATAGTGATGGCAGTAGGACTCGAGCAGGGAAAGAACCCGGGCTTGGGAAACACAGGTCCTGAGTTCAAATGCCGCCAACGCCAAGTGTCACCTGGGTGACTTTGGGCCAGTCACTACATAATAATAATATAATAATAATAGTGATGGTACTAGGACTCGAGGGGGAAAGAGCCCGGTCTTGGGAAGCACAGGTCCTGAGTTCAAATCCCGCCAACGCCGAGTGTCACCTGGGTGGCTTTGGGCCAGTCACTTCATAATGATATTGGACCAGTCACTTCATAGTGACTGGCACTAGGACTCGAGGAGGGAAAGAGCCCGGGGTTGGGAAGCAGAGGTCCTGGGTTCAAATCTCGCCTCCGTCGAGTGTCACCTGGGTGACTTTCGGTCAGTCACTTCATAATAGTAATAACAATAATAGTGATGGCACTAGGACTCATTACTTCATTAATAAAATTAAATCCATCACGTCCGACCTCCCCAAAGTCACTCCCCCCCCTTCTCCAACCCCCCAGCTCTCAACCCTCTCTGCTCCTCTCCCATCCTTCCCAGCGGTATCCTCAGAGGAGCTCTCCTCCCTCCTCTCAAGTGCTACTCCGGCCACCTGTGCTTCCGACCCCATTCCCTCTCATCTCATGAAATCCCTTGCTCCGGCCCTTCTCCCCTCCTTAACTTCCATCTTCAGCTGCTCACTCTCCCCTGGTTCCTTCCCCTCTGCCTTCAAACATGCCCATGTCTCTCCCTCTCTCTTCGACCCCCTCCGTTCTGGCTTCCGTCCCCTACATTCCACGGAAACTGCCCTCTCCAGGGTCACCAATGACCTCCTGCTTGCCAAATCCGACGGCTCCTACTCCTACAGAGTGTCCTAATCCTCCTGGACCCCTCAGCTGCCTTCGACGCTGTGGCCCACCCCCTTCTCCTAAACACGCTGTCCGACCTCGGCTTCACAGACTCCGTCCTCTCCTGGTTCTCCTCTTATCTCTCCGGTCGTTCATTCTCAGTCTCTTTTGCAGGCCCCTCCTCCCCCTCCCATCCCCTTACTGTGGGGGTTCCCCAAGGTCCGGTGCTTGGTCCCCTTCTGTTCTCGATCTACACGCACTCCCTCGGTGACCTCATTCGCTCCCACGGCTTCAACTATCACCTCTACGCTGATGACACATATGGTTGTACATATTTATTACTCTATTTATTTATTTATTTATTTTACTTGTACATTTCTAGCCTACTTATTTTATTTTGTTGGTATGTTTGGTTCTGTTCTCTGTCTCCCCCTTTTAGACTGTGAGCCCACTGTTGGGTAGGGACCGTCTCTATGTGATGCCAATT
This sequence comes from Tachyglossus aculeatus, assembly GCF_015852505.1. Lineage (NCBI taxonomy): Eukaryota > Metazoa > Chordata > Mammalia > Monotremata > Tachyglossidae > Tachyglossus > Tachyglossus aculeatus. The sequence continues at coordinate 23,333,021 of NC_052082.1, read as the reverse complement.
TGTACTTCCCAAGCGCTTAGTACAGTGCTCTGCACATAGTAAGCGCTCAATAAATACGATTGATTGATTGATTGATTGATTGACACCCAGATCTCCATCTGTGCCCCTGCTCTCTCCCCCTCCCTCCAGGCTCGCAGCTCCTCCTGCCTTCAGGACATCTCCATCTGGATGTCCGCCCGCCACCTAAAACTCAACATGTCCGAGACTGAGCTCCTTGTCTTCCCTCCCAAACCCTGCCCTCTCCCTGACTTTCCCATCTCTGTTGACGGCACTACCATCCTTCCCGTCTCCCAAGCCCGCAACCTTGGTGTCATCCTCGACTCCGCTCTCTCGTTCACCCCTCGCATCCAAGCCGTCACCAAAACCTGCCGGTCTCAGCTCCGCAACATTGCCAAGCTCCGCCCTTTCCCCCTCCATCCAAACTGCTCCCCTGCTCGTTCAAGCTCTCATCCTATCCCGTCTCGACTACTGCACCAGTCTCCTCTCTGATCTCCCATCCTCGTGTCTCTCCCCACTTCAATCCATGCTTCACGCCGCTGCCCGGATTGTCTTTGTCCAGAAACGCTCTGGGCATGTTACTCCCCTCCTCAAAAATCTCCGGTGGCTACCAATCAACCTATGCATCAGGCAAAAACTCCTCACCCTGGGCTTCAAGGCTGTCCATCCCCTCGCCCCCTCCTGCCTCACCTCCCTTCTCTCCTTCTCCAGCCCAGCCCGCACCCTCTGCTCCTCTGCCTCTCACCTCCTCACTGGGCCTCGTTCTCACCTGTCCCGCCGTCGACCCCCGGCCCACGTCCTCCCCCTGGCCTGGAATGCCCTCCCTCTCCCCACATCCGCCCAGCTAGCTCTCTTCCTCCCTTCAAGGCCCTACTGAGAGCTCACCTCCTCCAGGAGGCCTTCCCACACTGAGCCCCTTCCTTCCTCTCCCCCTCGTCCCCCTCTCCATCCCCCCCCCCGTCTTACCTCCCTCCCTTCCCCACAGAACCTGTATATATGTTTGTACATATTTATTACTCTGTTTCTTTATTTTACTTGTACATATCTATTCTATTTACTTTATTAGTATGTTTGGTTTTGTTCTCTGTCTCCCCCTTTTAGACTGTGAGCCCACTGTTGAGTAGGGACTGTCTCTATATGTTGCCAATTTGTACTTCCCAAGCGCTTAGTACAGTGCTCTGCACACAGTAAGCGCTCAATAAATACGATTGATTGGTTGATTGACTCGAGCAGGGAAAGAGCCCGGGCTTGGGAGGCACGGGTCCTGGGTTCAAATCTCGCCTCCGCCGAGTGTCACCTGGGTGACTTTGGGCCAGTCACTTCATAATAATACTGGACCAGTCACTTCATAATAATATTGGACCGGTCACTTCATATTAATAATAATAATAATAATAGTGATGGCACTAGGACTCGAGCAGGGAAAGAGCCCAGGCTTGGGAAGCACAGGTCCTGCGTTCAAATCCCGCCAACGCCGAGTGTCACCTGGGTGACTTTGGGCCAGTCACTTCGTAATAATAATAATAAATAATAATCGTGATGGCACTAGGACTCGAGCAGGGAAGGAGCCCGGGCTTGGGAAGCACAGGTCCTGGGTTCAAATCCCACCAATGCCGAGTGTCACCTGGGTGACTTTGGGCCAGTCACTTCATAATAATACTGGACCAGTCACTTCATAGTAATAATTAATAATAATAATCGTGATGGCACTAGGACTCGAGGGGGGAAAGAGCCCGGGCTTGGGAAGCAGAGGTCCTGGGTTCAAATCTCTGCCGAGTGTCACCTGGGTGACTTTGGGCCAGTCACCTCATAATAATACTGGACCAGTCACTTCATAATAATACTGGACCAGTCACTTCATAATAATAATAATAATAATAGTGATGGCACTAGGACTCGAGGGGGGAAAGAGCCCGGGCTTGGGAGGCAGAGGTCCTGGGTTCAAATCCCGGCTCTGCCAAGTGTCAGCTGCGTGATTTTGGGCCAGTCACTTCATAATAATAATAATGATAATAAAAATAGTGATGGGTGATGGCACTAGGACTCGAGGGGGGAAAGAGCCCGGGCTTCGGAGGCACAGGTTCTGGGTTCAAATCCCGACTCCGCCAATTGTCAGCTGGGTGACTTTGGGCCAGTCACTTCATAATAATAATAGGGATGGCTGTTCTAAGCACTGGGGAGGTTACAAGGTTACTTATCTGGGCCTCAGTTTCCTCCTCTATAAAATGGGGATGAAGACTGTGAGCCCCCCCTTGGGACACCCTGATCACCTTGTAACCTCCCCCAGCGCTTAGAACAGTGCTTGGCACGTAGTAAGCGCTTAATAAATGCCATCATCATCGTCACTATTCCCTCTGCTCCAGCCTCTCCTCTAATGGGCCGGGGCAGGGGTGGCTCAGTGGCAAGAGCCCGGGCTTGGGAGTCAGAGGTCGGTCGTGGGTTCAAATCCCGGTCCTGCCGCATGTCCGCTGTGTGACTTTGGGCAAGTCACTTCACTGGGCCTCAGTTCCCTCATCTGGAAAATGGGGATGAAGACTGTGAGCCCCATGTGTGGGACAACCTCGTCACCTTGTATTCATTCAGTTGTATTTGTCAAGTGCTTACTGTGTGCGGAGCACTGTATCAAACGCTTGGGAAGTTCAAGTTGGCAACAAATAGAGACGGTCCCTACCCAACAACGGGCCCTCCAGCTCTCAGAACAGTGCTTGGCACATAGTAAGCGCTGAACAAATGCCATCATTATTATTAAGGGGGCCACTCGGCCCCTAAGTGATCCGGGTAAACCCCATAGCCCCCGGGGGAGGGCCATCCCTTCCACTCCTTTACTACTTCTAATAATAAATAATAATCAATCAATCAATCGTATTTATTGAGCGCTTACTGTGTGTAGAGCACTGTACTAAGCGCTTGAGAAGTACAAGTCGGCAACACATAGAGACGGTCCCTACCCAACAGCGGGCTCACAGTCTAGAAGGGGGAGACAGACAACAAAACCAAACATCTTGACAAAATAAAATAAGTAGAATAGATATGTACAAGTAAGATAGAGTAATAAATATGTACAAATATATATACATATATACAGGTGCTGTGGGGAAGGGAAGGAGGTAAGATGGGGGATGGAGAGGGGGACGAGGGGGAGAGGAAGGAAGGGGCTCAGTCTGGGAAGGCCTCCTGGAGGAGGTGAGCGCTTACTATGTGCCAAGCACCCTTTTGAGCGCTGGGGGAGATACAAAGCGTTCATTCTAGACTGTGAGCCCGTTGTGGGGTAGGGATTGTCTCTATCCGTTACCCAAGTGTACTTTCCAAGCGCTTAGTACAGCGCTCTGCACACAGTAAGCGCTCAGTCAATACGATGGAATGAACGAATCGTATTTGTTGAGCGCTTACTGTGTGCAGAGCGCTTTACTAACTGCTTGGAAAGTTCAATTCAGGAATAGAGATGATTCCCCCCGCCCCCCCCCCCCCCCCAGGCTTCCAGTCTAGATCTCTAGGCAATTAGAGAAGGTAATTAAGATAGATGAGGTAATCCGAAGGTAATCAGGGCATCCCACGTGGGGCTCACGGTTTTAATCCCCCCCTTTTTTTTTACAGATGAGGTAAATGAGGCACAGAGAAGTGAAGTGGCCTGCGCAAGGGCACACAGCAGACAAGTGGCGGAGGCAGGATTAGAACCCGCGTCTTCTGACTCCCAAACCCGGGCTCTTTCCACTGAGCCACAATTTTTCTCCGTGTTTTTTTGTTTTATTTTTTATTTTTTTTGTGTGTGTGTTTTGGGGTGTTGGGTTACCGATGGGGCCTGTGGGTCCAGCAGCTTCTCCCTCCCCCTGCCCCCGGGGGCTCATCCTCGACCACCAGGGCCGTCACTGACATTTTCTCTGTGGAATTGAGGGGTTGGGGATTTAGTCTTGAAAGGAACGAGAAATTTTGTTTGTTTTTTTAGCTGCTACGATTTTTTTTTTAACCTAGACCCCATCACACTTCCTTCTTCAAGGGAAGTGGAAATAGCAGAAAATCACTGGCAACTCCGGTAGAACAGACCCACTTAAATCGCCGTTCAGTTCACTGGATTTGAAACTTCGATTCCAGGAAAATCAGACGGTTTTCCCATCGAAGCAGAGAGTAGAAAAGGTAGTTTTCTTTCATCTGATGCCCCCGGCAAACCTTTCGGAGCTGGATGCCACCCAGGTTTAGGATTCACGGCCACCGCTGGAGCATTTCGTTTCGTTACGAGAGCTTGACTTTCTGGCGGTTTTTCAAGGGCCTTCGTTTCGTGACTTTATTTATAGGAAGCCTTTTGTTGGAATAAGATGCCAGTTCCTAGTGGAAAAAGGTTGCAGGATTTATGGAGCCCTCCATTCTTCGGGTTGGTGGTAGTTTTTTGGCAAAGATATGAATTAGGCTATGCATTAGAGTCACACACGCAGCTCTGTGATTTCAAACTTGATCCCTCAACTAATTATTGTCGTGCAGAATAATATCTATTTAGAGTTTTCCCTTGGTCAAAGAGGTAACTTGTATTAGGCACAGCACTTAATGCAGTTTCAAACTCAGCCTCAGTAGCAATGACTTGCGACTCTATAACACGTAAATATATATACTTGGGATTTTTTTCTGGGAGACATAGACCTATGACACTAGATTCTTTTTGACCTTCTGTTTCTTTAGTTTCAGCTTCTGTGTGAACTCCAGTTTTATTGCCTCGTTCGCTCGCGCCCCCCCCCCCTTTTTTTTTTTTTTACCCCTCTAGGTTATAGTGGAAAAAAAGCAGGAACTGACTAAAGATTTTCAGTGGTGCCAGCAATTGAGTTTAGGCATGCCCAGAAGCCAGGGCAGGACTTCCCTCTCCCATTTGGCGTGGCTCAATGGAAAGAGCACGGGCTTTGGAGTCAGAGGTCATGGGTTCAAATCCTGGCTCTGCCAATTGTCAGCTGTGTGACTTTGGGCAAGTCACTTAACTTCTCTGTGCCTTAGTTGCTTCATCTGTAAAATGGGGATTAAGACTCTGAGCCCCCTGTGGGACAACTTGATCACCTTGTAACCTCCCCAGCACTTAGAACAGTGCTTTGCACATAGTAAGCACTTAATAAATGCCATTATTATTATTATTATTATTTATCCCCCCCCCCCCCCGAATAAATGAAATTGGCAGAACGTGACACCCTCTGTGATTCTGGAAAGCACAAAATAAATTTAACCCATTACTCTGCTTCTAGATAAATTTGAAGATTATTCCAGACAGATGGGTTTCTCTCCTGGTCCTTAAACTCCTTTCCTTTGGAGCACCTGAACGTGTAGCATTCAGTTAATCAGTGATATATATTCAGCGCTTATTATGTGCAGAGCACTGTATTGAGAGCTTGGGAAAGTACAGTAAAATAGAGTTGGGAGGCAAGACCCCTATGCATAAGGAGCACACAGCCTACAGGAAAGACAGACATTTAAATAAATTACAGATAGGGGAAATAATAGAATAGAAGGATATGTTACCAAACCAGGAACTTCTGGGTCAGTCAGTCGGTTTAGTTCTTGTCGTGGGCAGAGCACTGCACTAAGCGCTTGGGGGAGTACAATACGATGAAGTCGATAGACATGAGCCTCCAAGGAGCTTACAATCCAATATTCACTGCAGTTGATGATAATGAATGGATCCCCTTTTCTGTGCTCCCTCGTAATTTTGAGGAGTTCCATTTTAGAGAATTACGCCTGTAATTTATCACTCCCTCATTAGAGAAGCAGCGTGGCTCAGTGGAAAGAGCATGGGCTTTGGAGTCAGAGGTCATGGGTTCAAACCCCGGCTCCGCCAACTGTCAGGTATGTGACTTTGGGCAAGTCATTTAACTTCTCTGTGCCTCAGTTACATCATTTGTAAAATAGGGATTATGACTGTGAGCCCCCCCGAGGTACAACCTTATCACCTTGTAACCTCCCCAGCGCTTAGAACAGTGCTTTGCACATAGTAAGCACTTAATAAATGCCATTATTATTATTAGATAGTAAAGTCATTGAGAACAGAGAACAAATTTTTTTTGCTTCCGTTCAGCACTTAGTATTGCAGGGAATGTGTCTGCTAACTCTGTTATAGTGTACTCTCCCAAGTGCTTAGTACAGTGCGCAGCACACAGCGCTCAGTAAATATGATTGATTAGTAGAGTGCTCCCTACTTGGTAGGTGCTCAGACACGGCCCTTGATTGGTTCACTGATCACGTCCAAACTGCTGTCAGGCCAGAAGCCCCAATTCAAAGAGGTTCATTGTTCAGGACCTTGGTCACCGACTTGGTATAATTCTTGATTCACAGTGGTTATTGTTTTGAAAAATTATTGCAAAAATTATCAATATTATGGCAAGAGGGCAAATCTATGATGGTTTGTAACACTAAAAAAAACTGAAAACAAATCCTTAAGGATCCAAGATTTTGTCTTCTATGGTTGGATCTGACTGAAAAACTGGTTGGGTTAGCTGACCAGTTTACTCTGGCGTCTCCAGAAAGACAGGATGCCTAGTTCTGCTGCTCTAGACCAAGTTGCGTAGAATGAGGACTAAAGGTGTTTTCATTGTGCTGCTAGTGAGTTTAGTGTGGGTTGGGATTGTGGAGCCGTTTTTTGCAATCTTGTTTTGCCTTTCCTCTGCTATGTGGAACAGTATTAGAGCCTGCCATTCCTGACTTTATCCACTGGAATACAATTTTGATTTCCATTTACCACGTTTTCATTCATTTGCCTTTATCATTGTGTTCATATGCTCAGAGCTCTAATATCAGTAAAGGAGTGGGTCTTCTCAAGCAAGAAGAGAAAGAAAAGAAAAAGAAATAAGGAGCAGTAGACTGAACAGCAGCAGAAGCTGCAAACATTTCACAGGAGAGCCCGAGGGACAGCCTTTTTGTGGGTGTGTTGTGGCTGGGCAGTGGGTCCCACGTTGGCCTTTTCAGCCTCACCCACACTTGTCGGTGAATTTCGCTGTCAGTGGCATCTTCTTTGAATTATTAGTATCTTCGAATTTGAAGGAAAATGATCCTGAAAGCTCCAAACTTCCTGAAGAAGGGACAGAGTGCTTTGCTCTGGGCTAATGTGGCTAGGGAGTTCTTGACCCCCAAACTCAGAGGAACATTTACATCAATGATAGGGAAACAGTATGGTCTAGTGAAAAGAGCACAGGCCTAATGGCCAGAGGACATGCGTCCTAACCCCAACACTGTCACTTTGCCTGCTGTGTGACCTTGGGCAAGTCACTTGGCTTCTCTGTGCCTCAGTTTCCTCATCTGTAGAATGGGGAGTGATTCCTCCCACATAGACTATGATCCCCAGGTACGACAGGGACTGTATCTGACCTGATTATCTTGTGTCTACCCCAAGCACTTAGTACAGTGTGGTACATAGTAAGCACTTGACAAATACCATAGTCATCATTATTAAAACCGTAATGGAAATGTGCTGCTTCGTTAGATGGAAAGACCAGATTGGTTAATTGCATTGAGTTGATTTCTCAACAGGAATGTTGAGAAACGTTGACGTTAAGAAGCCCTCTATTAGAAGAAAAAAATGTAGTTCATTGCACTTTTAATAACGTAGTAGCCATTTTGTACAGCCTCTGTTGCTTTTCTTCAGACAAGTGAGGAAAAGCATACAAGGTTTTTTTCAGAGTTCTACTCCAGTAGATGCACATGGCAGTAGTAACAATTGTGGTTTTTAAGTGCTTAATGAGCCAAGCAGTACCAAACACTGGGCTCGATATAAGATAATCAGATCAATCCCTGTCCCACATGTGTCTAAGCGGGAAGGAGCCCCGAGATTAAATTCTTGTTCACAGATGAGGAGTTTTAGGCTTAGAGGAGTTAAATGACTTGCCCAAGGTCACACAGCCACTTCTTTCTTTGAAACTGACCTCTGTTCTGATCAAATACGTCAAACTGTGAAGTTTGATCAAAGTATTCATATATGCACTATAAAATGCTATGAGTTATGAAGATACTTTGCATACTAAACTCAGTTTTGTGCTCTTAATTGGGTGTGTCAAATTTTAGCTTCTGGGTTAAAGTCAATAACTGATTTTAGCCTGAAAGTAACGGTCATCTTTAATGAGAAAGAAGTGAGGTGGGAGAAAGGAGAAGGTGAGGACCTTCTAATTCCTGCTTTGTTTCTGCTTTCTTTATTTGATGAGACTTTAGGGTAGACTGGATCAGGGAACATGTCTTCCAACTCAGTTGTATTGCACTCTCCCAAGGACTTAGTACAATGCTCTGCACAGAATAAGCACTCAACAACCTGATTAACTTGTATGTACCCCTGAGCTTAGAAGAAGTGCCTGGCACTTAGTAAGTGCCTAGCAAATACCACAATTATTAAACGTCATTGATTGAGTGACCCTGCCTGGTAAATAAGTCCTTGAGTTAATCCACGAGTTAATCTTTATTTATGGTATCATTATCAAAGATATTTACGGAGTTTAGTGCCCGCTTTTAGCAGACTTTGTATTAGAAACTGAAAAGAAATATAAATAAAATCCCTATCTCAAGAAGCTTTCAGTCCAGTGGAGTTTAATCACCAAATATAAACGTACAAATAGTTGGAAAGCAAGTTAGCTGGAAATGCAGAGCAGGTTGATAAGGTGGTTGGGACTGTCAGAGAAGTTGAGTTGGGAGAAGATTCCTGGGGGGAGGAAGAGAGGGGTAAGCAGAGGCTCACAGTGTCGAATGCAGGGGACCGTTAATCCATCAATGGTATTTATTGAGCACTTATTATATGCGGCGCACTGTACTAAGTGCTTGGGAGAGTACATTATAACAGAGTTAGCAAACACATTCCCTGCCCACAGCGAGCTTACAGTCTAGAGGGGGAGACTGACAATAATATAAATAATTCTTAATATATAATTTAAAGTTAAGTACTTTGAGGGTGGAGCAAAGAGAGGAGATTCGTTTAGATAGAGCAGAGGGGCTTAGCTAGGATGTAATAAGAAAAGTGGTTAGTCAGACAATGAAAATACTACCTGTTGAAGAACCTTGAAAGTGATGATTTTGTTTTATATTAGAGGCAATTAGAAAGATATTGGTTCTACAACCTGGGGAGCAGTTTTGCCTAGTGAAAAAAGCACAGGCCTGTAAGTCTAATCCCGGCTCTACCCATTGCTTGCTGGGTGACCTTGGACAAGTCACTTAACTTCTCTGTATTTCAGTTTCCTCAAATGTAAAATGGGGATTCAGTACCTGTTCTTCCTCCTGCTTAGACTGTGAGCCCCATGTGGGACGGGAACTATGTCCGACCTGATTAATTCGCATCTATTCAGCGCTTAGTACAGTGCTTAATACATAGCAAGTGCTGAACAAATGCTATATTAAAAAAAAAACTGAGTGGGAACTTGGGTTGGCTCCCACTTAGGATCCCTTCCTATCCACTAGTCTGAGTTTATGTTCCACACCTGTTACTGAGTAGGTAAATGAGATTCATCCAGCTCCTTTGACAGGAGTGTGTACATCTACCGAGAGTTCATCTCCTCCAGGAGGCCTTCCCAGATTGAGCCCCCTTTTTTCCTCTCCTCCTCCCCATCCCCCCCGCCCTACCTCCTTCCCCTCCCCACAGCACTTGTAGATATGTTTGTACAGATTTATTACTCTGTTTTACTTGTACATATTTACTATTCTATTTATTTTGTTAATGATGTGCATCTAGCTTTATTTCCATTTATTCTGATGACTTGACACCTGTCCACATGTTTTGTTTTGTTGTCTGTCTCCCCCTTGTAGACTGTGAGCCCGTTGTTGGGTAGGGACCGTCTCTATATGTTGCCAACTTGTACTTCCCAAGCGCTTAGTACAGTGCTCTGCACACAGTAAGCGCTCAATAAATATGATTGAGTGAATGAATGAATGAAAAAAACGAGTGATTTAGCTGCTTTCTCAAGCACTCGTGGTCTCTTCTTAATCGTGTTTGGATGTCTGCATTTTTCTATCTGAACAAGCATTGGTCAGTATTAGTTTATATAACACACTCTTGGACGTGATAACTCAGTTTGAATCTACAGAATACAAGTTGAGATTTTGCATCTGATCATTTGATCTTTGTAGATACCCAAATTGGATTATTCAAGTCCAGTAATCCCATTTGAACCCACTTACCAATATGAGTTGAAATCTGCAGGTGAAATCCGTAAACTGTCACAAAGAGCAAGGTGTCATGTCAAGGGAGAGAGGACAGAAAGTGAAAACACAAAACACAGGGTGGGAAGGAGAGTGATGAAGAAAAGCAGGAACAAAAGGAGGAATGCATTCAAGGAGATGGAGGGAAAATGGGAGAGACTGTCAAAAAGCAAAGAATATAAAAGAAAATAGAGAGAAAAAAGAAGTGCCAAGAACATTGTGACTTAATACAAAGCACTAGATGCAGTTAACAACCTAATAGGCTGGAGTGCGTGATTTATAACTCCAGAGAAGGCATTAATGTGCATTTGAACTTCAGGGTATTTTTTTTTAAATCGTGAGACATTTCTTCTCTCTACTTCAGTTTAGTTTGAAACTTTGGAGAATTCGTGTCTCGTTGCTGATTCATCCCCTCTGCTTTAATAGACTGTTTGAAGTGCTGAAAATAAGACTGTCAGATATTAGCTCTTTAGTGAACACATTTGTAACACCGATAATGGGTTCTCTGACTCTTGTAAGTGATTTTGACCTCTAGTATTTCCTTTTTAATTTTTCTATGTACAGTGGATGAGGTGTCATCTTTTACTTGTAGTGTAATTAGTGCAGCTAATACCCACTCTCGAATTGCCCTGGACAAATCACAATTAATGCCAGGAGGGTAATAAAGATAATGCTGATTATGGGATTTTACTATCACACATACCTTCTGAGCAGAGATAAGATATTTGATACGTGGGTAAATATTTTGTAACATTTTCCCTTTTGTGCCAACACATTATTGCTGTGGGTAGCTGTTTAATAAATAATTTAAAGAACAATCTAACTCTTTAGATAGTGGAGAGAAAGCCTTTCCTATTCAATTGCTTCCATTTAGGATTTAGTAAGTCAGAGCTTTAAATGCGATGCTTTCTGCTGCGTGGGCTTTCTTCCAAATAACATAAAACTTCTTCAGATTAACCTTTATATTCTCTTCAAGCCACAGAAGGTGGTCCGAAGGTGATCAAAGAGTCTCTGTATCTCCTTGGAAGCTTGTACTTCATTTGATGATTTAGGGCCATTTGGACTCATTTTTTTCTCCACATCTTTGGCCTCAGTTCGATGTTCTTGACCTATATACATTTGCTTAAACACTTTTCTGATATATGAATCTGCATAATTTCATGTTGTCTAAGTGCATTGATGATTCAGTGGGTAGAACGCGGTCCTGGGGGTCAGAAGGTCATGGATTCTAATCCTGGCTCCGCCACTGGTCTGCTGTGTGACCTTGGGCAAATCACCTCACTTCTCTGGGCCTCAGTTACCTCATCTGTAAAATGGGGGTTGAGACTGTGAGCCCCATGTGGAATAGGGACTGTGTCCAACCTGATATGCTTGTATCCACCCCAGCACTTAGTACAGTGCCTGGCATACACTAAGTACTTAACAAATACCACAATTATTATTATTATTATGATCAAAAATTTTATACAGCAGAGCCATTCATCTGGAATCATTCCAAAACACAAAGGACATCGATGGTAGAGCAATAATTTTTGCATATTCATAGGTCATTTTTATTGTGCGTGCACTTAGATATGCAATACTTTTATGCTAATATGCTCAGGCATCATAAAGAAACTTGTAAACATTAAGTAAATACAAATCTATATTCAGGTTGTTTTGCAAGCTTATATTAGAACCCTAAACCACAATCTATTCATTTGATTACAGAGATGAACCTGAAGACTTGCTGCCGATAAATCTCCGCACTTCATAAATGTTATTGTCCAAGTTCATTGCATACATTATAGCGAGTGATTAATGTAATGAAGATGTCAATATAGTATATTGGGCTTTACTAGCTCCATAATTTTCCCTTTAGCACCTATTGATCGAAAGCAATTCATTTGTTTATTGAGTTCTGTTAAGATATTTATTGGGTTGGAGTCTTAATTCTGCTGGCATTTTCACAAAGAAATCATGAATTACTAATGGTATAAGAAAAAAAGTTAACTTACTGGTGAGAATAATGCCACCGGAAAACTAAACTAATTTTGAAATGTTTTTATCTTTAAAAATGTATTGGTACGCTTTTCCACACCAACAGATGTTTAAACTGATGTACTTTTTAGAATGTTTTCTAGTTCATATTAGCAGTCTGTGGTAGCTCTACTCTAGCAGAAGGTGGAGGTATGGGCTAGGGAAATATTGGGAATAGCAAATGCTTTATTACTCTTAATAGTGGGTGCCTGAACTGACTGCAGTTAAATATAAAACACTGAAAGCACGTTCTATTCTTTAGTCCTTAATTTTCTAGTCCCAGCAAGGAATTTAATTTTAGTTTGCTGTTTCCAATACCGTCTCCAGTGGAACTGTGAAGGGTGATGGAGCCATTTTACATCCTGGATTTTGGGGAAGTTTTCTGGTCCTAGGCCTGCTCAGCAGAAATTCAGTAGCAGATCTACTCGTGATGGAAAGCATTTCTGAAGGGTCAGGGCCTAGAGAGTGGAGGCCTTGAGCCTGCACTATGAAACTGTTCTGAATGGTCCTTTAAAGCATCTTTGCAACATGGCCTAGTGGAAAGAGCACAGACCTGGGAGTCCGAAGACTTGAGTTCTAATTCCAGCTCTGCCAGTTGCCTGCTGGGTGACCTTGGGAAAGTTGCTTAACTTCTCTGTGCCTCAGTTTCCATAAAATGGGGATTCAATACCCATTTTCCCTCCTAATTAGAATGTGAACATCAAGCTGGGTAGGGACTCTGTCCAAGCTAATCAACTTGTACCTACCCTAGTGCTTAGAACAGTGCTTGACACATAGTAAGCTCTTTAACAAATTCCCTAATAATAAAAATTGCATAATTCCATATTCAAGCCAATGTGGTTTAAGGGCATATTCAAGCCAATGTGGTTTAAGGTTATCTTTAAGTCAGGGTGGCTTAAGGCCATATTTAATTTCTCAGTTTCTCCATTTCATTGTTGAGTTCCTTGGGTTGGTGACCTGGGTCACAAAGAGAGGAAGCCAGTTGCAGAGTATCTGTTGATCTCTCACTGGGGTAGAGATAGGAAGAAAGTGATCAAAGCTCTTTGTGGAGCCGTGATTCCCACTGTCCGAGCTCTTGGGAACTAGTCAGGCTGGTATTATCAATCAATCAATCAATCGTATTTATTGAGCGCTTACTGTGTGCAGAGCACTGTACTAAGCGCTTACCCCAAAGGGGTATTACCCCAATAATACCCCAAAGGGGTATTATTATCCCAAAGGGACTTGAATTGGGGTCATCCAGATGGCCATTGCCTGTGTCCCACTGCCACCAGAGTGGGTAGAAAAGAAGGAAGATAAATGTGCTTGGATTTTTTTTTTAATTTGGCTTAGTTCCCAGCTATCAAAGTGTATTTATGGAACCCAGGGAGAACTGCTGCTGTCTCTGACCAAACAGGAAAGTAGAATAAGACATCAGCCCTGTTGATTCAGGAAACTTTTTAAAATTTGGAAGGGGTTTGGGTCAGAATTTGGTTAGATATGATGGAGACTCACCAGGGGAGGTGTAGACCCCCTTCTGTTCAGACTGTGTAGACCTCGACCTGCTTTTGACATAAGACCCCTGCCACATGGAACTCCACTGAATAGGAGAAAGCCCCATGTGGAACCACTTCCCCCACCTCCACCCTCCCAAATAGAGGTCAGTGATAGGAAAGGCTTTTGGAAGAATATAAACATTTTACACATACAAGGTGGAATTCCTCTCACCACCCACAGAGAGGGCAGCACAACCTAGCCATGTTCTCCTACATTCGTGAACACTAGTTGTCATTCTCGTTAATAAAACAAACCTAGGCTAGGAATTCTTCAAGAAAATCAAAGATGGTCTTGGTGGTACAGAGCTGAACTCCAGCACCGAATTCTGCTGCCTTGGCAAAACATTGTTTAAGGATGCAAAGATGGACAAAGAAGAGCTCGAGCTGCCTACCAGGTAGGTGTCTACCAACCGTGTTACACTGAACTCTCCCAAGTGCTTAGTGTAGTGCTCTGCACACAGTAAGTGCTCAATAAATATGATTGATCATGTCTTATGGGAGACTGCTAGTGCATGATACTAACATACCATCAAGCTTCGAGCAAGCATCTTAGTTTGCAAATCATTTATAATGCTGTTTAGTCTGAAGCAATTCCAGAAGTGTGATACATTTCCAATCTCCAAATTTGTTAATAGATAATAACACAATCTGTTGTTTTTTTCGCTGCAAGAAATTTGTGAAAAACATCACCTGGGTGAGGCATAGCTGTCTCAATACCCATTTTTACTGTTTCTTGAAAGTATTCTTAGGTGACAGTTGTAACTGGTTTAAGATATGTACACTGCTAAAATGAAAATTGTTAGAAAGAGCAATGATTTCAGAAATTTTTAAGACTGTATTTCTTTATGAGTCTAGGTATTAATAAAACTTGTAAGAGTAATTACTTTAATAGCTATAGTGTGTAAAATAACTCCTACACTCTCTTAGTACTTATCCTCCTGGAATTCAACTGAGAATCATTAAGTGAGCTTTCTTACTAATGACCATAACACATCATAAGAAATGATATGTAAAAGGAGATTAGAATGAAAAGAACAAAGTCAAATCACTCTAACTCTACCTCCCTGTTAAATGGATCAATGTAGCAAATGGAAATATGCATGTTTTTACGAAGTGATATAAAACAAATAGAAATGAGATTTTGAAAATTCTACAATAGGAATTAAAATGGACTTCTGCCCTAATTATAGGACATCATTTTGGATAATAAAATGTCCCTGCAGTAATGAAGGTTGAGCTGAAGATTCAGTGCAAAAAATAAAAGAAGATTTTCGGTTACTGCCACCACATAACACTACCTCTAGATAGCAATTCCCACAGAATCTTAAAGTGCACAGTTGTCATGAAGTCTGCTTTCTTTTTTTTTTTTTTTAGCTTTTAGGTGGTTTAGACATATATTTTATTGCTCGGTCTCAGTACCTTAATCATTACCCTTTCTTGCTGAAGATGCTATTTAGAATAAAATAATCTTCTTCTTGGAAGGGTCTCTGACAGGTGAGTCCAAAGGATTCAAGGCTACACAGATAGTTCCTCCTGAGGGAATGCTCTCTAACATGAAAACAGAAGCTCTTAAAAGAGGGATCAATTTGAGATTTAGTGGGACAGATACATTTAGGATGGAATAAGTGGAACCGTGGGAGTTACCCCGACTTGAGGTTTTTGGAGAGTTTATTCGCCTTGTCGGTTAAGGTGCTTAATTCCGTGTTCTGCGCACAGTAAGAGCTCAATAAATAGTGCCAATTTGACTGATGGATTAATTGACTCTACCAATTGGGCTTCATGAGTTGAGAGTGATCGCTGAACAGTGGGGAAATCAGACCTAATCAAGAGATTAAAGGATTTGTGGTGATTTAATCTGAGCATATAAAACTAAGAAATGGTTTAATAAGTCTTGAGGAGTATGAAGCGTATTACACTGGGAATGAGACCTGGCTCTTCTCCACCTTTGTACCAGACAGAACAAGAGGAAATGTATTTAAACTGCAGCGGGGGAATTTAGATTAGATTATATTATTATTTAAATTCATTTAGATCAGGTACATTGAAGGCTTTCTGAAATAAGGGAGATTAAACACAGGAAAAGGCAGGCTGTGGAATTCTTACCCCTGACATTATTTAAAAAAAAACAAAAATAGGACTCCCAAATATCGAGTGACATAGCATAGACCCATCAGTGCCCAGGGCCAACCCCTGCTGCTCACAAGTGTCATGTTTAAGGGTAAGAATAAAGCATAGGTTTTTGAAGTTAAAACGGACCGTGAATCTGTGCTTTACCTTGATCTCGTCTTTTGCTGTCAACTTCTTGCCCCGTCCTGTCAGTCAGTCGTATTTATTGTTTACTATGTGCAGAGCACTGTACTAAGCACCTGGGAGAGTACAATATAACAGTAAACAGGCTGCCCACAGTGCCCACAATGAGCTTATAGTCTAGAGGGACAAGCTTACAGTCTGTGTCCTGCCTCTGGCCTGGAGCGGCCTCCCTCTTGATATCTGACAGAAAATTACTCTCCCCACCTTCAAAACCTTATTGAAGGCGCATCTCCTTCTTGTCCCGGACTAAATCATCATTTCTTTTCCTCCCACTTCCTTCTCCGTCACCTTGATTTGTTCCCTTTATTCACCCCCACCACACTTGTCACCACAGAACTTATGTACATATCTGTAATTGATATTAATGTTTGTCTCCCCGTCTAGACCATAAGTTCGCTGTGGGCAGCGAATGTGTCTATCTTATTGTTGTACTCTCCCAAGCACTTAGTACAGTACTCTCCCCATGGCACTTAGTAAATATGATTGAGTTCATTGCCGTAGCTCTAGGAAGAATCTTCAGAACTCTGATTTTTCCTGTTCAAAAACAGAGTGATATAAAGGGACAATCAAACCCTCCTTTAGCAATTTTGTTTTCAGTGTGAATACTTGAGTGCCTACTGTGTTCAGAGATCCCTGTACTAAGCACTAGGGAGAGTACAATAGAATTGGGAGACATGATCTCTCAACAAGTTTACAATCTAGTAAGGGAAATAGACACAAAATAAATTAGAGATAGGAGCATGCTGTACAGTAATTAATGGATTTTGTTAGCTCATTAGCTCCTTAAAGGCAGGGATAGGGTCTTCCATGCTATTGAACCATAGTAGAGTATGCACACAGTAGGCAGTCAAATGCTGTTGATTGATTAATTAAGGTTAATTATGGCTATTAAATTTAAGGTTATCATCGCTGTACCTGTTTCACTGATGACAAAATTGGGGCCGGTACTAATGAGCAATAGTCCATCAGTTAATCTTGTTTATTGTATACATTTGGGTGCAGAGCCCTGTAGAGGTGCTTAGGAAAGTAGAACCTCGAACCTCTAGTCTTGAGTTGAGTAAGCAAGACCAGCTATTTTCTCTGTGTTCAAAAATAATTCAACTAATTATTCAAAAATAAGTAAAGTATTTAAACTCTTTTGCTTTTGAGAATGTATTTGGCCAGATGTAATTTTTACAATTTAATCTACTGTCATCAAAAAAGTCTTCACCTAGCTGCTGTTTGAATTCAAGTAAGTGTATGATACCCAAAACCTCAGCTAAAGATGTAGAAAGTTTAATCAGTGATATCAGAGTTTAATTGATGAGATGATAGGAGGAACTGCAGATCATGATATACCAAATGAAATTGATAAAATATTCTTTCCAATTTATCTTTAATAAACACATTGAGTCTACAGAGTTTCCATGTTAAGGACTCCACTAAGTATTAATTATGAATGGAATTTAAAAAGGGGTTTTCAAATGTTGAGAACTTTAAAATTTCAATATTAAGTAATGAAGCACTGGTGATTTGGGATTCTGTGTAATCATGAGTCCTGCGTGCACATAATTGCAGAATAATTAGCTTTATTAATATTTCATTAAATGTTTTAAAATGCATTAAAATCACATCATTGTTATAAATTAAAGCATTAGGGGTAGAGTAAAGGTTATGGGAGAAGCTGGCTTAATTTTTCTACTGAATGGAGTTTAGTTTGGAAAAATTTTGTATGACTTATGTTTGTAGACTTCAGTGAAAATAATGAGAATAATGAAATGCCCTGAATGAAATTAGCCTTTAAGACCTCCAGACATTTTCTACATTGTGCAAGAAATCTCTAGTAAAGATTCAATGTTTGGCCTGTCATCAGAGCCACTTCAAGGAGCCAAAAGCAGAGTTTTGAATTGGGAAAGTGATAATCTCTAAGAAAAATACATTTCACGTGAAGAGGCTACCAATGCCTCTGCCAATTCTATTGTATAAAACTCTCGCAAGCACTTACTACAGTGCTCTGCACAGAGTAAGCACTCAAAATATACCAATGATTGTGATCTCAATATAGAAAGCAACCTTGTGAACTGGGGTTTTCTGAAAAATTCATACATGTCTATTCGGTTCTGAATGAGTGAGTAGCTGCATATTAATGAAAGAAATGGCAATCCTTGAAAAGGCACGGAAAATATTTCAAGTAGAAACTATGGGGGCACTCAAAGTGGGACTGCCAGTTTTGGAGGAAATAGTCAACTTGTCGTAGATGAAGTTATAGCAAAAGGGTATTTGGAAAAAAAAGTAGCAAGCTTATCATTTTGGGAACTACATTTCCCAGAATTATCGGCAGAGATTTGAACCTTGCGAGATGGTAATGGACCATCAGCAGAGATTCATTCAATCATATTTATTGAGTGCTTACTGTGTGCAGAGCACTGTACTAAGCGCTTAAGCGCTCAGAGATTTGAACCCTACAAGATGTTCATGAGATCCAGTCAGCAAGTCACAGCACTGTAGTACTGGGTAGGCGGGGTGTTCTCTTCTCTCGTGCCTCACTCTACTAGCTATTCTAGTAATAGTTATCGAATTTACTAAGGGTCTAAGGTGTGCAAAATACTTTACCAAGTGCTGGAAAAGTACATGGATGACATACAGGCATGGTCCCTGGCTCCCAAGAGGTTCACAATCTAAGAGTAAAGGCGAGTGGTAATAGGTTGGTGAGGGACACATAGGGGATTATGGAGATATAAATATAAAAGACAAGGATGATGGTAAATACAGCAGGAGCTACATGGCTTCAGCCTCCTCACTGCTCAGACCAGCAGTCATTCACTCAGTCGTATTTACTGAGTGCTTACTGTGTGCAGAGCACCGTACTAAGCGCTAGGAAAGTACAATTTGGCAACAGATAGAGACAATCCCTATGCAACAACGGGTTCACAGTCTAGAAGGGGAAGACAGACAACAGAACAAAACAAGTAGACAGTCACAGCTTTCACCACGGCGGGGGCCTTGCCAACCCTCTGAAAGTTGAGAAGCCTCTTTGAGGCTTTCGTTTGAAACCTTTCCAGGTTGGAACAGGGGCCGATTGGAGTCCAGGAGTCATGGAATTGGGGCAACTTGTGTTCTGTGCAGTAGACCCTGGAGGTTGGGTGTAAGGGAGTGATGATGGACTCCTAATATTTGAGTTCTTCCAGACTTGAACAAGGCTTGATGGAAGCCTGATGGAAATCTCAGTGGCATGGTTGGTAGGACAACTCTCCGTTGCTGCCGGAGGTCGACTGTAAAGAAAGTGGAAGAGCATTCTGGAATGACATCTTTACCTTCCTCCAAGTAGTGAAACCAAAACACATGAGTTCGGGCCCAAGAATATTGTGTGTTTGTAGAGCTCTATGTGGGTTTTACCATTTTGCTTTTGGGTTTATGGAAATCTGTGTATTTACAGGGTTATGGATTTTACAGAAGTGTAAGCATTTAAATATTGTCTTTTTAAAAAAATTCCTTGTGTTTTCTGTTATGGTTTCAGAAGTAGCATGGCGTAGTGGGAAGAGAATAGGCCGGGGAATCAGGGGACCTGGGTTCTGATGCCGGCTCGGCCATTTTCCTGTTGTGACCCTGGGCATTTCAATTCACTTCTCTGTGCCTCAGTATTCTCATCTCTAAAATGGGGATTAAATGCCTGTAGACTATGATCTCTAGGTGGAACGGGAATCTGTCTAATCTGATTATCTTGCATCTACCTCAGAGTTCAGTACAGTGCTTGACCCAGAGTAATTGCTTAAAAAATCATAATTATCAATTTTATCAGGATACTTGAGACCACCATGAATTTCAATCGAACATATTATTGAGATATTTCTGTGTGCAGAGCACTGTATTAAGTGCTTGGGAGAGTACAGTGTAACAGAGTAGGTAGTCATGTTGCCTTCCCACAATGAGCTTACAGTCTTACAGTTTACAGATAACATGAATTTCTCCCTAGTTCTGTTCCCGCTAACCCAAATTGACTGGCTATCACCAAACTCCACATGTACTGTACTTGCCACCTTATAATTTGGAAAGATTTTAAAGAACAGGGAATCAGGTCACAAAACAAAGGAAAACTATACTCTAGGAGGAACAAAATGTCTGCAAGTTTCAGATTAGTCAGTTCTGTATATGAATTACATACTCCATTATTATTCATTATTATTAACCAAGTGGCCAAATTAAAAATGAATCATGCAAATTATATAGAGGTCAATTTCTGTTTCTTATTGTGAAGGAGATTTGAGATAACTATTTCAGTTCTGACTCATGAATATTCTCAACTTGTTGTGTTATGTCATTGTGACATACTCCTTTCTCTAACAAGATTTTTATGGTTTATTGGGGATCACTTTCCCTTTGTGAGCCCTGTGTGGGATAGGGACCATGTATGATCCTATTGTATTGTGCTTGTATTGTGCTCTGCCAAGCTCTGTGCACAGCACAATGGTAAATGCTTAACAAATTCCGCAGTTTTTATTATTCCATATGTGTCAGGAGTTGTGGTCAAATCAACATCAGTTGTGGAGCTTTTCCCTAAGAGTGGCAATAGGCTCAGCCAGTCAATTGTATTTGAGCGCTTACTGTTTTCAGAACACTGTACTAAGCGCTGGGGAGAGTACAATATAACAGACACATTCCCTGCCCATAACGAGCTTACAAATCTAGAGGGTGGGAAGAGGGCCAGCCTCGAAGGAGCTTTGGGGAGTACTAGCAAATGGGTTGGAAAGTGTTTAAACTTTGGGGATGGTGTTGACCTGCAGCCCTTCCCAGAAACACTCCCCCTCGGGCCTCTCCTCCAATTTCCCCGGCTGTTTTCCTCACTGTGGCTTTGCCCCCATTTCAACTCTTCACCACTGTCTCCCCTTGTCATTCGACAAATCCTCAGACCATTGCATAATTGGATAATGCAGGCATTCTGGAAAAATAGCCTATCCCATGCAAAATGGGTGCTCCCTCCACCCTGAACACTTGCTGGTTACTCTCCACCCTGGGGTAATAGTAATGGTATTTATTAAGCACTTACTATGTGCCAATCACTGTTCTAAGCACTGGGGTAGATACAAGGTTATTAGGTTGTCTCACGTGGGGCTCACAGTCTTAATCCACATTTGACAGATGAAGTAACTGAGGCACAGAGAATACTGAGGAAGAGATCAGCAATAAGGTTGGTGACTCTCTTAGAAAATCTTAAAAGAGTTCCTGAGCTCTTTTCCTCTAGAAATTCATTTCGTGCAGGTCATTTTTCCCCCCCAAGTTGGTTCCTCAGGAAGTTTTATAAACACAGGACCCGTTTAGAGAACGGCTTTGCAAAAAGTGGGTTACCTATCCTATCCTTCAACATAATGATTAGCAAATGAAATAACTTTGGTGCTACCATTGAAAGCGTATGGTGAGCTTTAATGATAAAGTATCTTTCGGTTTTGGAGATGTCATTATGGAAAGTACCGTGTGTGAGAGGATGTGCTGGATAATGTGTGGTAATTCTAACCTGCCCTGCCTTCCAACACCCTGATGGGACAGAGAAAAGCAGCCGCAGGCTGGTGCCACCTCCACAAAACCTTGGGAAAAATGAGGCAGATGCCGCTGCAGTAGTGACTGGGGCTGCAGTTGTGGTTTGTGAAGTCTGAGCCATGAGGAGCTTGAAAATCTGCTCTCCTAGCCATGGTACCCTACAGATCTGTGCTTTTGTCTTCAAGTTACCTCAGTGTGTTTCACATCTCCTTGTGGTCTGTTGTCAATCCCCTCCTACTTTTAAATTTCAGAGTGTGAGCCCTCAGAGACGAGGATCGTCTCTAATTCCTATATGTGTATTCTTTCCCGGTGCTTAGTATAGTGCTCTGCACACAGTAAGTGTTTAATAAATGCTATTATTATACTATTATAGACTATTATATCCATAATAGGTTAATGGCTGTCCCCTCCTCTAGGCTGTAAGCTCCTTGTGAGCAGGAAGCATGTCTACTAACTGTTATATTGTACTCTGCCAAGTATGTAGTCCAGTGTTCTGCACACAATAAGCACTCAATAAATATGATGGATTGATTGATTAATACTACTATTCTGGGTATGCAGTAGTTCTAAGTAGGCTGTGTCTGACAACCTGTTTCTTTCAACCATGCAGCTGCTAGGAGAAGTCTCTTAAGTCAGGGAGTTTAAACATTTTCCCTGTGAGCTCTTCAATATGTATAAGACTTAGAAGACATTTTATGGTCCGATTAGCATTCTAAAATGCACTGCAGGCCCAGGAAAAAGGTAGGTTTTAAGTCTTCAGCTATGAGAGTTTTATTCTTAGTGCCTTGCTGAGGGCTTTCCCGGTTGAGGAAGGGATTCCAATGGGTCCATATGGGTGGGGGGGTGGGTGATTTGCATAAGAGGCAGTTGGTTGGCATATAAATTTGTCTGGGCATCCTAAAGTGAAGGGGTTGAACTACGATCCAGTATGTTGCCGCCTCCTCCTGCCGGTTGCGTGCAATCTGCCGCCTGGTGCCTGCCCTCCATGCATGGCCCGTCTAGACCGGGCAGTGGTCGCTACAGAATCTGGGCTGATGAATGAGGAGACTGACTCCCCTGCCCGTGAGGAGAAGCCTCTCCTGGTGGAAACCACGTACGGATATTTTTCCCTTCACCCATACGGCATTTTTGTAATGGTATTTTTAAAGTGCTTACTATGTGCTGGACACTGTACTAAGTACTGGGGTAGAAACTAGCTAATCATGTTGGACACAGTCCATGTCTCACATGGTATTCAGTCTCAATCGTGCTTTACAGATGAGGTAACTGAGGCATAGAGAATTGAAGTGACTTGCCCACAGTCACACAGCAAGCAGGTGGATTAGAACCCAGAACCGTCTGTGCTCTATCCATTAGGCCACCCTGCTCCTCAGCTCCTTTTAGCAGCAGTCTCCTCACCTCTCTGGGGAAGTGCAGCCCACCTCTCTTCCTTCCTTCAGTCCTGAGCACAGTAATGGTGGCGGAAGCGGCCGCAGCTTTATGCAGTTGGCTGGGGGAGCCCCCAGCTACAGTGGTCCAGACTGGGCCCTCCCCCTCTTCCCTGCGGTGTCCGAAGTCGGAACCAGGTTCACCCACACATGCTTCTGTTTTGGAGGAAATCGTGCGCTCGTGTTCCCAGTGGACAGTCCATTTCCCCGCAGTTGGCCTGGGTTCCTTCTTCTCAAGCTTCATGGAAATTCCTGCCTCCCTCTTCCCCCGGGGCTGCCCCCTGCTAGGCAGATCAGGTGATGTATTAATTTAGACTATGAGATGACCCACTAATAACCATTAAAAAGCACTCGTTTATCATATCATCCCAAAGTCCCGGAGTCAAGTTTTGTGGAGCAAAATTCACCAACCTGTTGTGCCATCTGAGGATTGGCTGCCGTTTGCCTTAATCCTTTTCCTATCCAACTATGATATCGCTTTCCCAATTGCTGTCCAATCTGTTATGGAAGCTATTGGTCTATTTTGCAAATGCCTCCGGGGGTCTTTGAAGTGTAGTGTCTGTGCTGTCTCTCCTTCCAGCCTGAAGACCTTACAAGTGATGCGTCGGGTCTAAATCTAGCGGAGCTGAAAAAGACTACATCTTTCGCAGAACAGATTGCAGCATTATCTGTTAAGACATCAAGTTGCCTGGTGAGCTGCAGTTCTTTGCAAATATAAAGTGTCTGGAGAAAGCATTCATTAGACAGTCTTTATTATGTCATTACTTACACTAATCCTGTATTAATCATATTGAATCTTGCAAGTTCTTAAGTGTTTCCTGAAAAGGTAATTAATTAAAATGATATATGCAAGTTTGCTGTAGTATGTGAGAAGGTTTTTATGGTGATGATTCAAATTTCATGAAATTTTATCCTTTGGCCTATTAATAAATCTGCACCTATGAATCCATTTTAAAACTGAACCCTTCATCTTCCCCTGGAAATCCTTTCTTCCACCTAACTTTATCATCATGGTCAAAGATAACACCCCTGTCTTCTCATCTCTTGAGCCAGTAACCTTGGCTTTTTCTTGACTCCCCCCCCCCCCCCCGCCCCTTATATCTATCTATCTTTCTTTCTTTCTTTCTTTCTTTCTTTCTTTCTTTCTTTCTTTCTTTCTTTCTTTCTTTCTTTCTTTCTCTCTTTCTTTCCTTCTTTCTTTCTTTCTCTCTTTCTTTCCTTCTTTCCTTCTTTCTTTCTTTCTTTCTTTCCTTCTCTCTTTCTTTCCTTCTTTCCTTCTTTCTTTCTTTCCTTCTTTCTTTCTCTCTTTCTCTCTTTCTTTCCTTCTTTCCTTCTTTCTTTCTTTCCTTCTTTCTTTCTTTCTTTCTCTCTTTCTTTCCTTCTTTCCTTCTTTCTTTCTTTCTTTCTTTCTTTCTTTCTTTCTCTCTTTCTTTCTCTCTTTCTTTCTCTCTTTCTTTCTCTCTTTCTTTCTTTCTTTCTTTCTTTCTTTCTTTCTTTCTTTCTTTCTTTCTTTCTTTCTTTCTTTCTTTCTCTCTCTCTCTCTCCCCCCCCCCCCCAATTATCCACTCTCTTCAATCACGAGATCTCTGCTGTCACTCTTTCTTCCTCTCAGGCTAACTTCCTCACTGTGTCTCATTCTGATATCTCCTGCCACCGAGCATTTCATTGTTATCTTCTCCTCTCCCTCTCCATGGATGTGTTTAAAATGTTTCTGCTCCTGAACCTCCAGAAACAGTTCCCTGCTATGGGTCTGTGGGATCTTAATGGATTACTTGGTAGGGAATGTCTGACAAAATGATTGGTATTATTTCTAATTTCATTGACCTTCCCGATGAGGCCATCATTTCCTCTTCCCCCAATCCCTTCTGTATCTTTCTTGCACTTGGCTTTGCACCCTCTATTCACTCCTCCCTCAGTCCCACAGCACTATTTTCATATCCAAAATTTATTCACTTATATGTCTGTCTCTCCCCTCTAGACTGTAAGCTCCTTGTGAACAGGGAATGTGTCTACTAACTCTATGTTCCAAAGCTCTTAGTACAGCATTCTGCCCCCAGTAAGCACTCAATAAATACGATTCACTGTTTTCTATAAATGAAAAGTAATCCCCCCCAACTCCTTGCCCTAGACAGACCATACTTCTTCTCATCTTCTGAAATCACATTGTCTCCAGGAAGCCTTCTCTGATTATATTCTTCTCCAACTGTGTCAGCACTTGTGCACCACCTAAGCACTTAATTACTCATCCCACCCTAGCTCCTATGTACATATCTTATATGGTCTAAATTCTTCCTCGTAACTATAACGTTCTTTAATATCCGTCAAGCCTGCTAGAGTATTAGCTCCTTCAGGTTAGAGATCAGATCTAAAAATTGTAATAGTAATGTCTGTGGTATTTAAGTACTTACTATGGGCTAAGCACTGTACTAAGCAAGATACAAGATGAGCAGGTTGGACGCAGCCTGTTCCATGTGGGGTTCTCAGTGTAAGCAGGACAAAGAGTAGATATTGAACCCCCATTTTACAGATGAGACTAAGGCTCAGAGCAGTTAAGTGATTTGCTGATTTGCAAGCATTAGAGCTAGGATTAGAATCGGGTTTCCTGACTCTTAGGTCTATGCGCTTTCCACTAAGCCATGCTCTTGGTATTTGATTCACAGTATTGAATGATTGTTTAGGTTTATTTCTTTTTTCAAATATGCAATATGTAGTTTAAAAGTCTCCAGAGAATAGATTGTTTTCCACTCAGATGCTATTATTTAGAGCACTCTAAATGTTTACTGTTTATTTCAAGTTTCTTCTTTGTAAGTGTGCTAAATTTTAGATACACTCTTAGTCCCGCCTAAGCTATTTTTACCATATTATGTCTAGATACATTTCTGAATATGAAAGATTTGCATCCAGGTGAGTAGTTCTAAAATGATAAACAAGAGTAACATGAAAATGCATCAGTATTCCCCTATCATTTGAAAGGATTAACTGAGGGTAATTGACTTATAATACTGATAGTAAAAGTTTCTGAATGAAGGAAGAATTCCATTTCTTTAGCAACCAGGTAGGTCTTTATGACATAAATCAAGCAATCCTATTTCATTCAATCGTGTTTCATTCATTCAATCATATTTATTCAGCGCTTACTGTGTGCAGAGCACTGTACTAAGTGCTTGGTGCTTACTGTGTGCGGAGCACTGTACTAAACCCAGACATATGTGCTACTGAATATAAACAAGCAAATTGATTGAACAGATAACTATAATTCATTCAGTAAAATTTATTGAGTGCTTACTATGTGCAGAGCACTGTACTAAGTGCTAATTGTGGTATGTGTTAAGTAGTTACTGTGTGCTAGACTCTGGGTTAAGTACAAGATAATCAAGGCCCACATTGGGCTCACATTTTAAGTAGGAGGGAGAACAGCTATTGAATCCCCATTTTGCAGATGAAAGAAGTGAGGCACAGAGAAGTTAAGTGAGTTGCCCAAGGTCACACAGTAGACAAGTGGAGAAGCTGGGATTAAAACCCAGATCCTCTGACTCCCAGGCTTGTGCCCTTTTCACTTTACTTTGCACACTGTCCAAAAAAATTATATGTCTGCATGTAAACAGAGACTAGTGGCTGAATACTCTGAAGGACTTAATTGCGCCAAATGGCCTCATTGATTTGTTCCTTAGTTATAGGAGATAATTAGTCAAAAATGGATTAGTGAATACCTGGGTGGAACCAATTGATAGTCCTACTCAAAATCCAACGGCAAGGAAGGCAAAACTTCAGCAAGAAAATGATCTTTACCAAAGCAAATCTTAATATAGTTTAGGCTAGGAACGATTCAATGAATGGAAATCCAAGAGTAAGGAAGACCCAGAAAACCGGCTGTTCTTCAAAAGCATTTTTCTCTAAGTTCAAGAAAAAACCCTACCAATACGTATGAAGGATGAAAAAGGTTATAAAATCCCAAATTAACTCAATCTAGGATTGTGAATAGAATTGAAGGACAATGGGAAGCTCCAAAATGTGAAAATAAACCAAACTTCAAAGAACAATGTAGCAAAAATGTTGTAGTTACATAGGGGCAGTATTAGAAAAGCCAAAACTGAGGGTGTGAGTCTACTAGATAATGAATGTGAATCATTGATATCATTTCATCATTTAAAATGCCAACCTGATATATGTACATTTTTATTTATTTTCATGTAAAGCAAGAGATTAACATGGAGGAGTTGGTAGCTAGTCCTTCCACAATAATCTGAATTGTTCAAGAGTCTCATTAGACTATTTTTTTCAGCTTGGGTTCCTTAACTTTGCAAAGGATATAAGAATTCTGGAGAGCGTCCAGGAACAAAAATGACTAAAATGATTAAAGGAGTAGAAAGTAGGTCACATGAGGAATAGTTAAAAGAATTTAGATTGCTTTGCCTAGAAAAATGAAGACTTAACTGCTTCAAATATATGAGGAGTTTTTTTTAGGGAGGCTTGGCTGAAAGGAAGGACTTCTTGATAAAATACTGGGATAAGTCCCCAAGGGAGATTGCCGAAACTCTTTTCTGAATGGCCTAGGGAGCAGTCTGGCAAAACCAATGTTCACTTGTGGCCTTTTTCAGTTCTATAATTGTATGATATGTAGAAGAGTAACTGAATCAATTGGTTTTTCAGTTTCATACAATTAGAGCATTGTATGATCACTCTGCTAGAGTGTAAGCTCTTTGAAGGCAGAAATTTTGTCATCTTACTCTTCTGTGCTATAGTCTCCCAAATGCTTAGTCCAGTGCTTTGCACAGAGTAAGTTCTCAATAAATATTATTGTTTGATCACTCAGCCTCTTGTGGGACTGCGGCTGTGTCTGATCTGCCTATATTGTATCTACCCCAGCACTTAATGCACTGCTCGGCATATAATAAGCATTTAACTAAGGGCACGAATTTTGTTGTTTTTATTATTATTATTGAAGGAAATAGGCCAAGTAGAACACTATAATACTGCAATAGGCACTCAAGGGATTGTGTTTAACATGCACAAACACCTAGAGCATTTGTCACTTGCGGGCAATCCCTGCTGCTTTCCTGTGTTCTTTCCACTAGGCCATGCTGCTTCTAGACAAGATCCCTGCCCTCAAGGAGTTTACAGTCTTGTGGGGAAAATAGATATTTTTAATAAAACATCTGATAGAGGAAGCAGCAGATATAAGGAAATGTATATGAGTGCTGTGGGGCTTGGATGTGGTAATTATCAAAGTACTTAAGGGATACATACCTAATGCAGTAGGGAGGGTGAATGGGGTGTACCTAACCATAAATTATGTATTAATAAATTATTTATATTAATGGCTGTCTTCCCTCTATAAGCTCTTTGAGGGCAGAGAGCATTTCTACCAACTCTTTGTACAGTGCTGTGCACACAGTAAGCACTCAATAAATACCATTGATGATGATTGATGATACGGTGGGGAAATGAGAGTATAGTCAGGGAAGGCTTCTTGGAGGAGATGTGAGTTCAGCAGGAGTTCAGTGGTGGTCCGCTGGATATTAAGGGGGAAGGAGTACCAGGCAGGAGAGAGGATGTGAGCCAGTGATTGATGATGAAAGAAACGAGACTGGGATACGATAAGTAGGTTGGCATTAGAGCAGTGTATCAATCAGTGGCATTTATTGAGTGCATAATATGTGCAGTGCACTGTACTAAGTGCTTGGGAGAGTACAATACAACAGAGTTAGCAGTCACATTCCCTTCCCCTAATGGGCTTACATTCTAGAGGAGGTGTGTGGGTTGGATTGTTGAGAGAGGAGAGTAGGGTTAGGTAGTAGCGAGTAAGCTGACTGATTGCTTTAAAGTCAATGGTAAGGAGCTTCTAGTTGATGTAGAGATGGATGGGCAGCCGCTGAAGGTTTTTGAAGAATGAGTCCCAGAGTTTTTCCCAAACACCTGGAAGCATTTCAGTTCAGCCCCCTACTTTGAAAGTCCCCAGGAATTTGGAGTGATTATGGACACCTTGGGAGTTTTGGTCCCCTCTAAGGTGGGTTCAGTGAGGCTTGGAACTCTCAGGCCACCCCATGCTTCTCGGGGTGTGGAAGAGGCCCCTGAATTAGAATTAGGAACTGAATTCACTTCTTGGTCCAGCTGGGAATCCCTGGGGACACTTTCAGGGCAGTCTAGACCCACACACTTAGATGCTGGGTGCTGGAGTATTAACATCATACCATTTAGGGCTTTTTGTGGCCTTGTGGTCCCATGGTCCTGGGAGAGGACTGGGTTTTGGACAAGTTCTTGAAACATATCAACCACAGCTACTCATTGAGTGTTTCTGGTGCATAGATTACTTTGCTAAATGATTAGGAGAGTATACAGGAAGCAAAGCACACAGTAAGCGCTCAATAAATATGATTGAATGAATGAAAGATGTCATCCTCCCCACAAGGGGATTACAATAGAATGGATTCAGTGCCAGCCCCTGATAATAATTCATCATCATCATCAATTGTATTTATTGAGCGCTTACTATGTGCAGAGCACTGTACTAAGCGCTTGGGAAGTACAAATTTGCAACATATAGAGACAGTCCCTACCCAACAGTGGGCTCACAGTCTAAAAGGGGGAGACAGAGAACAAAACAATGATGATGAACTCAGCAATTTGAGACAGCTGCTCTTGGTCAGACAGTTCTGGAATAGTGAACCAAAAGCAGGTAGTAAGAGCAATGGATAGATGATGGAATAAAAGACTTTTTTTATCTTCCTGTTCCTTAATCTGATCAGACAGCCCACTGTATGATTTCTAGACTGGGTTTTCAAATAGAATCTGAGTCTTCTTAGGGAAAAACTATAATTATATATTCAGAGGAAATATTCTCCAGCTTGTGGGGTGGAATCTTAATGAAGAAAAGTATTGATTTTACTGCTAGTGATTAAATTTCCCTTGATGTATCTGTTAATGTGTGCTGCAAATAGTGGAGGAGAGCTTCAAATATATTTACAGATACTCCCCATTAATTAAATTCCTTCAACTGATCCTCAGAGGAAGTAAGCATTGTACTGATTGGCTTCATGCTTAATTTAGCTGTGGTGCTTCTGACATTTTTTTCATGGTATTTATGCTTACTATGTTCCAGCAACTGTACTAAGCACTGATACAAGCTAATCAGGTTGGGCACTGTCCATGTCCCAAATGGGGGTCACAGTTTTAATCTCCATTTTACAAATGAAGTAACTGAGGCACAGAGAAGTGAAGTGACTTGCCCAAGGTCACACAGCAGACAAGTGGTGATGCTGGGATAAGCTGGGTCCTCCTGACGCCCAAGCTGTGTCCACTAGGGCCACTCTACTTCCATCAACTCTCCTGGAAAATTGGGCATTGAGAAAATACAGACAGTTCTCAATTTACAAGTATTCAGATTACAACAAACAGCACCTTTTTTTCAGGTTTACAACATCAGAGCCAAACTTACGAAACTTAAAGTATGGATGGTGTAACTTCATACCTCCTGCTGCCCTCACTGCTTTCCTGTTCTCCCTCCCAATACTCCTCCTCCAGTCTCCCTAGCTCCTTTTCCTACTGTTACTTCTACTAAACTCAGGGATGGGCTAGAGCAGGGCAGACAGATCTCGTTCCCTTCCCTAAAACTTTCCCCTTCCAGCCACTGCCCTGCCACATCTCTTCTTCTCCCATCTTCTTGTGGTGTGGAGACCCTGTTCCCAACTCTACTTCCCTCCATCACGAATGGCACCATTAGCAGTAGCACTTTTAAGCATCTTGTGTTTAAATGAGTTACCAGTTCTCTGCACTTTCACTCTCCCTTTCCTATACAAAATGTAGCTGGTAGTAAAATTTATTATTTATCTTCTGACATGTACACACAGTGCAGAATGAAACAGAAAGAAAAGGCAAAAATGAATAAGATAAACAGACCTGAATTCAATAAATGGATTTTATTGAGCATTTGCTGTGTGCCGAGCACTGAGCTAAGCACTTGAGAGGGTACAATGCAAGAGAGTTGATAGGCATGTTCCCTGCCCGTAATGAGCTTACAGTCTAGTATTGGAATACATTTAAGTTGTTCTTCTCAGGACTGCTAGTATCGACATTAGTATTTATTTTTTTTCTGGGAATGTGTCTGCTAACTCTTTTGTACTCTCCCAAGCACTTAGTACGGTGCTCTGCACACAGTAAGTGCTAATTAAGTACTGTTGATTGATTGATTTCAGTTTTACCTCCTCAATCTGCCTGATCCTTTGTACTCCACAGTGTGTACCATATCCCTTCCAAAAGACCCTCAAAATAACTAAGGTATTTGTTAATCAGTTACTATGTGCCAAGGGTGCATAAAAGACAATCAGTTCAGTCCTAGTCCCTGCACCACGTGGGCCGTAGAGTGTAAGTACACATGAAGAAACTGAGGCAGATAAATTAAGTGACTTGCACACTATTTTAAGAAAACAGGTTGCTAAATTCATTTTGGTCTTGTATTTGGAGAGAGATATTTCTCTGAGATGGTGGATTTCGTTTCATGGAACCACACTTAACAGTTCATTGGCAATACTTCATATCATTGACTTCAAGATGCTCCATTTGTCTTCTCGGTATTCACTCTTCACTTGCTATTCCCTAGCTTGCAATCGTTATTCCTCCCAAGGTTAACTCACTCTCCATCCCTTCACTGATTTTGTTCTCCCCTCATAGACCCTCCTTGCCCTCCAAATCCCACAAAGCCACCACTTGCCCTATCTATGTCTACCTCATTAGATTGTAAACTCCTTGAGTTACTAATGGTATTGATTAAATGTTTACTCTGTGCAGCTGGTCTAGATGCTAACAACAGATCAGGCACAGTCCCTGACCTCCACAGGGCTAAGAAGCTAGTGAGAGCAAGGAATGCACCCCTTGCTGCTATTTTAGAGAAGCAGAGTGGTTTAGCAGAAAGAGCCTGGTCTTGGGAGTCAGAGGTCATGGGTTCTAATCCCGGCTCCACCACACTTACCAGCTGTGTGATTTTGGGCAAGTCACTTAACTTCTCTGAGCCTCAGTTCCCTCATCTGTAAAATGTGGATTAAGACTGTGATGCCCACGTGGGACAACCTGATGACCTTGTATCTCCCCCAGTGCTTAGAACAGTGCTTGGCACATAGTAAGCGCTTAACAAATACTATTATCATTATTACTATTATTATTATTTTCTCCCAGCACTTAGTAAGTGATCTGTCACATATAGGTGATAACTAATGGCCTGATTTTGTTTCCCCCACCTCTTCTATAGCATGTCATATCTATGAAGACAAAAAAGAAACAGGTTGCTTCTTCTAATTATTAATTCATTCAATCATATTTATTGAGCGCTTACTGTGTACAGAGCACTGTACTAAGCACTTGGGAAGTACAAGTCGGCAACATATGGAGACGGTCCGTATCCAACAACGGGCTCACAGTCTAGAAGGGGGAGACAGACAGTAAAACAAAACATGTAGACAGGTGTCAAAATCGTCAGAACAAATAGAATTAAAGCTATATGCACAATAATTATCAAGGTTTATTTATTTTTGACACTTGTTAAGCACATACAATGTGGAAAAGATCTTTCTCTGTGCAAGGGAAAGGCATAAAGGTCTTGATCCACAAATGCTGCCTTGCTAAAAGAGGTTTACAGTTTAAAATGTGGAGGAAGAATTGACACACAAGGAAAGGAATATCCGACAAAGGGCAGCAAAAACAACAATATATTGATACTAACTCCGAATAAAGCAGTAGTCCCGTCACTTTTGGGAGAAAGTAGCCCAAACTCTTCACTACTCCTCCACCTCCTCGAGCCAAACTTTCCCATCAGTCTGAAAGGGGCTTCTCCTTACCCCACCACCAGTGAGATGAGTTTTCCCGGTGAAGAAGAAGGTGTAGTTTTCCCAGTGAAGACACCCACCTCTGCCGACCCTGGAGCCCATATCATTAATAAAAATAGAAATAAAAATGACCCTATTTAGGTAGAGCTTTCAATGTGCCAAACACTGGGATAGATAAAGGCTAGTCAGATTGGGGATCTCATTCTAACATTTTAGTTGCAGTTTCTGGGCTTAATGTAATATTGTATGCAGTGGTTCAGATGCTCAGACGTTCATGGTGAAAAGTGACAGTACAATTGTACCCCCCAGGATAAAATAAAAGCTCAGCATTACCCCAAATCTGGATCTTGGCTTTAGATTGAAAGCCACTTGAAGAGGGAGAAGTGAATACAATTGCAGGTTCATTAAATTGCTTCCAAAGAGGCACTGCTACTAACCAATAATGAAGAATATAATAATGATGATTCTTGATGATGCATGCAGGGAATATGTTTTTTGTTGCCAAGGCATAGCCTATTGAAACCAAAGTTCAATAAAAGTCATTAATGGGCTTTTAATGACTTTTAGGGTTCAAACAGTGATGCTGATGTCTGCAGTTGAACAGCGACCAGCAGTGCTTCTTATGGAAAAGCCTGTTCTTCATTCTTTTAGTCCTGAAAAATATAAAACATGTATAAACCCCAGGGAAGAACAGATACAGCTAAGTAGGTTCCGAGGCAAGGGGATAAGGGGACAGTAAAAGCTATGATGGGTACCAAGCTTTCCCTGGTGAAACTGGCCCCTGAAGTAGGATTTGCCAACTGGGATTTGTAGAAAACATATCTGTCCTGTTTCAATTCTTGGTCATTTTTCTCTTATTGTACCACTGCTTAAATGGGAGCTCATTATTCAGACTTAACAGCTAGTAATTGTGTTGACGGTTGTAAGTGTTACTGAATCAGCAGCAGAACAATCAGAATGAATTTATTTACACAAATTTACTGCATGTTAGTGAATTTTAGATGCATAATTATGCAGTTAAAACTTAGGGCTATTATAGGGCCTTTATGCCATCAATAACTTGGATTCTCTTTGCCTCTCTTCCAACAGTTTTATCCTTCATTTATAAGTAGGCATACTTTGGCGTTGAACTCTTTGGCTGTAGCAAAATAGATTTTTGTACAGCTTGGCCATAAAAGTTTGGGGGAGCGCTTAATGGTTTTCTAGGACGTGGCGTGTTAAAAATGAACTAATAAGACGGCTGTAGGAAATATTACTGCAAGTTGAAAGTCTGAAACTACTTATTTTTGTTTAGAAGTGAATGCAACACCTAGCATTCTGATTAGAGTAATAATAATATTAATAATAGTGCTATTCGTTCAGTCCTTACTGCATACTAAGCACTGGGGTAGATACAGGATATTCAAGTTGGACCCAATCCCTCCCCCACTCACAGTCTAAGCGGGAGGGAGTCTTTAGTCACCATTTTACAGATGAAGAAACTGAAGCACAGAGAAGTTCTGTCACTTGCCCAAGGTCAAGTTGGTCATATGTTGGGCATATGTTGCCAATTTGTACTTCCCAAGCGCTTAGTACAGTGCTCTGCACATAGTAAGTGCTCAATAAATACAATTGATGATGATGATGATGATCCTGTAGCCACGTGACAGTTCTGGGATTTGATCTCAGGCCCTCTGATTCCCAGGCCCGTGCTCTTTCCACCTGTTCCCCTTTTACTGATCAGGACACATACGCTGCAAACTCTGGTAAGCAGATCTGTTTATGTGGTGTTATGCCTTGGCAGATTGGAGGCTCTCTGGCTGCCGCTCAATCTATACATCTGCCTGGCCCAACCTAAATTAGCTTCAGTTGCC
Source organism: Tachyglossus aculeatus (assembly GCF_015852505.1). Classification (NCBI taxonomy): domain Eukaryota; kingdom Metazoa; phylum Chordata; class Mammalia; order Monotremata; family Tachyglossidae; genus Tachyglossus; species Tachyglossus aculeatus. Next base: position 23,298,420 of record NC_052082.1, on the reverse strand, counting down.
GGGGAATTGGGTTGCCCATGAATTTCTCCCTCGCTCTCCTCCATTTAGGCCGCCTCAACCCTCAGCGCCTAGGGGGATGAGAAGAGACATGGGCTCTGGAAAGTGGGAGCGAAGTGTCTACACACGAGGCTCCTGGCACAATTATCCACACTAAAGAGTTTCTTCCTGAAGCAAAGCTGTTGGTAAGGACCTGCTTCTACTGAGTTTTCTAGATTGTAGGAAGCCTGTTTTCTCACTAAGACGCTTGGCAGCGCTTAGCAGAGACTGCTAGGGATAACCGTTCACTTGAAATTATAAACGGACTTTTATTCCAATCAAAATGGCACAGGTTTGCATTGTTGCCATGAGGGGGTCATTGTAATTTCCCAAAAGGGTAGTTTGATTTTTCTCAGGTGAACTAAAAAGCATGGTTTATGCATACTACTATATTATGCCCACCATTATTTTTGCAATTGAAGAAGTCACTACAAATGAAACAGGTTTCAAGAGAAGCAGCTTGGCTTAGTGGAAAGAGCATGGGCTTCGGAGTCAGAGGTCATGGGTTCTAATCCCAGTTTTGCCACTTGTCAGCTGTGTGACTTTGGGCAAGTCACTTAACTTGTCTGGGCCTCAGTTACCTCATCTGTAAAATGGGGATTAAGACTGTGAGCCCCATGTGGGACAACCTGATAACCTTGTATCTATCCCAGCACTTAGAACAGTGCTTGGCACATAGTAAGTGCTTAACAAATACTAACAATTTTAATACTAACTTAATAAATAATTATTATGATTATTATTATCCTATAGTTTAAGAAAATATTTTGGGTAAATCAAATGGCATTTCAGTCCTTACTACAGTGCCAAGAACTGTACTAAGCACTGTGGTAGATACAAGGTAATCAGGTCAGATATAGTTCATGCCCCATGTGGGGTTCTCAGACTGAGCAGGAGGAAGGGCAAGTATTGAATCCCCATTTTTCAAATGAGGTAACTGAGGCACAGAGAATTTGACTCGCCCAAGGCCATACTGCAGGCAAATGGCAGAGCAGTTCTTTCATTTTCAGAGATGTCCCTATTGATAGTAAGATCTCAGGCACATATGCAAGTGTGCACTGAGAAGACCAGTGCCTGGCTGACAATCCTTTTTGAACTGTTTGCAGGGAGGGTAGATCCCTATTGTACTAGTGGGTTTGTCCCATAAAGTTCCAATTTCTGCTTTCATGCTTTTTTAAAAAATGCCATTTGTTAAGTGCTTACTATGTGCCAGGCGCTGTATTACGCATCGGGTTAGATGCAAGATAATCAGCCTGGTTGCAGTTCCTATCCCACATGTGGCTCACAGCCTTACTCCCCACTTTACAGATGAGGTAGCTGAGGCACAGAGAAGTTAAGTGACTTGCCCAAGGTCACACAGTAGCCAAGGGCCAACAGCAGACAGCCCAGCCCGATCACTTCACTCCTCTAATGCCCTCCAGGGAGTATGTCTATCAACTCTGTTATATTGTCATATTATACTCTCCAAGGCACTCAGTACTCTCCCAAGTGCTCTGGATACAGTAAACTCTCAATAAATATGATTGATTGATCCGACTCAGTGGACCTTGATCTCATCTATTTTTCCACTGACCTAGATTGCCCTGGAACCCCCTTCCTCTTCACATCTGAGAGACCATCACTCTCCCCACCTTCCAAGCCTTATTAAAAACACAACTCCTCCAAGATGCCTTACTCAACTAAGCCCTCATTTCCTCTTCTCCCACTCCATTGTGCATAACCCTTGCACTTAGATTTGCACCCTTTATTCACCCCTTCCTCTGTTCCAGAGCACTTACGTACACATCCATAATGTATTTATTAATATTAATGTCTGTCTCCCCCTAGATTGTAAGCTTTTTATGTGCAGAAAATGCGCCTGTAAACTCTGTTATATTGTACTCTCCTAAACATGTAGTAAAGTGCTTTGCACATATGAAGTATTCAGTAAATACGATCGATTGATTGACAAATGGCAGAGCCAGGATTAGAACACAGGTCCTCTGATTCCCAGGCCTGTACTCTTTCTATTAGGCCATGCTGCTTTTCTCTTGCTAGCTCCCATTTCTGGGAAGTCCTTGCTCACGGAGAGCAGTTCATCTCCCATTTGCTATGAGCCAGACCTGACTGCCCACTGCAATTCATTCATTCATTCAATCGTATTTATTGAGCGCTTACTGTGTGCAGAGCACTGTACTAAGCGCTTGGGAAGTACAAGTTGGTAACATATAGACACGGTCCCTACTCAATAGCGGGCTCACAGTCTAGAAGGGGGAGAGAGACAACAAAACAACACATATTAACAAAATAAATGGAATAGTAAATATGTACAAGTAAAATAGAGTAATAAATCTGTACAAACATATATACAGGTGCTGTGGGGAGGGGAAGGAGGTAGGGCGGGGGAGATGGGGAGGGGGAGAGGAAGGAGGGGGCTCAGTGTGGGAAGGCCTCCTGGAGGAGGTGAGCTCTCAGTCGGGCTTTGAAGGGAGGAAGAGCGCTAGCTTGGCGGATGTGCGGAGGGAGGGCATTCCAGGCCAGGGGGAGGACGTGGTCGATGGCGGGACAGGCGAGAACGAGGCACAGTGAGGAGGTAGCCTCACTTGATGCCTGTAGCCCAGTCTTGACCTGCCCGAAAATAGCGCTGCATGCTGCACAGGAGAGTTATTCCATCCTCCATTAGATTATCGTGCCAAGTAATAATAACTATGGTACTTGTTGATCGCTCACTATCCCAAGCACGGTTCTGAGTGCTGGGGTAGATACAAGTTAATCAGGTTGGACACAGCCCCTGTCCCACATGGGCTCACACGCTTAATCCCTGTTTTATAGATGAGCTACCTGAGGCCCAGAGAAGTTAAGTGACTTGCCCAAGATCACACAGCGGAAGAGTGGAGGAGCTGGGATTAGGACCCAGGTTTTTCTGACTTTTAGGTCCATGCTCTAAGCACTAAGTCATGCTGCTTAGCGTATAGAGCACGACATGAGTTGTGAGCTGCAAGTGGAGAACTACGTACTATTAGGCTTTAGAGGAGGGTTGCGTCAGTGATGTAGCAGGAGATTAAGCCGTTAGAGAAACAGTGTGGCCTAGTGGAGAGACCACGGGCCCCCAGAAGACCTGGGTTCCAATCCCGGCTCTGCCACTTACCTGCTTGTTCCCTCAGGTAAGCCATTTAACTTCTCCGGGTGTCCGTTTTTCCTTATCTGCAAATGGGGATTGAAGATAAAGCATTTCACTGTTCTGTTGCAACTGCTTCACAGAATCCTCACCCTCCTGGTTCGCATCTCCTCCCTTTCAGTTCATGTACATGGCACTATTTGGGTGTCCTGCTGTCATCCTTTCTCCTCACACGTGCTGGCCAGAAAAGACACAGGCAGGGTTGCATGAATGCATGGGCTAATGGTGTTGCAACCCCAGGACTCCAGGTTTAAGGGACCCCTGGATGCTCCTCTAAGAGACGTGTGAGACACTCATGCCTTTTCTGACTTTGTCCGATCTGCTTCAGCCTCCACATATGGTTCATGATAGGCTACACAGCAGACTGATTGCCCATACGTGGTGACTGCTGACTCTGTTCCAATCTTCCTATTCAAAATGCTTTCCCTAAGAGCGGAAAACTGACTCTTACTTTATTGAGCTTTACTAATAGCATTCTTCCATTTGGAAGAACAGATTTTCTTAATGCAAGGCCCCGCCTATGGGAGAGATGAGCATGACATCCTCTTTCTGAAAGTGCAGAGTTCATTACCCAAATGATTTTATTGAGGGTTTTTTTTGGTTTCATTTTAGTTCCATTTTTCAAAATCCCAACCACCCCCAAATGGCAAGTGTGAAAAATCAAAATCACATTCTACTTTGTAAGCACAGGAGTTGTTTAAATAGTGTTTTTTTTTTTTCTTCCAGAAACAACAAAACGTTCATTACAACCTTCAGGAGAAATATTTATCCAACATTTGCTTCTAAAAGTAGTTGCTTGGTAGCATTTGTGGAAATTCAGAAGAACAACAGTAATCAATTTGATCTGGCCATACAAAACAAGTGTCATTTTTGATAAATGATCCTAATTAAGCTGGTTTTTCAGGTAGAAAGTCTATTGAGTTAATGTGCTGGCACCTATATGGCTCTAGTCAGACAAGTACAGATGGAGCACTAAAAGAGTAGCGCATCATTAACTTAGTCATCATGCATTCACAATAATCTGGTGCCAGTCAAGTGTAGTACATTAGTGACTTAAAACCTATTGGTTTTAAGTTAAATTTATGCATTTTACCCTAGCAGGAGGACTCCTTTTGAGTCATTTTCTTTCGGGTCTCTTCTTCAGGTCATTTCTTACCAGTCTATTTCCAGCAGAAAGACAAATGCATGAAATGTGAATGAAAGGAGGAGTACGTTGCTCTGAGGACCAGGAGTTCAAAATCTGTCTTCAAATATTTGAAAGCAAAAAAATCTTATCTGTCTTCTGGACAGGTTGTGCAATAGGTGGTTCGCACATCATGTTCACAGTCTTTCTTTGGATTTAATTGAGCCATCTCGAACACACAGCTGACTCAAGATATTGGGTCTTCCCAGAAATCGCTGCTTCTCTAACCAAGTTTCCCGTTGCAGCTTTAGGGAAACTCTTTAGTTAGGAATTTCAACTGTTTCAGTTTTGGTCCAGTCTGCACAGAGCAGTCCTGTCAAGCCACAGCTGGGCCAAAATAGAAATGGGGAGCAAAGCCAACCTCATGCTGCTGCCTCCGTGGTTATCGTTGGATTGAAATTCTGCCAGAGGGCACTGTACTCCCAGTTCAAGGCTATAAACCAGCAAAGCAATTTGTATCTATCTACAGTTTAATTTGGATAGGATCTTCCCAGTTGCACTGGGAAGCGTGCATTCTCGTTTGTTCTTACTGTAGAACAAGATGATTTATGCCAAAAAGACTTCCACCATTTTATGTAAAGCCCCTATTAATCACAGTACAATTCCTCTGTTCGGTTTTCTAGGTATTGCGAAGCTGCTCAGCTTATTTTAGAGTATTGCTATTGCTATTGCCATATTGCTATTGCTATAGCAATAATTGCTATTGCTATTTGAATCGGAAGATTTCACGACTGATAGTGAGATTTCTATCTGGGTGTTTAAGGTGAAGGTGATAAAACCATTCCAACGGTCTCTTCCACTTTCAAGGCTGACTGTCTCTGAAGCAGTGTTGGCTTTCAGAGGTTGCCCAAGGCTGTACTTTTGTGTTTGTCATCCTCACTGCCTGTTGCTGTTTTCTTTACTCCATCTTGGTATAAGCATCTGTCCTAAGCCTCTGTTCCGTGACTTCCATATCCACTTCTGATTGATTCACTTCAGACCATTTCTCCCTGATGCTGTTAGTCCCCAGTTGTCCACAGCCATGCCCCCTGATTTTACATTATACATCACTATATTTTTAAGGTGCTCTTTCTGTCTGCCTTATTTATGGTTACCAAATTTCATCTTACCCAAGCTACTATTTGATTATCCTTCTTGTCATCCATTCTCCTCATATTTTCCACGAGATGAAGCTGTGATGTGACAGCATTGCTTTGCCCCTGGTAACTGCACTCCAGGATCTCATTGATTGTGATCTTGTTTTAGCATTTTATGTCAATCAATCAATCAATTGTATTTATTGAAAACTTACTGTATGCAGAGCGCTGTGCTAAGCGCTTGGGAGAGAACAATATAACAAAGTTGGTAGACAAGTTCCCTGTCCACAAGGAGCTCCCAGTCTACAGGCAGAGATGGACAATAAAATAATTTATAGAGCTATGCCTAATTGCAGTGGGGCTGAGGGTGGGGTAAATTAAGGATGCCCCTAAGTTAAATTGCCCCTAGGTTCAGGGGCAATGCAGAAGGGAGTGGGTGTAGTGGCAAAGAGGGCTTCATCGGGGGAAGACATTGCTTAGTGGTTGTGCGTCAGTGTTAAGTTTTCTAATTAAATGTTCAAGTTCTAGAAATAGATGCAGTGCCTGCAGTAAGGTCCAAGAAAAAGATGAGGTGCTGTGATCCGAATCCTGCTGCCAGGTTGGTGCCACCAGGTCCGTGGTCTTTTCGCTAGGACATGCGGCTTCTCAGAAGTATGCTCATTATAGGCAGGGAACATGTCTGCTAATTCTGTTGTATTGGACACTCAGTACAAAGCTCTTCACATAGTTAACACTCAGTAAGTACCATTGATTGAGTGGTTGATATGATGTAACCTTGGAATTTTGATATATTTTTTCAGGGGATCCAAATTTTGGTAGTAGCTGCTTGGTCTTCTAAGTAGCTAATATGGGCTTAACTGTGACGTGAAAGGCCCAACAATACCGAAAGACAACCTGATTACCTTGTATCTACCCCAGCGCTTAAAACAGTACTCGGCACATAGTAAGGGCTTAACAAATGTCATAATAATAATTATTATTATTATTATTTTCATAATATTCTTGTGCTTACATCTCCCTGTGTTGTAGAAATGTACTTATACCCACAAAATTAGAAGATGGGAGAAGTTATATTATGCAGATGTTCTCTCTCTGTCTCCCTCTTGTTCTCTAGCTCTTCAGTTCTTGAAGTGTTATTGTCATAGATGGGTTGCTGTTTTTCTAAACAAGGGCAAACCTCAGCATCCCAGAGTTTCTCAAAAGCTTTTGACATGTCTAACAGAGTGTCAGTATTAATCTCATGTCAACATTCACACTATTGGTCATTTACTCTCTTGCTCTGGTTTTTCTTAGCCTCAGTCCATTTCCAGTTGTTGGCTTATGAAAGCTATAGTCAGATAAAAATGTGATTGTAGCCTTGAGAACCACTGAGCACTCTTTTAGGATAAAATGCTGAAGCATTTGTGTAGATGACTGCAATTTGAAGTATTATGGGTAAAGTAAGTTTGAAATGGAAATAAATAAACTGATGAGGGAAGAGAACTAGAAGAATGCCAAATAGGATCAAATCCAGTGGTCCCTCAAAAGAAAATTGGGAAATGCAGGGATGTCAGCTTGTCTCTAGACTGTAAGGTCATTGTAGGCAGTGAAGGTGTCTACCAACTCTCTTGTATTGTTCCAAGCGCTTAGTACAGGGCTGTGCACACACAGTAAGCAATTAAGAAGCATCATGGCCTAGTGGGAAGAGCATGGACCCGGAAATCAGATCCCAGCTCTGCCAATTTCTTGCTGTGTGACCTTGAGCAAGTCACAAAACTTCTCTGTGCCTCAGTTCTTCTGTTCTCCCTCCTACTTCAACTCTGATTCCCATGTGAGACAGGGACTGTGTTATTCATTCACTGTGTCCAAACTAATTAACTTGTATCTACCCCAGTGCTCAAAACAGTGTTTGACGTATAGTAAGTGCTTAACAAATGCCATGAAAAAGAATAATGCCTGGGTTTGGTTTTTGTCTCTACCAACTCTCTTTATGGGCAGGAAACACATCTACCAACTCTGTTGTAATTGTACTCTCCCAAATGCTTAGGACTGTGTTATGCATTATTCATTTATTTATATTAATATCTATCTGCCCCTATAGACCGTAAAGCTCGTCGTGGGTAGGGAATGTGTGTCTGTTACATTGATTAGTACATTGCTCATCACGCAGTAGCACTCAATAAATACGGTTGACTGGCTAAATACCACTGATCAATTGATTTATATGTAGTGTATTGGTCTCAGCGGGACTTGTATTTCCACTGAAAAACCTATTATATGTGTGGAGAAAAATACATCTGTCGTCATTGTCATTGTCGTAATCTTTGTACTGGTAATAGTGAAGTAATTCATTCAATCATATAATAATAATAATAATAGTAGCAACCAGAACCATCTTTATTTAGTGCCCTGTTGGAGCAAGGGAGTGACTGTAGCTAGATTATAAACTCATTATGGCAGGGAATGTGTCTGTTACTTTGTTATATTCTACTCTCCCAAGGGCTTCAAAAAGTGCTCCACATAAACTAAGTGCTCAGTAAATACAGTTAATTGAGTGAGGTGAAATAATCAGATCAGAACAACAGGGCCCTTCCCACATGGGGCTTAGAGTGAGAGTATTTCATCCCCATTTTCAAAATGAGGAAACTAAACCACAGAGAAGTTAAATGATTCTCCCAAGGTCACCCAGCAGACAAGTGACAGCACTGGGAATAGAGCTGAGTCTCCTGACTCCCAGTCCTGTGCTCTTTCTGCTATGCCGTACTGTTTCTGCTATTTTATAGTTTTGTGAATTCCAATTTCCATCACCTCAACCTTTCACTGTGGGCATTGGAAGATAAAAAGTTGCCTTGGGATATGATTGTTATGAGAGAAAAGTAGAAGGCATTTAATTGGGTGGGTGAACTTTGGTCTTCATCATTTACCAGCCAGACTTCAGACAAAATGGTGAAAAATATTCTAGATCAACAATCTAGGCCAATCATGTAGGTGTAATTTGAATGATGATGTTAATTGTGAACTAGGATATCCTTTAATAAGTAGTCCGATTTGAAAATATTACGGCTGTCAACTCATGAAAGACTTCCTGACTGTGATTTCTTTCTTTAAAAAATGCCGGATCTCCCAGCTGGTGATGGTGTTTTACAATTGCTGATGGTCATAGTTGAAAGAAAGGCTCAGCTCTGAAGAAGATGACGAATCAAGGTCTTATTTGATTACAAAGGTTAGGGAAAGTGGGATTCATATAAGTTGGATTCGTATGTGACCCTATTTTCCTTATTCAGAGGGGTAGGTATGCATTTGGGGGTCTTTTTGCCACCTGAAAAATGGTAGGTGAAACCACAAACAGTCTGATTTCTTCTGAGGTGATGGGAGGAGCTAGAAGTGGAGTCAAATCAAATATAAGTAGGGGAGGGGAATAGAGTTTCAGCTAATTTTCATTTTTCTTCCTGTCCTCTTTCTCCTCTTCTGCTGCTGCTACTGCTGCTGTCACTGTCCTAAACTTTTGTACCTCTACGTTTTTCAGTGGTATTGTATCTGTAACAGGGTGACTACCTCAGAAATCTCAGAAGCAGCAGAGGAAGAGGGCTGAGAGTGTTAGTGGATACAGTGAAGTGGATACAGTGGCAACTGGATGAATGTGTGTGTGTGTGTGTGTGTGTGTGTGTGTGTTTGTGTGTATGTATGCATGCACATTCTCTTCCTTTCACTGGCTCCTCCTCCACCTCTCATCTCTTGATTTCCCATGTCCTGTAAAACTCTTCTCATCAATCATATTTATTGAGCGCTTACTATGTGCAGTATTTCCAGTTTCCATACTCTTCTTGCTCTCGACTCACTTTCTTGGGGCGCTATTCTGCTCACAGATGACTCCCCACAATTATGGGCCCGGGAGTCAGAAGACCTGGGTTCTAATCCTGGCTACACTGTCTGCTGTGTAGCCCTGGGCAAGTCATTTCACTTCTCTGGGCCTCAGCTCACCTCTAAAATGGGGATTAAGATTGTGAGCACCATTTGGGACAGGGACTGATTACCTTGTATCTACCTCAGTGCTTAGTATAGTGCTCAGCACATAGTGAGTGCTTTACAATTATTGTTATATTTATATTATTATTATTATCTGGCCTCTCCTTCCCTGCAGAGCACATCAACCAGACATAGTGTTTTACAATTATTATCATATTTATATTATTATTATTATTATCTTGCCTCTCCTTCCCTGCAGAGCACATCAACCAGACACTTCAATCTCAACATGTCCAAAATAGAATTTCTCACCTTCTTCTCTAGACATCTCATCTTTGTATCTAAACAATTTTGAGTTTGTTTTGCATCTCCACATCTTAAAACTTTTTGACATGACTCAAAGAACTTGGTTGAAAATGGCAAAAGAGAATGGTAGGGGGTGAAATAGTCACCTATCCTGAATTCACTGTTGGCTCATCTTCCAGCTGCTTTCTGTATTTACTTCTTAAAACTTAGTGCAGTGGCTTTCAGTCCAAACAATATAAGGCTGAGAGACGGAAGAATTGTTAAGAATCCTAATTTTAACTCAAATTGAGTTAATTTATCAAATACAGAAGCAGTGTGATCTAGTGGATATATGGCGGGCCTGGGAGTCAGAAGGACTGTTGCTTTTCTCCTGTGTGACCTTGGGCAAATCACTTAACTTCTCTGGGCCTCAGTTTCCTCAACTGTAAAATGGGGATTAATAATAATAATGATGGCATTTGTTAAGTGCTTACTATGTGCAAAGCACTGTTCTAAGTGCTGGGGGGGATACAAGGTGATCAGGTTGTCCCAGGTGGGGCTCACAGTCTTAATCCCCATTTTATAGATGAGGTAACTGAGGCGCAGAGAAGTGAAGTGACTTGCCCAAAAGTCACACAGTTGATAAGTGGTGGAGCCGGGATTAGAACCCGTGACCTCTGGCTCCCAAGCCCGTGCTCTTTCCACTGAGCCACGCTTCTTCTCTAAGACTAAGATTAAGACTGTGAGCCCCATGTGGGCCATAGATGTATCTGCCCCAGCACTTAGTACAGTGACTGGCATATAGTAAGCTCTTAACAAATACTGTAAAAGAAAAAAAAAATGAACTTCTGCAACAAAGCAGCCAGATCTCTTCCTTTGAATTATGCTGCTGCTCCTTATATACCGGTTAAATTAATACATTTTCATTATTTGTTATCAACCTAGAGTACGAGACTATTTTTGTCCCATCCATTGTGAAGGCGAGCTGTGGTTATCATGGAGCTAGTAGGGTAATTTCTTTATAAGAAGCTAGGTGAGATTAGCACACTTTTGATGTTACTGAGTGGGAAGAAAGGTTGGCATGGCAATCACTTTGTTCTAATGATTGGAAACCAAAATAGCCTTATCACATTAAAACCAGTTTTGTCACTGAGGTTTATAGCATTTGTTGACTGCAGATCTTTCCCATGAAAAGAGGAACATTTTATTAAAGCCAAAACAGCTATGTTTAAAGTGATGTGGAAAGTGATCTACCTGGCTCTTTATAGATGTAATTGGTACTGTGAAAGGGAATAAATTCATTTGGAGCAGAATATTTCTACAGTGATGATTGTTCATCCAATAAAAAGCCACACCCTAGGGGTTTGGCATAACTGCTTTGGCATAACTCAAAGATGATATAAAAGCTTTATTTTAGGCAAATCTATTTTATAAGTGGGTCAGGTATATACAGTGGGGCTGTAATTTCATCAGAAGAAATGAAATTAGATGCTGAACTTTTTGATACCAATCACTAGAGCTCATTCTGCTACTGATTGAAGTCCATGGGGAGGGCGTTCATTGGCTAGTGATTACTCCCTATGTCACGTTGGTCATGTTGGCATGAAACCAGGAACAGATTTTGAAAGGCTGTTTCCATGAAAAATATCTTTTTAGCTCAATTTACATGTTCAAATGTGTCTAAGGGCCATCTTGCATTTAACCACCAAGCTAATGATAGCAAGGCTTGCCCAGTGACTAGACAACTATGTTTGGAGATTGAGCCTCCTGATTTCCTCAGATCTCACTATAGTAGTAGTGGTAGTAGTATTCAGAGTAGTAGTAGTAGAAGAAATGGTATTCATGTAGTATTTGTAATGGTATTTATTGTAGTAGCTGTATTGTAGTAGTAATAGTAGTATTAGTAGTAGTGCAATTTTGCAAAGGTTGCCAAGAGCAAGGTGGAGAGTAACTGATGAAGGCAGTCTATATGTAAGTAGTAGTTGTAGTAGTAATAGTAGTAACATTTATTGAGTGCCTGCAGGGAGTAATGCACTGTAGTAAGTACATGGAAAGTACAAAACAAAGGCCCAAGAAGCCTGCATTCTAATAAAGAAGACAGGCATAAACATATTTAAAATGTAGTCAAAGTTAAATGAATATAAAATTGATTAAAGCGATAAGCATAATTGTCGAGGATGGGTATTAGTAAGTTCACAAATGCTAGAGATGGCTGATGGATCTGATAGACTTGAGATGCTGGGAGTTAATAGGAAATGGCTTGTCAGAGAAGGTACGATTTCAGGAGGGCTTTGAATATGGGGAAGACAACGGTTCGTTGGATTTGGGAAGGGAGGGAGTTCCAGGTCGGGAATAGCTTGAGCAAGAGGTCAAAGGCTGGCGAGTCAAGAATGAGGTATATTTAAAAGGTTGACTTGAGAGGAACAAAGACAAGGATTGGGATGTGGTGGGTGGAAAATGGTAAACCAAGAGAGGGTTTTGAGGAGTGGAGATATGGATGCCATGATGCTTTGTCTTCTTGAAGATGATCCAGGCAGCAATGTGGTATAAAATGGAGGGCTAAGAGGCTGGAGGCTGTAGAGACCAGTGATGGGACTGATGCGATCATTACATGTTTTGTTTTGTGGTCTGTCTCCCACTTCTAGACTGTGAGCCTGTTGTTGGGTAGGGACCGTCTCTATATGTTGCCAACTTGTACTTCACAAGTGCTTAGTACAGTGCTCTGCACACAGTAAGCGCTCAATAAATACAATTGAATGAATTAGTCTGGTTGTGTTAAGTCCTTGGACCAGGTTGTCAGCTCTCTGGGTGCAGAGGAAGATGCAAATCTGGGAAATGCCATGTAGGAAGAACTGGCAAAACTTAGCAGTAGATTGTTTATAGGTCCTTTGTTCACAGTCCTAATCAATGGAAATATTCAGACTCTGAAAAACAGCCATTAATGAGCTGCAAACGCAGCCAACAGGAGAGGGTGGGACTTGGTACCAATTGCTTTTCCTGTTTAACACCCTGGGGCAGGCCGGCCCGACTGGTTTGTCAAGGCAGCTTTGACTTTTTAGCTCTGACTTCCAGATGGGGCAAAAGCTAAGAAGAATCATATTATAAAGATTTCTTTGCAAATTAATGAGCCCCATAGCATTTAGTGCAGTAATGTGTGCATTGCAGTATGAGGCAGTGTTTCCTAGTGGTAAGAGCAGGGACCTGGAAATCAGAGGACCTGGTTTCTAATCCTGGCTCCACTGCTTGTCCGCTGAGTGATCTTGGGTTCAATTGCTTAACTTTTCTGTGCCTCAGTTACCTCAACTGTAAAATGGATATTAAGACTGTGAGCCCTATGTGGGGCAGGGACTGTGTCCAGTGATTATCTTTTATCTACTCCAGTGCTTAGAACAGTGTCTGGCACAAAGTAAGCACTTAATGAATACCACTTAAAATTTGCGTATGTGTTACCACTACTACTACTAATAGTATTGAATAATGATGACCATGTCCGATTCCCACCTGTAAATTATCTCTTATGTATATTTGGTATTTGTTAAGCATTTATTATGTGCCAGGCACTGTACTAAGTACTGGGATAGATACAAGCTAATCAAGTTGGACTACCTTAAGTCCTCACAGTACGGAATGAAAGGTCAGTCATGCATTGGTCTTTTTAGCCAAAAATGTAGTCATAAGTATTTTTATCACTCTGGGTGGTATCATCTGTGAATGCAAAGGACTGTTATAAAATGTGTTCATATATCAATAGAAATTGAAATGCATACTGTATGCAAACTCTGTTCATTCCCCTTATCTAATTTTGTTTTTCAGAACAGTACAAAACACTTATGGAGCGGTGATAATTTGAGGTTCTATAAGGCAGCTTTTTCCAGCAGGGTTTTCCTTTAATACTGCAAGAGTGGAGATTGTTTTGCAGTGACTGTTAGTTGTTACCATGTGTCATGGGTTGACATTACCGTGTTTTGAAGTTTGAAAATAACTTTTGAAAGGGATTCTAATTATGCAAGAATAAGTGGGGTTGTCATATTTTCTGTCATTCACTGAGAATTCACCAGACCAATACATATCCTGAATGAAACGACCAGCCCGAAGTCTGAATTATTATAGTTTTGTATAACTGAATGTTAATACGAAGGGAAATGAAGTACTTACTCATGTTAGACATTGTCAAGATAAAAGCTGAATTACTTGTTACTGTGGTTACCGAGCTCTCTTCTTGTTACTGTTTTTCACTTAAGGCCTCATCACTATCCTGACCCAGAATAGAATCCCTTTTTGGCCCCTTGATTTTTACCTCTAGTAAATCGTCTTTGAGAATAGTTTGAAAATTGGCTGCTTTGTGTTCCTTTCAGTTGACTTAAAAAAAAATTGTGGTATTTTTTAAGTGTTTGCTGTGAGCCAGGCACTATACTAAGCACTGGGGTGGATACAAGGAAATGGGGTTGGACACAGTCCCTGTCTCACATGGGGCTCACAGTCTCAATTCCCATTTTACAGATGAGGTGGCCGAGGCACAGAGAAGTGGAGTGACTTGCCCAAGGTCACACAGCGGACAAGTGGCCGAGCTGGGATTAGAACCCATGACCTTCTGAGTCCCAGGTCCTCGCTCTTGTCACTTCTCGACTACCAGGATCTAAGCCAAATGTGCTGCCAAACAAAAAATATGGTTGCCAGGATCCCCTGAAGTCCAGTGTGGCTGAGCTGTAAAAAAATGGCCTTTGGGATGCGATGAACTTCTGGAAGCTCAGCACAGGTATTGGTGGCTGACAAGAGGAAACAGCAAGAAGCAGCTGAACAGTTTTTTTCCCTCTCCCAGTCTCACTACCTGAGCAGAGGAAAGTAGTTGTGTCATCTCCACCCTGACGTACCTGACTAGTGACCAAGAAAGCCCGGTTTGTCCCTCCCCAGTCCCTATTCCTTTTTAAACTCCCTTTCCCGACCATTTCTGTGACTTTTAGATTTTTTTTCTTCATTTTTCCTTGGCTCTCATGCTCCTTCCCAGCGTGCAAAGCCACCAGTCTCCCTCTCCCCACCACATTTCTTTTTTAAATCGGTACATGGTCATACCCATCCCCTTCCCCAATGGCAGTCCCCAGGATCACCAAACAGCCATGGGAACTGGGTTAGGAGGCTTGGAAGCAAACTACTTTTGCTCCTCTCCTTACCTGCTCCACCCCACCCTAGGCCCTGGGGGCTACAGTCAGTCAATCAATGAAGTGATGGGACTTATTCAGAGCCTGCTGGGTGCAGAGCAATGCATTAAGTCCTTGGGAAGTAACAGTAGTTACAATTGTTACACGAGCCCCAACCAAGCACATCTCCTCCAAGAGGCCTTCCCTGACTAAGCCCTCGTTTCATCTTTTCATTTATTCATTCATCACTCATTCAGTCATATTTATTGAGTGCTTACTGTGTGCAGACCACTGTACTAAGTGCTTGGAAAGTACAATTCGGCAATAGAGACAATCCCTGCCCACGCCGGGCTTACAGTCTAGAAGGGGGGAGACAGATATCAAAACAAGTAAACAGGAATCAATATAAATAAATAGAATTATAGATGTATACATATGTACATAAGTGCTGTGGAGCCGGGGGCGACGGGGGGGAGAGCAAAGGGAGCGAGTCGAGGTGACGCTGAAGGGCGGGGGAGCTGAGGAAAAGGGGGAATTAGTCTGGGAAGGCCTCTTGGACGAGGTGAGCCTTCAGTAGGGTTTTGAAGTGGGAAAGAGTGATTGGCAGATTTGAGGAGGGAGGCCATTCCAGGCCAGAGGCAGAACGTGGACCAGGGGTTGACGGCAGGACAGGCGAGAAGGTTAGCACCAGAGGAGCGGAGTGTACAGGCTGGAATGTAGAAGGAGAGAAGGAAGGTAAGGTAAGAAGGGGCAAGGTGATGGAGAGCTTTGAAGCCAGTAATGAGGAGGGTTTGTTTGATTTTCTCCCACTCCCTTCTGGGTTGCCCTTGAACTTGAATTTGAACCCTTTACTCACCCGCTCTCAGCCCCACAGCAGTTATGTGCATATCCACAATTTATTTATATCAAATATCTGTTTCCCCCCTCCATACTGTAAGAGCCTTGTGGACATTGAACGTGTCAACCAACTTTAATATAGTATTCGCTGAAGCACTTAGTACAGTGCTCTGCACACAGTAAGCACTCAGTAAGTATGATTGATTGAATGAATAATAGAGTCAGAAGACACAGTGTGTGCCCTCAAGGAGTTTACAGTGTAGCAGGGAAAGCAGACACAGTAATTTTCAGATCGAAGAGAGAAGAAAATAGGATGATGATAAGTGGTTAAAAGTCTGGTATGTGAGATGATATAGACAAGTGCGGTGGGTGGGTGTGAGGGCATAAATGTGTAGTTGATGCAGGAGTGTTGAGTTGGTAGTTGAAGGGCTATGATTAGGGAGAAGAAAAATTAATGGTGGAATATCTCCTAGAGGAGATATGATTTTATGAGAGTTTTGAAGATGGGGAGAGGTGTGGTCTGGTGCATTTGAGGGAGTTCCCGGCAGCACAGAAGACACGAGCCAGGTTGCAGGCAGGAAAGAAGAAAACAAGGCACAAAAGTAGATTTGCATGAGAGAAACCAAAAGTGTCACCTGGAGTGTAGTGGGAGAAGAGTGTATAAATTAGAGGGTGAGAGCTGATCGAGTGCCTTAAAGTCAGCTGTTAGGAGTTTCTGTCAGTAGCAGAGAGGAATGGGAAACTGCTGGAGATTTTTGGAGCTACATACAAAATGTCATTAGAGAAAAATAATCCAGTTAGCAGAATAAAGTATGGATTAGAGAAGAGAGAAACT
This sequence comes from Tachyglossus aculeatus, assembly GCF_015852505.1. Classification (NCBI taxonomy): domain Eukaryota; kingdom Metazoa; phylum Chordata; class Mammalia; order Monotremata; family Tachyglossidae; genus Tachyglossus; species Tachyglossus aculeatus. The sequence goes on along the minus strand of NC_052082.1, from coordinate 23,281,931 downwards.
GAGGGCAGAGGGATCAGAAAAGAGGCTGACACAGTAGTCAATCCAGGATGTGACAGGTGTCTGAACCAAGCTAGTGGTCATTTAGATAATTTAGGAAATGTTGAGATAAAAATAAAAAGCAGCTGGAGAAGAGGCTGGCTTTATCAGTGAAGCAGATGGAAAAAGGAAGTGGTATTCTAGAATAGACTTGTGTTCAGGGAAAAATGCTCCCTGTTTCTTCCATTGTATCCTCTCCAAATCACGCAACATAAAACCGGTGTTATAGCAGAACCGTAATCACATCATTATCGTCAATGGTATTTACTGAATGCTTACTGTGTGTAGAGCTCTGCGCTAAGTGCTGGGGGGCGGGAGGGCGGGGTTTGTAATACAACAGAGCTGACAGACATATTCACTGCCCACAGTGAACTGACAGTCTAGAGGGAGCTTAAAGAGACTGCTTCTAACAATAATAACCACGGTTAGTTATTATGTGCTTACCTTGTACCAAACACTGCCCTGAGTGCTGGGATAGTTTGGTAAGATCAGTACATGTCCTACCCTGCTTGTGAGTGGAAAGTGAGTGGGGGTCAGGGGTGGGGGAGAGAGGAGAAAGGAAGAGAGTGAGTTAGTTTTCATCTCTTCCTCCTCTTTCTCTGCTACCACCCCAGCTTAACTGCTTCCAGACTTGGTGTGCATGGGGACCAAGATGGCAGCTCCAATCAGTTAATCAATCAATCGTATTTATTGAGCGCTTCATCTAAGCCCCTTCCTGGCTCAGTGGGGCAGGGCAGACCCACTACATCCTGTCCAATTCCCCCATGGCTTTTTGCTGCGGGGGCAAAGCTAATGGTATCACCCTCATGGTGCCAAGTCTGAGGGTGGGCATCTGTGCTTGAGAACCATACTTGGTTACAAGAAGAGCCATATCTGGCTCATGACCCTGGCTCTCTTCATTCGACCATGGAAACTGTTAGACTTTTGCTGTCAACTTGGGGGGTTGAGGATTGCAAACTACGTACTAACAAGGTAAGAGACAAACTCTCCTGGCCTGTGCATCTAAAGGTGCTGGTGATTAAGGGCTGTGCCATGCTTGAAGTAAGCACTTTAATTAGCCATTAAACAGTCTTCAAGGTCAACAAGGCAACAGGTTTCTGTTCAGTGTTTGATTTAGTAGGGACAGTTAATGATTTTGTTTTTATTATCTTTACCCCTTTTTCAGAATTATTTGCTTAACACATGGAGGGCAACAGAAATCAGTTATTATAAAATCAATTTCATGCATGACTAGACTATCTCTTCCATCTTTGTCATTACTTCGTGAGCTCTGGGTGTTCTTGGATTCATTTATGTTTATACAACGATGATAGGAATAGACCTTTAAAATAATTATTTGGGGAACATGGGCCATACTGCTGCAGGAATTGGATTTTCAGAATCTCTTATTGGAAGGATTTCCCTGGATCCACTTCTCTTTTTTTCTTGTCAGGGATACTGCTGTTTAATAAAAATTACAAGGTAAAAATATTACATTGATAGCCAGGAATAATTGTATACAGTAAGCATGAATTCTGAATTCAAAGTGATTGAGAATGAAATGAGTAAAGAATATACTTTATAGGCCATCACTTATGCTAAATGCATTCAACAGTCAAGATTTATTTTTCTATATTAATGCCTTAGTTTTCTTTGGCTTTTATTTGTGGTTGTGTTTACCAACTCTATTGCACTACACTCTCCCAAGCACTTAGTACAGTGCTCTGCACACAGTAAGTACTCAATAAATACCGCCGATCAATTCATTGATGACGTATTGTTAGCCATGAAGTTAAATATGCTCATTATCAATCTTTTTCCTTTTACCTGGTTCTTAATTTAATTCCAAACTATTCTTAGACGTTTGAAATTTAGATCTCTGTTCTAGCCAAAGATTTCAACAACCTGCTTATGGTGGACCATCCAATATTAAATCAGATATCTTGGGCCGTCAGAAGAAAGGGCAGCGACATTACCCACTGTTCTCTCCATCTTTCTCCCACTTCCCCGTGTCCCTACAATCACTTGTTCATTTAATACCTTCATCCAACCTGGCTGGGGGATCCAGAAAGTCAATTACTTCTTCTCTTTCCCCCACAGCTCTCTACCATTGCTCAGGAATCCCTGTTTCCCACCATTCCGGTACTCACCTCCCAACACAGCCTCCACCATCTATCCCCTGTAAAATTTCTTCAGTTTTTAAACATGCTTGTGGCCAGTCAGGAATTTTTTAGTAGCTTGTCACTGCTGATTGATTTTTGACTAGATAGGACACTCTATTGGCAGAATTTTAGTAAATATCAAAGGGAAAAAGCTCGTTTATTTTTTAAACACAGAATTCTGCGAGTAGCCCAATAAGAGACTATATCAGAGCAAGTATTGGTAGCGGTGAGGTAAGTAGCTGAAGGAGATAAAAGAGAAGATAATATGATACACAATGTATCTTGGACTGTGGGTGCTTCTTGGACTTTTTGGTAACATACTTCTGGAGAATTTCTTCATCAGTGGCGTCTTCTAATTCAAAGGGCAACTTTATATAAATGGTGGAAATTCAGATGAGAAGAAGGGTGATTTCCAGTTAGAAGTAGGGGCAGTAAACAGGCCAGCCAATTACACCAAGGCCAGCATGACATCTGATGAGTCTTCATGTTTTTTGGTTCAGACCCCTGGGTCTCAATTCATCTGTCTACCTGAGCTTGTCCACAACAGGCCCAAGTATAGAGGTGGAAGCTTAACTGGTTTAAGCAGGGTGGAAGTGTTTGAGTAGAGGAATTGAGAGTTCGAAAGGCTGAGGAAAGTTCCAAGGGCAGGTCAAAAGGTAAATACAATAGCAGTAGGGGTTCTGGGCAGGAGCAGTTTCTGGAGCTTATGGTCAGCAGGCAACAAGGCACGTGTAGTTTGAGGCCCAGCTGGGTGACCTTGGACTGGCATGAGGGGAGATGCAGTTTTGAACATGGCCCATTCGTTCCTTATTGTTTTCCCTCCTAATGAGCTAGCATTCCTTCAAGCAGAATGAAGTGATTTCCCACTATTTCCTCATCAGTTATTGCATTATGTTGCCTCACAGGGTAGAGGGAGGCTGGTAAATATCCCTGGAATGGGTACCTGGAGGCCTGTGATCCTATTTCTGCTACTGAATGATCTCTGATATGTTTCTTTCAACTGCCTAAATTGAGCATTCCTCACATGCTTGGTTAAATAGAATGAGACTAAAACTCACTAAAATTCAAGGCTCCCCCAGTCCTCTGCCCCAAATTGTGTCAATTTGAAAAAAGGGTGCAGTTGAAACACACATTATTAAATAGCTATTGAAAGAAGAGGTTATAATAATCCATTTCTGAGGGTGATAGTCTTATTTACATAAATTCATCTTGTTGATCACTTGAGTGGGATCATTTGCTAGTTCATTTCATCAGGATGATGGAATATTAAAGCCAATAAATATATTCCAGCCTTCTTGGCAGGATACATTTTAGCTATTAGAGTCTCTGAAGAAAAATATGCTCTACTGCTAATATTCAGTTCTCAATTAACCAAGTGAATGAAGATGAATGAACAAAATCCACAAATAATCCCCAAATTAGGTGGTCTTCTAATTATCTTGCCCAATCAATTCATCAATCAAAGGTATTTGAGCACTTACTGTGTGCAGAGCGCAGTACTAAGTGCTTGGGAGAGTATGATGCAACAGAGTTGGTAGACACGTTCCCTGCCCACAAGGAATTTCCAGTCTACAGGGAGAAACAAACATTTAAATAAATAAAGTATGGCTATATATGTAAGTGCTGAGAGTGGAGCGAATATCAAGTGCTTAGAGGGTACATTTTTAAGCCCACCAAATCTTTTACCAGAGATCTGTACAAGGAATACCATTTCATTTGTCTTCACAATACCCAACAAAAACTAGCTGCTTCTGCCACAGCCCAAATGGCTGCTCCCGTACAATCTTTTGAAATACTTGAAGGCACTGTGGTCTAGAGAAAAGGTCATTATCTGGGAGGAGAGTCAGTGCTACTGGCCTGCTGTGTGACTTAATCTTTCTGTTCCTCAGTTTTCTTTGTTGTAAAATGGGATTCCAGACTCTCCCTATCTCAGAGGGCTGTTTTAAGAACAGTAAGTGAAAAGCAAAGTGAGAGAACTTTTGACAAAAAAAAGTGCTCTATGATTCAAGGTCTCTAGATGTAAAATAAGGATGTTGATAAAAAAGACCTCCATACAGCTCTTCTGCAGGTCCAAAACACCTTCTTCTAGCTCTGGAGGAAATACCCAGATCTTGTTAGTGTGCACTGATCACAGTCACGTTAGAGTATAAGGTTATATCCCTTTCCTCAGCCATAAAATGGGGACTGAGTGCTAGTTCTCGCACTTACTGTGAGTCCCATGTGGAACTGGGATGGTGTCTACAAAAGTAATAATCTTAAATTACTTTTAAAATGGCATTTGTTAAGCATTACTCTGTTCCAGGCACTGTACTAAGCCCTGGAGTAGATAACAAGATAATCAGGTTGGGCAGAGCTCCTGTCCCACATGGGGCTCACCCTCTTAATGCACATTTTACAAATGAGAAAACTGAGGCCCAGAGATGTTAAGTTATTTACTCAAGGTCACACAGCAGACAGGTGGGGGAGCTGGAATCAGAACCCACATACATATGACTGTCCAACCTGATTAATTTGTATCCACCCCAGCTCTTAGAATAGTGCTTGGCTCATAGTAAGCGCTTAAGAAGTATGATAATTATTACTGTCATTGCTCTCAGTGACTGGTCAATAAATACTATTGATTGATTACTTGTTTTCAGGTTGATAATCCATTGACTAACTTCAACCCAACATTCATGTTCATGAACTGGTCTCATAATGCATAAAGTTCTTGGGATTTGACACCTCACAGTTTTCGCCTAGTTTCACCTTGTTTTCACTTGGTTTTGAATCTTAATTTATCCGTCATTATTTTGGTATCCATAATTCTTTCATCCTATCCCATTCTCAGAAGTTTCATGCTTTTTCAATTTGGAGTCAGTTTCAGGACAATAAACCCATGTTCCTTGCATGCGGATATTCTATTCAAGGTAAAAAGTACAGCAGAGAAGTAGGGAAATCTGGGCAATACAAAAGAACCACATTTATGCATATAAATTGAATTTATGTAAGAGCCTGAGCTATGGTCTGGCCGAGATTGGAGGTTAAACAATCTTGCATTTCCCCTTGAAATGTTTGCACATCATTTTAACTCCTGTATCTGAGAGCAGTATTCCACATTTCAGAAAATTAAATTAATTCTAACAGCTTCATTGCCTCTTGTTAAAAATGCCCCCATGAAGAATTTATTTTGGAGGGAAGAGTAGTCACAGATATGAGATTTTTTTATATCAGGAAGGCATATGCTTACCAAAAATGTGTTTCCAAGGAGCATTTTATTCTTACTTTTAGGCAATACATATTAGTGTCCTGAAATTATGAGAGAGCCAGCTAACCTAGGAAAGAGCCTGATTTTTTTTCCCCAATAATAAGCTGATGAAAGTATTGAAAATAATAGGACTGACATGCTTCCCAATACGCCTCTCCTAGCCTCTGGAAGGATAGTAATTCTCTGGTGTACGAAGCTCCTTGCAAATAAATCACCCAACCTTCTGATGCAGTCAGGTGTGATCCAATGCAGCACTGAAATAATAATTAAGGTATGTTAAGGTCTTACTATGTGCCAAGCACCATTCTAAGTGCTGCAGTAGGTACAAGATAGGTTGGACACAGTCCCGGTCCCACGGAGGGGTCACAATCTAAATCTCCATTTTACAGATGAGGGAACCGAGACATGGAGGAAATGAAGTGACTTGGCCAAGGTCTCACAGTAGACAAGTGGTGGAGCAGTCATTAGAACTCAGGTCCTTCTGACTCCTAGGCTTGTGCTGTATTCACTAGGCCACGTAGCTTTCTGCCCACTGGGTAAAACTGACTAAAGCCCACATGACTCTTTACCTGCCAGCAATGGGAAGCAGCGAGAATTTATAGGGGACAGAAGTGATCCGAGAGGGATGTAGAGGCATGCCGGCAGGACTGAGGACAGCGGGAAACTCCCTACCATTTAGCAGTGCTGGCTGCCACCTTTTGGGTTTCAAAGCAAGTAAAAAAAAAGCTCAGTTTGCCTATTTTGTATTATACAACCCGCACCCCCAGCAAGTCCTCCAATTCAAGTTCCAGAAAGGGGACAGATTTTTCCCACCTGATTAAAGGAAGTCAGAAGAATTACTTAATCAGCCGAACTCAACTGTTGCCTCTCTGCGCGATAACGTTTCCCTTTTAATAGAACCTAATTTTTGAGACTTGAAGAAGAAATGAGCTCTATGGAGCCTGCAGTGAAGCGAAGAAGATAAAATACTCTGCTGCTGATTTTCTTTTCCAGCATAAAAGATAGTGTTCATTAAATAGAGGGCATCTTTAAATGCTGTTGGGATCTGTGGATAGCCATTGCGCAGTGCTGTCATGGGAATGCTTTACTAGGTTCCAAATTGTGGCCTGATAAACTAGCTATTCTCTGAAACATAGTGTTGCCAGTAGACCACCCTCGTGGAAGGAGAAGTAGCATGGCCTAGTGGAAAGATCACTGGCCTAGGAGTCAGAGGACCTGGATTCTAATTCCAGCCCTGCCATTTGTCTACTGTGTAACCTTGGGCAAGTCACCTTATTTCTCTGTGCCTCAGTTACCTCAGCTGTAAAATGGGGATTAAGATGGTGAGCCCCATGTGAAACAGGGACTGTGTCCAACCTGATTAGCTTGTATCTACCCTAGCACTTAGTACAGTGCCTGGCATGTTGTAAAGGCTTAACAAATACCATTATAAAAGCATGTACCCCCCCCCCACTCCTACCTTTTTATCAAAGTTCACTTTTTCACACTCCTTCATCCACTTTTTATAACTCCACCTGCGAGTGTTTGGAGGAATAATAATAATTGATAATAATAACAATAATAATAATAATTCTATATGTTAAGCACTTACTACCTGCCAAGCAATGTACTAAGCACTAGGGTGGATAGAAGATAATCAAGTGGAACCTACTCCCTGTCCCACTTGGGGCTCACAGCCTAAGGAGAGAGAGCAGGCATTGAATTGCTATTGTACGGATGAGGAAACTGAAACACAGAGAAGTTTAATAATAATAATGTTGGTATTTTTTAAGCGCTTACTATGTGCCAAGCACTGGGGTAGATACAAGCTATTCAGGTTGTCCCACATAGGGCTCACAGTCTTCACCCCCATTTTACAGATGAGGTAACTGAGGCACAGAGAAGTTGTGACTAGCCCAAGGTCACACAACAGATAAGCTTTGGAGCTGGGATTAGAACCCATGACCTCCGACTCCCAAACCCATACTCTTTCCACTAAGCCACGCTGCTTCTAAGTGCTCCCAAGCTCGTAGTCTTTCCACTAAGCCATGCTGCTTCTGACTTGAAGTCACTAAGTGAAGTTTAAGTGACTTGCCCCAAGTCACATAGCAGACAAGTGGCAGAATTAGGATTAGAACCCAGGCCCTTGCTCTTTTCCCCCCCCGGAATGATATTTTACAGGGTTCTCTAGAGAAGAAACAGAGGCTGATTGGTTCTCATAGTGAGCCATTTGACACTATTAGTTCATCATCCAAAGAGGGCTGTATACCAAGCCTCTCCAAGCTACCGACCTCAAGTACCAAAAGGTAACTGCTTATTTAGTGCCTTTATTGCTTTAAAGAGGAAAAAAAATGCTGTCCTACACCTTGGTATTGTAACTGATGGTTGCAAGTGAGAAGAATCAATAGTTTCCTTTAATGTCCCACATCAGCTGCTGAATTGTGATCAAGAATCCTGTGATTAATGAGCTGTGAATAAAAATGATTGGGCAGTAATTTCAACTCCCAGCTCCTGGGCATTTTCCCTCTCTATGAACCGTAGTGTCTGGGGAAGCGAAAGATTTCTAAATGAAGATCCTTTTCCTTCTAGCACAGTGCATGAGCCAGATATGTTTTGCAGAATAATTGTCAGCTTTTAATTATGAACATGACCGTTTTCTGGGGATGGGACTTCCAGCAGACAGGATATACGAGAAGGAAAAGTGAAACTAAGCCAGAAACTTCTCCTAGAGATGCAGCCAGCAAAACACAAAGAACCAGAGCCTGAGAGACAGAGAGAGGGAGTGGGGAGACAGACAGAGCGGTAAGGGGAGTGAGAGACTTGTGGACTCAGGCATCACATTATCATTTTCTGCTTTTTATTCAGAAAGATGAAAGCCCAAAGAAGCAGGTAGGTACCCTTTCCCTGAAAAGCTTAAAAATAAAAGGATTACACTTATGCGGTAAAATGAATAAAAGAGGTACTCTAGTCTCTCCCTGTCATATTGTTTTCACTTCAGTGGCCCCACTCTAAGTAAATAATTTCCACTGTCTACACTCCTGGCATGTGCAAATACTTTTTTTGTGTGGTACAATCCAGGTACAATTATTTTATACTGGATTAAGGTGGCTTTAGAAGGTCTGTTGCCTATCTGATATCTTTTTTTCAGGGGGGGAGGGGAGTAGGAGAGGAGATGGACAACATGTTTCAAGAATTTGATAAAATAAGTTTAATATATTCAGATCAATATATCTGTTTAGGGAGGGTTTACTTTCTGACTTACTACAAAACTGTTGTCACAGTGTCCATTACCCCCTTCAGAGATGTGCCCCGAAGAGCTGGAGCAAGGTTGCTTGAAGTTATTTTAAACTCTGGAACTTGGGTGTCCGTGACCACATCCTGTGATGCCAGGGAAGCGTACTGTGCCAGGAGCATTTAAAAAACCCATTAAAAAATCTGTTTTAACCCACCAAGAAGGAAAAAATGCTCATTCTGAGAAAATGTCACAGCTGGTGTTTTGAATCTCTAGGCAGGTGGATATGAGGAAACTAGTGGAAAATAATTGGAGCTGTTTGTGATGGCAGAAAGGAGATGTTTTCCATTAAGCTGTCTTAACTGAATTGTTCAACCGCTCATCCTGAACAGCCATGGGCAGAAATACTCCCCTCTCCACCAAGCTTTGGTCCCTGCCTTGATTGCATTCAGCTCCTCTCCCTCCCCCATCCCAGATTTGTCATGCTTTCTCTGCGGGATGAACAGGTGTAATGAATTAGTACAGGTTCTTAAAGGTTTTTATGGTCTTGGCAAGGTTATACAAGATAATGAAATTCAAGTTTCTTCTACTTGCCCTCCTAAGGAGAATACAAATTGTGGCCAATTAATAGATGGTGCATTACTACAATAATGAGGAGCTTGTTTATTAAGTTTAATTATAGGCCCTTGCAAAAGATGATTTGTTTCAAAACTCTTTTTCCTTTGGGCTGATTCTAGTAGAACTGAAGAAAGAATATATCCATCACCTTGCCCTGTCAATAGGAAGTTTAAGGCAAACTAGAGCCACTGGAAAGGTTTTCAGAATGGTATTTTGGGTTTTTTTTCCCCCTTTCAGTTTCATGAGTCACTGACTTATGATAGATTCTGATATTATTTAATCAACATTTAAGAAAGAAAAGCAAGCTGTGGAACATGAAATTCTGAGCATCTCTTTGCTGTGACTTAGCTTAGAGGCACACAAGCTGTAAGATGGAGAAGAGTTATTAAGGCAATTCCCAGCTCATAGGTCTTGAAAGGAATCTGACATTTCATCCAAAATTTTGAAAGACCCTCCACTTAAAGACACAAGGTATGGAAGATCCCTGTCCCTGGCTGTATATTTTTGAGAAGTATTTTCCAGAGGAAAGTTTTCTTTTTTTTTATGGTATTTTTTAAGTGCTTTCTATGTGCCAGGCACTGTTCTAAGCAGTTCATGGATTGGACACAGTCCATGTCCCACATGGGGCTCACAGTCTTAATCTGTATTTTACAAATGAGGTAACATGCACAGAGAAGGTAAGTGATTAGGTTACATGGCATACAAGTGGTAAAATTGGGATTAGAACCCAGATCCTTCTGATGGACCTGTGTTCTATCCACTAGACTATGCTGCTTCTCATTTTGGATTTGAATTAGAATGAGTGAAACTTTACCTTTGATGCCAAGCAAGCATTAGGAAGAATTGCCTTAAGCTTGGAAAACTACTGTTTTTAGAGTCATGTTTCACTTCTGGAGGAACCTAAATTGGCTTGAACTAGCTCGACCACCTGCACTCCCGCCTTTTCTTGCCTCCGGATGGTAGACAGTGCCCCGAGGCCAGGCATACTGGGAAGGAGAAGAAAATATGGGAGACCCTCATTTCTAGCTGCACAAACTTGGGGAGAACAGGCAGAGTAAGGGGCCTCAGCCTAGAGGCAGGGGTGGAAGAGTGCCTTCAGAATGATTTTTGTGTTTGTAGAAATGCTACAAGATACACTATTAAGGACTTTTAAATAATGGGTGAAATGGAGATGAGTTTTTCCAAGTGGAATTCCCACCATAACTGGGATAAAGCTTCTGAATCCTGGACTTATTTCAAACATGCGCATCCCCCTACCCCCTCCTTCCCCAAGATCTGACTCTCTCCTGCTGACCTATTTTCCGTGCTGTTTTCTCCAGAGGAAGGCTCAGCTTCCCTCATTTCCCCAACCTCAGGAAAACCTCTTTATCTAACCAGGCAACTGTACGACTTTCTCCTCACCCCATGGTTATTTTTGAGGTTAAAGTGCTTTTACTATTATTAAAAAAGTATTAGAGTGAGAAAAAGGATATTGGTTTTCTAATATTGATGCTGTCTTTGATAGTTTTCTATTTGTTTTCATATACTTACCTTAGCCCTGAAAGAGAATTCATCAGTCCCAGTTACTGAGTATATGCTATGTCTTAGCAAGATGGCACACTGGTACATTGATCAAAGTATGTTCTCTTTAGTTGTAAGAAAATAGGAAATTGAAATACTTCACTTGTTTGCCAAGTAAAAATCAGGGCACTCTACTACAGGTGTATTTTTTCTGTTGGTGCATCTGTTTCTTCAATTAGCAAGGGCATTTTTATGGTATCTATTAAGTGCTTATTATGTGCAAGGCAGTATACTAAGCACTAGGATAGATACATGCTAATCAGATTGGACCCAATCCCGGTCCTACAGGTGGCACAGAATCCTAATCACCATTTTACAGATGAGGTAACTGAAGCCCAGAGAAGTTAAGTGACTTGTCCAAGGTCATACAGCAGACAAGAGGTGGAGCAGGGATTAGAATCCAGGTCCATCTTTGCCCTAACCACTAGCCATCCGCTTCTCTTGTCTCCTTGCTTAGCAAAGGCCTTGATGTTATGATTTTCTTAACTTGATATGTCTGTAGTCAAGGCAGAGGGCAGAGGATACTGGTTATTTCATTCATTCACTCAGTTATATTTATTGAGCGCTTACTGTGTGCAGAGCACTGTACTAAGCCCTTGGGAAGTACAAGTTGGCAACATATAGAGATGGTCCCTACCCAACAACAGGCTCACAGTCTAGAAGACTGAGTGATCCTTATATAGGTCCTGCATTTTGCTAGAATTTGAAGAGAGATGGTGTTTGGGAAAGTCTCCAGGCAAGCAGAAGTACTGCCATTAACAAGCACTGCACTTATCAGTGATATAAAAGAAAAAAAAAATATTTCTCAGGAACCATGTCAACTTTCAGGGTCCAGTATCTTTGAAATTAATTGGATTTGCTTTTCAAATATTCTCCATGTGCTTAAATTCATCTTTAGTATTGTTTACATTGCAATACAGCAATCTTGAATGTCCCTGGAAAACTGTATAGAAGATTAAAATGTAATCTATGACTATAATAATTATGATAATTTTGGTATTTCTTATTTGCTTACTGTGTGTCAAGCACTAAGCACTGGGGTAGATACAAGCAAACCGGGTTGGATTCTGTCCCTGTCCCACATGGGGGTCACAGTCTCAGTACCCATTTTATAGATAAGGGAACTGAGGCACAGAGAAGTGAAGTGACCTGCCCCAGATCACACATCAACAAGTGGCAGAGCTTGGGCTATTTAATACCTTTATGGGACAATTGTTTTAAATTTGAAATGAACATGGAAAATGATATAGTGAGCATTTCAAAATAGAATATAAAAAAACCCCCCAAAATGAAACCTAACTCCTCTCACTTGGATTTTGAAATAGTGTACTAATAATGCAGAATTGCTTTCCCTTCCAACACGATTAGTGTTAGGATGAAAATAAATTCCACATGAATATCTCCATTTAATTCAGTGATTAATTTTTCCAGCCTAGCACATACCTTGCCATAATTTAGAAACCTCTAATGGATGCTTGTTATTGGGTATTTGAATTGTAGAAGAGCTTCCCTCCTCCTCTCTCCTTTTGCTTTCATTCCCCCACCTAAATCATCATCTTCTCCCATCTTGAACACCTTGTGTTTGTCCATCCATGAACTGAAGTGCATTCTCTCTGTTTCCCTGGTATGTTATTGTGTTTTTATCTAGAGAAAATGTGTTTTACATTTTTAGTTCACTGTTGAATTAATGCTTAAGCCATTTTTTTGCTTTACAGTTTCACAAAAATAGCAATTGTGGTATTTGGTAAGGTCTCAGCCAATATCAAGCACTGTATTAAGCGCTGGGGTAAATACAAGATAATCTGGTTCCACTTGGGGCTCATAATCTCAGAAGGAGGGAGAACAGGTATTGGATCCCTATGTTGAGAATGAGGGAACTGAGGCACAGAAGTTACATGTCTTGCCCAAGGTCACACAGCAGATAAATGGCAGAGCTGGGATTAGAACCCAGGTGCTTTTACTCCCAGACCCGTGCTTTTTCCACTAGGCCACACTGCTTGTCATGAGCATTGTGCCAAATTGCTCCTTCATTTTAAAAATCTTTATATTATAATAAAGCTAAATTCCATAGAAAATATTAGTTTTTGATCCTATGTAGAGACTAGCCTACCTGATGCATTTACAGTTCCACGTTTAAAAATGTGCCAGATCTAAGCCAGATGAACAGGTGCAATAAGGGAGTAGCCAGTAAGGAAATCAATAGCTAAAAAATGGTTAAGAAAATGTGTCTGAGAAACTGGAAAAAATGTACAGTGAATTTTATGTGGGTGTCCTCCTTTGAAGAAAGCTGTAGTTGGGTAGGGACCATCTCTATATGTTGCCCATTTGTTCTTCCCAAGTGCTTAGTACAGTGCTCTGCACACAGTAAGTGCTCAATAAGTACGATTGAATGAATGAATGATGATCCTGTAAGTTGAACTTTTTGCATGTGTGAAACTGGCTGAAAGAGATTAATGTGCTACTAATAGTCTCTTCCACACTCCACACAGATAAAAATAATTCTTTGCTGTGGCACTGTAGTTGCTATTTGTAGTGCCTGCAGAAGTTCTCAATTTGGCTTCCTGTTATCTTGATCTGTCTTTATTCACTCCCTCCCTCAGTCCCATAGCACTTATGTATCGTTATTCACTCTTTATATTAATGTTTGTCTCCCCCTCTAGACTGTAAGCTTGTTGTTGGCAGAGAGTATGTCTACCAACTCTGTTATATTGTACTCTCCCAAGTACTTAGTATGGTGCTTTGCACACAGTATGCCCTCAATAAATGTGATTGATTGATTGATTAACTCCTTAAATCTCTCTCCTTCAGATACTACACGTTTTCTGAGTCTCCATTCCTGATGGAACCACAGGTCTGATCTGTCTTGTTGCTCCCTGCTGGTTCACTGGAAGTTAAATTTCATTTTGTCTTTAGACACACTTCTTTCACCCTTCTTCCTTCAGATGCCCCTTCGTCCCACAACCTCCCCCGTATTTCCACTCACAATACAGTATTTGTTTGGATCTCCTACTGTCATTCAGGACCTCACATGTCCCAGACAGGAAAGCTCTGTGCTGTGAGCATAGATTTCATGTGAGTTGACTTATTGTATTCCATTCTTGCCTTTTTATTGTTGTTATTGTATGTAAATAATTTTTGGGAACCTATAAAGTGAGTGGATTTTAATAATAATGATAATAATGATGGCATTTGTTAAGCACTTACTATGTGCAAAGCACTGTTCTAAGCGCTGGATTTTACTTATTGGGTAGCTATCAAAGAAAGGCAGATCCCAGCTCTGCCACTTGTCAGCTGTGTGACTTTGGGCAAGTCACTTAACTTCTCTGTGCCTCAGTTCCCTCATCTGTAAAATGGGGATGAAGACTTTGAGCCCCCCGTGGAACAACCTGATCACCTTGTATGCTCTCCAGCGCTTAGAACAGTGCTTTGCACGTAGTAAGTGCTTAATAAATCCCATTATTATTATTATTATTATTACATTTATCTGTACAACTTCAGTCTCATTTGAAATGATGCTGGAAATGGTTGATTCTCTCAGGTTTCATGATTTTATTTCTGTGCACATTAGGGGACAATGTGCCTCCTAGGTATAATTTAGAGAAGTATTGTGCTCTCCTTGGTAATGCAAATATGCAGATAGATAAGAGGAAGAAGGAAAATGGGTTACATAGGTTGGGTTAGAGCATAAGTAATAAGGCATGTAAGATATATCTGCAAAAGTGCTGTTGGAGGTTGTGAATACTTATGTGCTTAGGTGTGGTAGGGGAAAATATAAGCAGGAGAGATCTGAAATTAATTGGGGAAGGCTACCTGGAGGAGGTATGATGGATCTCCTTTGAAGATGAGCAGAGCTCTAGTTTGTAAAATTTGAAGGGGGTGGAAATTCCAGGCAGAGGGTAGAGCATTATGCAATTTCATTTTCCCTCTGTGCAGATGAAATGTGAGTTATTTAAAAATAGCTCCATCGATCAATGGTATTGATTGAGAGCTTACCATGTGCAGAGAATTGTACTAAGCACTTGGAAGAGTGCAAGAAACCTAACAATAGGCTTTTATAAGAATAATAATAATAATAATGATGGCAATTAAGCGCTTACTATGTGCAGAGCACTGTTCTAAGCGCTGGGGTGGATACAAGGTGATCAGGTTGTCCCACGTGGGGCTCACAGTCTTAATCCCCATTTTACAGATGAGGTAACTGAGGCACAGAGAAGTGAAGTGACTTGCCCAAGGTCACACAGCAGACATGTGGTGGAGCCGGGATTTGAACCCATGACCTCTGACTCCAAAGCCAGTGCTCTTTCCACTGAGCCACACTGCTTCTCCAATGATTTGTTTCTACTGTATAGTATGCAATTTAAATCGAAGTCATATAGGCAGACATGGGACAATGCTCAAGGAGCAGCTTTCACTTTCCAGCTGTTTCATCATATGTTCATAGTAATTTTGCACATTTTTTTAACAGGTTACATACACAAGGAAGAAAATACTTCCATTTAAAATATACTAATTTGACGAATGTGTAGAGCTCAAGGTTTTATCTTTTCCTATCCCTATTCAGTTAAATCATCACATAATGAAATCTCATTACTAGTTAATAGGTTATACACCTCTTATTCTTGCCCTATGCAGGGAAAAAAAAATCTGTTCACCTCATTACTTCCTGGAGACAAGATATTACTGATTTTATTACCATCATTCTTCAGATCTAAAACAGACCTTTCTGCTGTTGAGAAATGTCACTGTGATTTAGAAGTAGTTGATGAGAAGAAATCAAATCTAACTGATTTGATTAGCGGTACCAGTTGAGCCTCTCTTGTATTTAGAACACAGCACTTCTGTACATATCCATAGTTTATCTCCCCACTCCAGACTGTGAGCTCCTTGTAGGAAGGGAATGAGTCTGCCAACTTTGTTGTATTGTACGAAGTGTTCAAATGTAGAAGAGAATCTCCTTCAAAGTACTCTAGACTCTAAGCTTGTTGTAGACAGGGACCATCTACCAACTGTGTTGTATTATAGTACTCTCCCAAGCACTTAGTACTGTGCTTTGCACACAATCAGTGCTCAATAAATAAGATTGATTGATTTCGAAGAGGCTCACACTCATGGATGCAGTCTCACCATCAGCAGAGGCATACACTAACCTTAGCATTAATGAACTCTTTAAGGGATGAGTAAAAGTCCTTGTCTTGGCAATGGTCGACATGTATTGGCATTTCGTCTGCTTTACCTCAACAGTGAGCACAGAGCTCACCTCCTCCAGGAGGCGTTCCCAGATTGAGCCCCTGCCTTCCTCTCGTCCCCCTCTCCATCCCCCCATCTTACCTCCTTCCCTTCCCCACAGCACCTGTATATATGTTTGTACATATTTATTACTCTATTTATTTCTTTATTTATTTTACTTGTACATATCTATTCTATTTATTTTATTTTGTTATTATGTTTGGTTTTGTTCTCTGTCTCCCCCTTTTAGACTGTGAGCCCACTGTTGGGTAGGGACTGTCTCTATATGTTGCCAACTTGTACTTGCGCTTAGTCCAGTACTCTGCACACAGTAAGCGCTCAATAAATACGATTGATTGATTGATGTTTCTTTGCTTGACCTGTATGTCCTGGGACAGTTTCTTTTTTGTTGGTTTGTTTTTTGCAGCCCTCCATTTTGTTATGACCATGAGGCTCTGCAAGGTGGTGTAGACACATTTGTGTTTTGCTCAAGGTGGATTTTCTTTTTCAGTCAAACCAGTTTTGGTGGTACCTCCTTCCCTAAGAGAAAGTATTTTAGGGAAGTGACCTTTCACGGTCTACGTTTTTATTCATAGCTGGCATGGTATGGTGGATAGAGTATGTACCTGGGAGTCAAAAGATCATGGGTTCTAATCCTGGCCCCACCACTTGTCTGCTGTGTGACCTTGGGCAGATCACTGCACTTCTCTGTGCCTCAGTTTCCCCATCTGTAAAATGGGGACTGAGACTGTGAGCCCTGCGTGGTACAGGGACTGTGTCCAACCTGATTAGCTTGTATCCACCCCAGCACTTAGTACCGTGCCTGACACATAGTAAGCACTTAACAAATCCCATAATTATTATTAAGGTGTTTAAGGTGTTGTCATGGAATAAATCAATCAGTTGTATTTATTGTGCAGAGCACTATGCTAAATTCTTGGGCAAATAGAATTAGTTGACATGTTCCTGACCCTCAAGGAATTTACAATCTCAAAACACTTTTGAGGGTTTCGGTCTTTTCCAAGGGCATGGTATTTAGCAGTCCTTCCTAACGGTTTGGATATTGCCTTCTGAAGCATTAGTTGCCTCAGTAGTTCCTGTTGGGAGTGATCAAAATTAGACTACCTGATGGACAGCTCAGAACTGTAGTTGCCAGCGACACCTTCTTCTGGAGAAGATTTCCTACATCAGAGTTATAATCAAAATCAGACAGTTCTTAAGGCTCTGGGCGGATTTGGAAGATGAGTGCTTAAATGACTGACTGAGTGTACACTTGCTCATGAAGCAAAAGTGCTGGAGAAAATAATAATAATGATGATGGTATTTGTTAAGCACTTACTATGTGCCAGGCCCTGTTCTAAGCACTGGGGTAGATACGGGATTTAAGATTGTCCCATATGGGGCTCACAGTCTAAATCTCTATTTTACAGATGAGACAACTGAGGCACAGAGAAGTTAAATGATGTTCCCAAAGTCAAACAGCTGAAAAGTGGTTGAGCCGGGATTAGAACCCATGACCTCTGACTCCCAAGCCCATCCATGGTTGAGAATCAGATCTGGTTCCCTTTTCTACCAACAGTGACAGATACAAATGAAGAGAGAGAAATTATCTAAGGACATGGAAAATGTCATCATATCTGCTCCAAAATCAATAAGCAAATCATCAGCTAGTTATGTATTAAGAGGGAAAAGAGGACTTGTGGTGATTTTTTATGTATATATATTAAGTGCTTATTATGTGTCATGCACTGTACTAAGCGTGGGGGTAGATACAAGCTTATCAGGTTTGGACACAGTCCCAGTCCCACATGGGGCTCACAGTCTTATTCTACATTTTACAGATGAGGTAACTGAGCTACAGAGAATAATAGTAATAATGATTATGCTATTAAGCCCTTAGTATGTGCCAAGAACTGTATTAAGCACTGGGGTGGATACCAGTAAATTGGGTTGGACAAAGTCCCTGTCCCATGTAAGGCTCAGTCTCAATCCCCATTGTACAGAAGAGTTATAACTGAGGCACAGAGAAGTAAAGTGGCTTGCCCAAGGCCACAAAGCAAACGTGGCAGAGCTGGGATTAGAACCCAGGCCCTTCTAACTCCCAGGCTCATGCTCTGGACTGTAGACTGGTTTGTAGACTTCTGGATTGTAAACTGTATGCTCTTGTTGGCAGGGATTACATCTACCAATTCTGTTGTATATTTTACTTTCCTAAAATCTAATTACGTTGTTCTTCACACAGTAAGCACTCAAGAAATGCTATTGATTGAAACATGGGAGAGTCTACTGCACTGGTGGCAGTGATGCAGAAACGTGGAGAAAAGTCATTGGCTCTCATGGGACTGGAAAACTAAATAGCAGTGGCCTAGTTATGCTCAGAAAATGTCCCAAATGGAGTTTATCATCACCAACACTCTCTTCTGCAAAGCACATTCCAGGTAGGGAAAAGATGTGAAGAATGGCAGAAGGGTGAGAGTGTTTTGTGCACTCAAATACGGCTGTTTGAACTTATCTGTATATATATATATATTTAAGCAAGTTGGCTTGGGAAAGGTGAAGGGCTAAATTTGTCTCGATAGGTAAGAGGCTAGGGGAAAGAAGCAGAAAAGGGGAGCTTATTAGAGACCATTTCCCCAAGTTTAAACATTTGCAACAAATTTTCTTTGGCCTTGTTTGGAAAGTACTATTGGCAATGAGGAGAAAGAAGTGGAATGCATTGTTTGAAAACTTCATTTTAGAGCATGACCCTTTTAAACCTATCTCTCTGACTCTTCTCCGATTTTCTAAACATCGCTAATAACATACTGTTCAAATCAGGACAAGGAGGGGACCAAACTCTTTCTCTAGCCATCTCCTGTTCCTAAACTATACGTTTCTAAGAATTAGGTGACTTCTCACAAGACAAAAGGGTATTCCATCTGAACCACTCACTTGCCAATGGTTGATGTGATAGATTAAGGTGAAGGAAATTTCGATCATTTGGAGGTCAAGAAAGCTGAGGAAAGTGGGTCAATCCTTAAATTCCTTTCAGGAGTAAAGTCAGTGGTAGATAGAGACCCTTTGGATTTTACAGGCAGTTGTTATACCATAGGGAATTAAAAATTGGAAGAGAACAGTGTATATGGAAGGATTTCAAAAAACACAGGAGGAAGAGGAGAAAAGGAGTAGAGTTTTTGTACCTGTTGCTTTACCTTTCTTTGGCAATATATCCCACAATTTCTAGAAAAAGAATTCTGAGAAAGCAAAATTACTAGGCTTTATTCCTATCAAAACGTACATGTATATACTTATCACAGACATTTTGAATGTTTTCTTAAATGTATAGAAATGAGAAACAGTTTTGTCAAAATTAATATCACTGAGTATATGCTTCTACAAATTGTGATATTTGTGTAGGATATTATATTTCTGAGAAATTCTGAAAGTCATATTTACCAAAAAAAATTACCATTTATGTCTTAAAGGCATGATATAAATATTTTAACTTAATTGCTTCTTAAAAATTACAAAATGTTGGTTGATATAAAATCTGTCTTGTTGGAAATCTAAAGTACATACCAAATGTTTCTCTTAGGGGAATTTTGCTCCCTCTCTCAAATTTTCATTTTTATTGAAACATTATGCATCTGTGCACCAAACAACACCACGAATTAATTTATTCTTTCCCCACTTTAAGTATTACAGATATGAAGATAGCTGTATTATGGAGAGAAAGAAAAACTTTGGCTGCACAGAAACTACAGTATTGTAATTTTATTATAATCACATAATTCCCTCAAATATAGTTTGATTTATGCAGCAGAAAGGCCAGATGATTCCTTTTAATTAACAGCTCCTAGTTCTGTATGATTTATTTTCTACAGGAGAGCATAAGTTGCTGCTTCATGAAACCTCTGGTTTCATGATGGAGAACACCCATGCATTTCCAGTGTGCTGGACCACTTAGTCATGTTTTGATCTCTTTTTTTTCAATGGGAACAGGGCTGACAGGGATGAAGGAAGGCTATTGGTGCTGCCCAGACTGCTACCATTAAAATCCACTCCTTTGCATGGGTTCTTGGTCTTAAGGTGAGACCAAAACTCATTCATCATTCCTGGTGGGATGCTATATTTCATCCCATGATTTAAGGAGTTTATTCTAGTTTACAGTATTTCCTAGTAGCTCGAGTAAGTGAATTCTGGCCGGAATCTAGCTGGCAATGAAAAGTTTAGGCAGTCAGCTCTCTTACCTTTTTTTCTTGGAACTGGTGATTGTGGTGGCGTCTTTGAATTTCTGGGCATTTACCCAGTTTCTATATTGAGAAAAAAAACCTTTGCAGATGCCACCTTCTTTGGTCCTGTAGCTTTTTTTTTTTTTTTACAGTGATGCTGTCAGCTCCATCACACTGTGCTTCCTGACTTTGATAGTGACTTCCAGAAAAGTTGGAGGGAATCCTATTCTTTCACAATCTGGCAGGTTCTCGAAGTTTCAGAGGGGTTCAACTTGGGTGGTGAAATGTGTTTTTAGAAGAGCACTCTATGACATTGATGCTTTTCTACAAGATTTGTTTTGTACATGGCTGTGATGAAGGTGGAACCATTTGTCCCATTCAGGGGTGCTGACAATTGCATTTGGGGACATGTACCTTCAGCATATTTGAATAGCTCGTTGTGGGCAGGGCATGTGTCTTTGATATTGTTCTCTGCACACAGTAGGCACTCAATATATACAATTGATTGCTTAATCTTAATTCTTTGCATCCTGATACTGTTTGTGCAAGTTTCTATCTTGATTTACACACAATGTTGCTCATTGATGTAGGATTTCTTATCAGAAACCTTAGGTCCCACGAGTTTAATGTGGTCCACATGTGAAAAAAAAATGTTTCACTGGGGCTAGAGGCCTTGGGTTCACGAGATCCTGCTCTCATGAAAGGCTTCATGCTGGGCTAGCCTAGCCTAGCCCTGAGCTACTGGAAAGGAGGAGGAAGAGATCAGGCTGCCCTTTCCACATCCCTATTTTTTTTCCAGTGGGATTTGTTAAGCACTTACCATGTGCCAGCCACTGTTCTAAGCACTGGGTAGATACAAGCTATTCAGATTGGATGCAGTTCTTCTCCCACGTGGGCCTCACAGTCTTAATCAATCAATCAATCAATCGTATTTATTGAGCGCTTACTATGTGCAGAGCACTGTACTAAGCGCTTGGGAAGTACAAATTGGCATCACATAGAGACAGTCCCTACCCAACAGTGGGCTCACAGTCTAAAAGGGGGAGACAGAGAACAGAACCAAACATACCAACAAAATAAAATAAGTAGGATAGAAATGTACAAGTAAAATAAATAAATAAATGAATAAATAAATAGAGTAATAAATATGTACAACCATATATACATATATACAGGTGCTGTGGGGAAGGGAAGGAGGTAAGATGGGGGGATGGAGAGGGGGACGAGGGGGAGAGGAAAGAAGGGGCTCAGTCTGGGAAGGCCTCCTGGAGGAGGTGAGCTCTCAGCAGGGCCTTGAAGGGAGGAAGAGAGCTAGCTTGGCGGAGGGGCAGAGGGAGGGCATTCCAGGCCCGGGGGATGACGTGGGCCGGGGGTCGATGGCGGGACAGGCGAGAGCGAGGTACAGCGAGGAGCTTAGCGGTGGAGGAGCGGAGGGTACGGGCTGGGCAGTAGAAGGAGAGAAGGGAGGTGAGGTAGGAGGGGGCGAGGTGATGGAGAGCCTTGAAGCCCAGGGTGAGGAGTTTCTGCCTGATAATCTGCCTGATAATCCCCACTTTACAGATGAGGTAACTGAGGCACAGTGACTTGTCCAAGGTCACACAACAGGCCAGTGGCAGAACCAGGATTAGAGTCCAGAACCTCTGCTTGCCACGCCTGTGCTCTTTCTACTAGGGCATGCTGCTTGTCATTATTGTTTTGCTGCTGCCATCACCTTCTCATTCTGAGCTCCCAGCATCCCCTCCTACTACCCCAGTCTTAGGAAGGACTATAATGAGTCTCCCCCTAGACTTTTTTGGTCGTGAGACAGACCCTAACTAGCATGACAACCCCATCCATTTCAGGATGACCCCAGCAGTGCCGCATAACAGGAGCCCTCCACCTGCCCATTGTCATTCATCCAGCCATATTTATTGAGCGTTTACCGTGTGCAAAGCACTGAACTAAGTGCTTGGAAGAGTACCATGTAACAATAAAGCAGACGCATTCCCTGCCCACAAAGAGCTTACAGTTTAGAGACAGTGTAGAGTTGCTCCTCAAACTCTGGTGGCTCTGGAACTTGGCATCCCTCTGGTGAGGTTGGGAGAAAGGAGTCACACCTAGACCGTAAACTCCTTGTGGGTAGGGACCGTGTCTGCCAACTCTCCCAAGTGCTTAGTACAGTGCTCTGCACACACTTTGTGCTTAATAAATACCATTGATTGATTGCTGGTTGGAGGGGCCATTTAGACCTGCCCAAGCCTCCAGAGCTGGGTGATTTTTTCCCGGAGCTTAACTAAGGCTCAGGAGAAATGGCTCGCTCAATTCCCTTGATCACATCTGTCTTGCCACCAATCTCTTGCCCATGGCCTGGAACACCATCATCAGTGTTGCTCACGGGCTTTGGAGTCAGAGGTCATGGGTTCAAATCCCGGCTCCGCCAATTGTCAGCTGTGTGACTTTGGGCAAGTCACTTAACTTCTCTGGGCCTCAGTTCCCTCATCTGTAAAGTGGAGATTAAGACTGTGAGCCCCCCGTGGGACAACCTGATCACCTTGTAACCTCCCCAGCACTTAGAACAGTCCTTTGCACATAGTAAGCACCTAATAAATGCTATTATTATTATTATTATTATCCTATACAGACGATCACTCTCTCCACCTTCAAAACCTTATTAAAAACACAACTCCTCCAAGAGGGCTTCCCCAACTTAGCCCTCATTTCTTTTTCTCCTACACCCTTCTGTATCACCCTTGCACTTGGACTGGCACCCTTTGTTCACCCCTTCCTCAGTTACACAGCACTTATGTATATATCTGTAATTAATTTATTTCTGTGTAATATCTGTAACACCCTGTAGACTGTAAACCCATTGTGGGCAGGGAATGTGTCTCACAGCTCTGTTGTATTGAACTCTTCCAAGTGTTTAGTACAATTCGCTGCCCAGGAAGTGGTCATAAATACGATTGGTTGATAGACTCACGTAGCTGGAGAGTGAATGGACTGGACCGTCTTCCCTGGAAAATATCCATTATCCTACCACTCAACATGTTGCTTCAATTTAGTCCCACTTTTCCCCCTTGTGCCTTTCCTCCCCTGCTCTTCCTTCTAAGTGCAAAGCATGTGAGGAGTTCCACTAACCTCAGGCAGCACAAACAACATTTTCAAAATGGATATTCTAAGCAGATGGATTTAACTGCAGATGAAAAGATGCATTTCCCTCCTGTTCTGTTATTTTCTTTAACAGCTATTTTTGTTATTGGCCTATGGACGAGTGATGAAAATCACTGATGTTATATAAAATTTATTTCGAAGGATAATCTTTAGTCTTCTACCATTTTTAATCATTTGGAATATGACCTTAAAGGCTTATGCTGATGCTTAATTCATTCAGTGTGTGGGTAGCCAAAACTGCTTTAGCACTTGAAAGCGGGACTGACAACAAAGCTGAAACATTAGTATTTTAAATTAAATTTTAAAACTAATTCTCCTCAGGAAATCCTAGTTTCTGATTACTGACACATCACATCATTGTACCTTACTTATCCTGTGGATTTGAGTCAAACTGAAGACCCTACAGAGCGGTTCTGTGTGAAGATTATTACACTTCTCTGGGCCTCAGTTACCTCATCTGTAAATTGAAGTTTGAGACGGTAAGCCCCATGTGATTTAATAATAATAATAATAATAATAATAATAATGATAATGGCATGTATTAAGCGCTGACTATGTGCAAAGCACCGTTCTTAGCGCTGTGATTTGATTTGCCGCTGTTGGGTAGGGACTGTCTCTATCTGTCTCCTCCCCCCCATCTTACCTCCTTCCCTTCCCCAGAGCACCTGTATATATGTATATATGTTTGTACATATTTATTACTCTATTTATTTTACTTGTACATATATATTCTCTTTATTTTATTTTGTTAGTATGTTTGGTTTTGTTCTCTGTCTCCCCCTTTTAGACTGTGAGCCCACTGTTGGGTAGGGACTGTCTCTATATGTTGCCAATTTGTACTTCCCAAGCACTTAGTACAGTGCTCTGCACATAGTAAGCACCCAATAAATATGATTGATATGTTGCCAATTTGTACTTCCCAAGCACTTAGTACAGTGCTCTGCACATAGTAAGTGCTCAATAAATACGATTGATGATGATTTGCTTGTATCTACCTCAGCACTTTATACAGTGCCAGGCACATAGTGAGCACTTAACAAATAGCACAATTATCATTATTATTATTTTTGTTATTATTGTTCTTATTATCATTCCCTGTCTGAACTGAGCTGGTTGCACATTTCATCGTGTTCACTGTGCACATTTTAACAAGAACCTGATCTTGTTCTCTTCAGGGATTCTAGGACATTTTAAAATAAGAAACATGCAATTTCCAGTAAATACTGGAGCCACGGAGCCTGCCAGGAGGGAGCTCTGAATCCAAACTGAGCTAAAGACACTCCCCTTCCCTGCTTGGACTCAGTTGGATGGCAGACTTTTCACTATGCACATTTTGAAACCAGAAACATGATTCGGGAGAGTGTTATCGACCTGCTACACCAGCGCCATGATTGTCAATCTTCAAAGGAGCCTCCAAATAGCAGGATCGTACACTTAAAGACACCGTGCCTTTGTGAACTCTTTGGTTCTGATAAGCTATAACTTCTAATTTAAAACTGAGGGTTCCCAGAATAGGAAGCAGTGAAGAAAGTTCATTGTTTCAAGTAAATGTGCAAATCTGGTTATAATAACTGTAGCATTTCAGTGCTTTAATGTATTCCAAGCACCATACCAAGTTCTGGGATAGATACAAGCAGTTAGATCATACTGTCTCTTCCCAAATGAGGCTCACAGCTTAAGGTGGAGGGAGAATGGTGTCTTACTTCCTTTTTACAGATGCAGTAACTGAGACACAGAGAAGTGCTCAAGTTTTTCTGCGAAGTTTTCCAACCTTCTGGAATGCTTAGACTAGGTGAGGAAAATGGATTTGACCAAGTGTGGAATTGATAGGGAATTGATAGGAAATTGGAAATCCACCTGAGACCTGGGAATCTAGACTCAATAAATATGACTGAATGAATGAATCTTCCGTTCCTCTCTGCCGCATTAAGAGGAACGGAAGATTCATTCATTCATTCATATTGAGTGCGCACTGTGTGCAGAGCACGGTACTAAGCATTTGGGAGAGTACAAAAGAAAGATAAACAGATATATTCCTTGCCCATAATGAGTTTACAGTCTACAGTCTAGATTCCCAGGTCTTCAGGTGGATTTCCAATTCCCTATCAATTCCACACTTGGTCAAATCCATTTTCAAGGTTCCAGTGGGCTTGATGCATCACCCTGCAGATACATCATGGGTGATGCATCAAGCCCATTGGAACCTTGAAAAATAACTAGAATTTGTTCACCTGCTTCTAAACAATCCTCCAAGCATGTGCTAAGTCCAGTTTGGCCTAGAGCCTCTTGGGGTGGAGGGAAGGGCTAAGCACCCCTCTTTCTGTATACCCCCAAGCACTTACTCTGCACGTTGATTGCCTCATGACACTGCCAGCACTGAGGAATACTGGTTGTGTTATCCAACAACTTCAGTTGTCCCAGTTTCCTGGGAAGCACCTCCAATAGTCACGTAAGAAATAGCCGTGACAGCATTTCAGCACACCCCCGGCAGACATCTGCCCCAACCAAGCTAAGTCTTCTTCAGGCCGTAGATGGAACACGTCGTTACTGACCTCAGAACTTTTCCGTTGAAGTATCACTTCCCTGTGGTTGCACATCTAGAACTTTTTGGCAGAACTCTATTTCTTGTGCTAAAAGACTAGCCATCTTCTACATTTGCGTCTGTTTTTCAGAGAATTGTGTTTGGCCTGGGTGGAAAGCAACACTGTATATTCCATTTATTTCAATAGATGTAAATTTAAAAGTTCATAAATTATTCCTTACACCAGGCTTCATTCTTTTTTCTGAAATATAAAGAACGTTTTAAAATTGGCCAGTGCACGTCTATAGGGGTGTGCCTGGAATTAATGGAAATAGTTGGAGTGGTTAGATTTGATCATTTTAATTGGGAGAGAAACTTTAATGATGTTGTGGAGGCTTTGTAAATTGGCAGGCTTAATTGTTAACATGAAGCTTAGTGAGAAGTTTTGTAATTTAGAAAAACGCTTTGCTCTCTGTATTCAGAATGACTCCAGGGGTTTAAAAGAAATGCAAATGAAATCATGAACTCTATTTTTCAAAGATTAACGTTCAGCCTAAAGATGATTGTCAGAAAAATGAGCTCTTCAAAGTGATGATTGGTCTGAATTTCAAATCTAATGATGAGTCTTGATGCTAGAGTCAAAACAGATTCCTCTTGCAGACTGAAGAGTGGACAGAGATAATGAAAGGGGATTAATTGATTTATGGTTGTTTTTACACTGATTCTGAGGGTTCTTAAGAACTCTCCCTTGATGCTAAACTTGAAATTTCCTGCTCTTCGCATTTCATAAAGATTCTGAAACGGCATTTGGGTTTTGGTTTTTTTTTTTTTTTTTTGAATCGAGCAATGATAAGGACCACTTTATATATGAAGATGCTGCTGTGGATGGTTTCGCTGTCTTTAAGTACGATTGCATTTTGTCATTTGGTCGTGTGACGTCAATTCTCCCAGCATGGAGCCCTGTTACCAGCTGACATAGGTGGGGAGTTTTCTGAAAATTCCCTGTAGTCCCCAAAATGAGTTTGGGATCGGGGCAATACCTCTATTTAAAGTTGCAAATTGAGCATAAGGTTTTATCTTGGCTCTGGGACCACAGCCAAACTCTCCACATCCCCACAGCTCATTACCTTATGGCTCAGATGTAGCTGAACTAATATATTAATAATATATCAGTTTTTCACAAAAAGAGAGATTCTTCTGCAGAAAAGATAGACATTTTGGGTCAGTGTCCCAGAAGCTGAATGATTTTAGAAGAAAATCCCTGAGGTAGAATTTGTGAAATAGCAAAGTCCCATGTCTTGTTGAATCATCCCTCTAAGGTCTTCTAGCCTTGTTAAAGCTGTTTCTACCAGTTCTCTCCTTTCCTTTATCTTAAAGTGATCATTAAACTGCCCTACCCACTTCCTTAAAGAGATATGTGAGAAGGATCTGGGTTCTAGTCCTGGCTCTGCCAAATGCTTCCTGTGTGACCTTGGGCAAATGACTTAACTTCTCTATGCCTCAGTTCTCCTGTTCTCCCTCCTACTTAGACAGTGAGCCCCACTGTGGGACAAGGATTGTGTCCAACCTAATTCACTTGTATCTATTCCCAGTGCTTAGAACAGTGCTAGACACATAGTAAGCACTTAACAAATATCCTTAAAAAAAATGAATACAGATCAGTGTGACTGGGACCTACCACAGAAGACCAGGCCAGTTTCTTGGGGAGTTTCAACAGTATCACCTATGAATCATAATCCCATCAATTGGCAGGACAGGATTATCCAAATGAGGGCTTGGATTGCAGTCTGCTCATCATTTGGAGGCAGTTTTTACTGCAACCCCAGATCTACTGGTCAAGACAGGTGAAGAGAATGAATGGAAAGTGGAACCCCAACTAGCTCCTGAAAGATACAGTGGAAGGGAACATGAGAAGGGTTCAAGGACAGAACAAATATCTTGAAGATACAGTGAATCAAGAACAATCTAAAATAGTGGGACACTTCATCATCATCATCAATCGTATTTATTGAGCGCTTACTATGTGCAGAGCACTGTACTAAGCGCTTGGGAAGTACAAATTGGCAACATATAGAGACAGTCCCTACCCAACAGTGGGCTCACAGTCTAAAAGGGGGAGACAGAGAACAAAACCAAACATACTAACAAAATAAAATAAATAGAATAGATATGTACAAATAAATTAAATAAATAAATAGAGTAAAAAAAATATGTACAAACATATACATATATACAGGTGCTGTGGGGAAGGGAGGGAGGTAAGATGGGGGGATGGAGAGGGGGAGGAGGGGGAGAGGAAGGAAGGGGCTCAGTCTGGGAAGGCCTCCTGGAGGAGGTGAGCTCTCAGCAGGGCCTTGAAGGGAGGAAGAGAGCTAGCTTGGCGGATGGGCAGAGGGAGGGCATTCCAGGCCCGGGGGATGACGTGGGCCAGGGGTCGATGGCGGGACAGGCGAGAGCGAGGTACGGTGAGGAGATCAGTGGTGGAGGAGTGGAGGGTGCGGACTGGGCTGTAGAAGGAGAGAAGGGAGGTGAGGTAGGAGGGGGCGAGGTGATGGACAGCCTTGAAGCCCAGGGTGAGGAGTTTCTTCCTGATGCGCAGATTGATTGGTAGCCACTGGAGATTTTTGAGGAGGGGAGTAACATGCCCAGAGTGTTTCTGGACAAAGACATTCCGGGCAGCAGCATGAAGTATGGATTGAAATGGAGAGAGACACGAGGATGGGAGATCAGAGAGAAGGCTGATGCAGTAGTCCAGGCGGGATAGGATGAGAGCTTGAATGAGCAGGGTAGCGGTTGGGATGGAGAGGAAAGGGTGGATCTTGGCAATGTTGCGGAGCTGAGACCGGCAGGTTTTGGTGACGGCTTGGATGTGAGGGGTGAACGAGAGAGCGGAGTCGAGGATGACACCAAGGTTGCGGGCTTGGGAGACGGGAAGGATGGTAGTGCCGTCAACAGAGATGGGGAAGTCAGGGAGAGGGCAAGGTTTGGGAGGGAAGACAAGGAGTTCAGTCTTCGACATGTTGAGCTTTAGGTGGCGGGCAGACATCCAAATGGAGATGTCCTGAAGGCAGGAGGAGATGCGAGCCTGGAGAGAGGGGGAGAGAGCAGGGGCAGAGATGTAGATCTGGGTGTCATCAGCGTAGAGATGATAGTTGAAGCCGTGGGAGCGAATGAGGTCACCAAGGGAGTGCGTGTAGATCGAGAACAGAAGGGGACCAAGCACTGAACCTTGGGGGACCCCCACAGTGAGAGAATGGGAGGGGGAGGAGGAGCCTGCAAAAGAGACTGAGAAAGAACGACCAGTTAACAGTGAAGTGACCACTGAAATGGACAAACCGGGAGACAGAAATTTAGCTGGAAAACAGCATCTTTGGGAAGACTTTTATTTAGTGATGATTTCAAAATTAGCAATGAGGCAGTAACATCAATGATAACATCACCTCATCAAGGCACCATCTTTATATGGGCACCAACACACTATGGAATGTTCTGTTCAGTCATACGCCAATGCACGCACAAGGATGTATTCCATTCATTCATTCATTCAATCGTAGTTATTGAGTGCTTACTGTGTGCAGAGCACTGTATTAAGCGCTTGGGAAGTACAAGTTGGCAACATATAGAGACGGTCCCTACCCAGCAACAGGCTCACAGTCTAGAAGGGGGAGACAGACAACAAAACAAAACATGTTAACAAAATAAAATTAATAGAATAGTAAATATATACAAGTAAAATAAATAGAGTAATAAATCTGTACAAACATGTACAGGTGCTGTGGGGAGGGGAAGGAGGTAGGGCGGGGGGAATGGGGAGGGGGAGGAGGGGGAGAGGAAGGAGGGGGCTCAGTTTGGGAAGGCCTCCTGGAGGAGGTGAGCTCTCAGTAGCGCTTTGAAGGGATGAAGAGAGCTAGCTTGGCGGATGTGCGCTGGGAGGGCATTCCAAGCCAGGGGGAGGACATGGGCCGGGAGTCGACTGCAGGACAGGCGAGAGCGAGGCACAATGAGGAGGTTAGTGGCAGAGGAGCGGAGGGTGCAGGCTGGGCTATAGAAGGCAAGAAGGGAGGTGAGGTAGGAGGGGGCGAGGTGATGGAGAGCCTAGAAGCCGAGAGTGAGGAGTTTTTGTCTGATGCGTAGGTTGACTGGTAGCCTCTGGAGATTTTAGAGGAGAAGAGTAACATGCCCAAAGCATTTCTGCACAAAGATGATCCGGGCAGCAGCGTGAAGTATAGACTGAAGTGAGGAGAGACAGGAGGATCGGAGATCAGAGAGGAGGCTGTTGCAGTAATCCAGTTGGGATAGGATGAGAGGTTGAACCATCAGGGTAGTGGTTTGGATGGAGAGGAAAGGGTGGATCTTGGCCATGTTGTGGAGGTGAGAGCAGCAGTTTTTGGTGACGGATTGGATGTGAGGGGTGAACGAGAGAGCAGAGTTAAGGATGACACCAAGGTTGCGGGCTTGTGAGATGGGAAGGATGGTAGTGCCGTCTACAGTGATGGGAAAGTCAGGGAGAGGGCAGGGTTTGAGAGGGAAGATAAGGAGTTCAGTCTTGGACATACTGAGTTTTAGATGGCGGGCAGACATCCAGATGGAGATGTCTTGAAGGCAGGAGGAGACATGAGCCTAAAGGGAGGGAGAGAGAGCAGGAGCAGAGATGTAGATTTGGGTGTCATCAGCGTAGAGATGATAGGTGAAGCCGTGGGAGCGAATGAGTTCACCAAGGGAGTGAGTGGAGATACAGAACAGAAAGGGACAAAGAACTGACCCTTGAGGAACCCCTACAGTAAGGGGATGGGAGGGGGAGGAGGAGCCCGCAAAGGAGACTGAGAATGAACAGCCAGAGAGATAAGAGGAGAACCAGGAGAGGACAGAGTCTGTGAAGCCAAAGTTGGATAGCGTATTGAGGAGAGGGGGTGGTCCACAGTGTCGAAGCCAGCTGAGAGGTCGAGGAGGATTAGGATAGAGTAGGAGCCATTGGATTTGGCAAGCAGGAGGTCATTGGTGACCTTTGAGAGGGCATTTTCGGTGGAATGTAGGGGACGGAAGCCAGATTGGAGGGGGTTGAGAAGAGAGTAATTCCACTATGAATAGCCTCTATTTTAAGAACAAAATGGAGTTTTTATAACCTCTATGTAAATATTGTTTTACAAAAGCCAATTCATAAAGTCCTGATGATTTCTTCGTTTTGAAATGTTGAAATGGAATTCTTTTGCCACTTAGTTTGAACCTAAATTACTCAATTAGCATGCTTAGTCCTTTTGTTTGTTAATGTCATCCTATCAATTGTGTTTCAGGGTCATGTTTTGAAAAATTGCTTTACGCTAATGACACATAAGCCACATAAAGCAGTAATCTATCTTTAGTCAACCCAGACCTAATATGTTAATTTTAACTTAATTTAATTTTCTTCTGCTCATGGCATAGAATTTTTGAATGGTTCATTTGGTGCTTAATTATCAGCTACAAGTTTTCCCCTACTTAGAGAGAAGCCATGCGGTGTCAAATGAAGCTCATCCATCTGAGCACATTTTTCTCCATTACTGTTGAGAGTCTTTTTTTTTGAATCACCTCAGTTATTGAAATCTAACCGATAATTCCTAAAAGGGTCTTCAGGCTCATAATATCTGTCAGAAATAGGTCATCCTAAGAGTGGCAGTCATTGGGGTGATATTTATTAAGGTATCTATTGATGATGATGATAATGATGGCATTTGTTAAGTGCTTACTATGTGCAAAGCACCGTTCTAAGCATTGGGGTGGATGCAAAATGATCAAATTGTCCCACATGGGGCTCAAAGTCTTTATCCCCATTTTACAGATGAGGTAAGTGAGGCACAGAGAAGTTAAGTGACTTGCCCAAAGTCACACAGCTGACAAGCGGCAGAGCCGGGATTAGAACCCATGACCTCTGACTCCCAAGCCCGTGCTCTTCCCATTGAGCCACGCTGCTTCCCATTGAATCAATGATTCAATTCGATCAATCGATTGATTGATCAATGGTATGTGTTGAACACTTACTGTATGCAGCACACTGCACTAAATGCTTGGGGAAGAGTACAGTATAACACAGTTGGTGACATTATTCCTGTCTATAAGGAGCTTACAGTCTAGAAGAGAAAATAGACATTAAAAAGCATTTTAGCAGTTCCCCATGGACTTTCTGGCCAGCGGTGGGAGACACTCTGGATGATAATGCCTTGACTCTCCCAGGTTTGTAACTTTGAATGAAGATTATTCTGCAAACTGGTTTACTTTCCCATCCTGCTAATGAATTTCTGTCCTCTCTGCATGTGGCTATCCTTGCAAAACCTAAGAGCAGGTTAAAACCATTTCAGCCACAGTGGTACAAATGGTATCTGACTCAACAATATCTGGCAAACGATAAGGGGAGTGGCTGCTTATTGTTTTGTATCCAGTGGGTGTAAATGAGCTGAAAGGCATATTAAAGTTGAGGCGATCCAGGCAGGTTAGTCTCAAGGCTAATTGTGTAGAGTTGCCAAATCTTTCTTTCGCTGGATTGTAAAAGGCAAGGAGCACCAAGACCATAAGATACAATTCATTCAGTCGTATTTATTGAGCATTTACTGTGTGCAGAGCACTGTACTAAGCGCTTGGGAAGTACAATTTAGTAGTAACTACTCAATCTTTTTATCATTTCTGTCTTCCAGGCAGTTCACCCGTTGTAGATCCACTGATGGGAGAGCCCTTTTTCAGTTCTGCAGTGAAGAGAATCTGTTAAAGCAAGAGCATCGTGTAGGGGAAAGGGACAAACTTTGGAAAGTTCTCCAGTATATTCTCTCGGCCAGTTCCCACCGACATAGTATTCTTTCCCAATCAATCAATCATTTGTATTTATTGAGCACTTGCTCTGTGCAGAGCGCTGTACTAGGCGCTTGGGAGAGTACAATAGAACAGAATTGGTAGACCCCTTCTCTGCCCACAACGAGCTTATAGGCTAGAAGAGTAAAACTTGTCTAGAGGTGGAGTTTATATCTGGGGCTTTTATTGCCCAAACACCTTACATTAATTATTTTAATTTGCTTCCCGCAATACCCCTGCACAGTAGGGTTCAGTTATTATTATTCTCATTTTACAGATGGGAAAACTGAGACACAGGGAGGTTAAGTGGCCTGCCCAAGGCCACACAGTAGACAGGTGGCAGAGCCCAGACCAGAACCTGGAACCTTTGACTTCCAGGGTGTCACCTCTCCCCCTCTCCCGCCTTCTCCAGTCTTCCCCCCACCATCCCCACTAAATAAGCCCCCGAGACCCACCCTGAACACTTCCTCCCTAGGTTTGAGAAAATCTGCTCTAACCTTTCTTCGATTTCTATAGCCCATCTTTACAGCTGAAATAACACAGGAACAGTTCCTTTGATTGAAAATCAGCATTCCTACGCCATCTGAGAGAATCAAAGCACCCAAAAAGCTTTTGACTGAATTGATTTTCAGAGTAATTGCAGGAGTCAGGCTCGTGGTTATTGCTGTGCCAATGTCCAGCTTTGCACCAGTAACATAGTGCAGTACTCTGCTGGAGGTCTCTTGTTGACACTAAATGTGGTAATCATCCAGATTGCTTGATTTAAGCCTTGAATGATGGAGAAGACTTGACTTTGGCAAGAAGGACTGCTGGCCTTTACAAGTAAGATTTCAGTACAGGAAATTCCCAAGTGGTTTCTGAGGGGCTCAGATGAATTCTGATCTTCCCAGGACAGGTTACTAATAATAATAATTATTATTATTATGGCATTTATTAAGTGCTTACTATGTGCAAAGCACTGTTCTAAGCACTGGGGAGGTTACAAGGTGATCAGGTTGTCCCACAGGGGGCTCACAGTCTTAATCCCCATTTTACAGATGAGGGAACTGAGGCACAGAGAAGTTAAGTGACTTGCCCGAAGTCACACAACTGACAAGTGGCGGAGCCGGGATTTGAACCCATGACCTCTGACTCCAAAGCCTGGGCTCTTTCCACTGAGCCATGCTGCTTCTCTCTTACTAGAGAGAAAGTTGCCGAGGTAAAAGGTGAAAAAAATTATGTTTATTAGATGGGATGATTGTCTGGCAAGGCAACCTTCATCCTTTTTTAAAAAAAAATGATTTTTTTTAAAGCAGTTACTGTATGATAGACACTGTACCGAGCGCTGGGGTAGATACAAGCTAATCAGATTGAACACAGTCCATGTCCCACATGGGCTCCCATTCTTAATCCTCATTTTACAGATGAGGTTACTGAGGCACAAAGAGTTAAGGGACTTACCCAAGGTCACACAGCCACGTGGCAGAGCTGGGATTAGAAACCAGGTCTTTGTGACTCCTAGGCATGTGCCCTATCCACTAAGCCACATTACTTCTTCAAGTTCTTCCAAGTGTCATCTTGCCACTGTCAGAGATAGACCCCTGGGCTGGATGGCACTGGTCTGAACCACGACAAGCCTGAAATCCTGCTCCTTAAGCCCCGGCAGTATACGGGTTTTTGTTTGTGTATTTGTCTTCGTCTTGTATTCTGCTTTAGCAATGTATTATTTCATCGTTCCTTATATGTCCTTTGCCAGTCCTCTTGTAGTCTTAGATTGTGATTCCTTTGAGGGCCAGGGATGGTTTATCTTTTATTATTATTGTTATCATTATTATTTTAATGGTATTTAAGTGCTTACTATAAGCCAGGCACTGTACTAACCTCTTGGATAGATACAAGCAAATCAGGTTGGACACAGTCCCTGTCCCACATGGCGCTCACAGTCTTAATTCCTGTTGTTTACAGATGAGGTGACTGAGGCCCAGAGAAGTTCATTGACTTGCCCGAGGTCACAGAGCAGACAAGTAGCAGGGCTGGGATTAGGACCCAGGTCCTTCTGACTCCTAGGCCTGTGTTCTAGCCACTAGGGCACAATGGTGTACAACTCCTACCTCTGTATATTTTCCCAGTGCTTAGTACAGTGCTCAGCACACAGTAAGCACTTAATAAATCCTGTTAGTGCTCCTGTGCGGTAATGTAATGAGATAGCTTACTATTTACTAATGAGAAGGAGCATGGCCCAGTGGAAAGAGCACGGGCTTGGGAGTCAGAAGACCTGGGTTCTAATCCCGGCTCTGCCAAGTGCTTTCTGTGTGACTTTGGGCAAGTCACTTAACTTCTTTGGGCCTCAGTTTCCTCAACTGTAAAATGGAATTAAATACATGTTCTCCCTCCTACTTAGATTGTGAGCCCCATATGGGGCTTAGAGAAGCAGCGTGGCTCAGTGGAAAGAGCCCGGGCTTTGGAGTCAGAGGTCATGGGTTCAAATCCCGGCTCCGCCAATTGTCAGCCGTGTGACTTTGGGCAAGTCACTTCACCTCTCTGGGCCCAGTTCCCTCATCTGTAAAATGGGGATTAAGATTGTGAGCTCCCCCGTGGGACAACTTGATTACCTTGTAACCTCCCCAGCACTTAGAACAGTGCTTTGCACATAGTAAGTGCTTAATAAATGCTATTATTATTATTATTATGTGGGACAGGGACTGTGTCTGACCTGATTAACTTGTATCTACCTCCAGTGCTCAGAACAGTGCTTGACATAGAGTAAGTGCTTAATAAATGCCACTATTATTATTTTTATAATGTCATTTTATAGTTCTGTTTTGAGATGAGGCTCATCTGTGTCATGTGAAGTAGTTGTAGGAGAAGTGGACAAACGGAGCTGAAGCCAAGAGATATTGAGAGATTTAGATGCATTAATGGGTGAGGGGTCGAAGGGGCACCTCATCCATAGTCAGATTTCCTCGGGGACTTGATCTGGGGCAAAAAATTAGCAACTGCAAAAGAAACAAACACCTCAGCATGAAATCAGTTTGTTTTGGGGTATTGCTTTTTATTGAAATCGCCTCCATAGTAGCTGTGGGAAAATACCTGGATTATTTAGGCCTGTTGAGCAGTTAACACATATTCCTGTAAACATTTGTTCCTCATTAAATCTTTCTTTATCCATACCCATTAACTGTGTGAATAAGCCTATTTCTTCTATTACTGGAGTCAGAGTGAATGTGCAAATGTAATGGTCACAATTCCTTTCTTTGGAGAAATAAATGTGATTTCATTTTCACTAAAATTTTTGCAAATTGCCTATTGGCCAGAAGATTGCAGTTGATGCAAAGTTCATATCTAAAATAAAGTTGGAATGAGAGAAGCCATTTTAGATAATGGATGCCTTTTGACTTTGACTGGAAAATGATTTTTAAAACTACGTTCAGAGAGGCGGGATTGCCTAATAGGTTGTTAATACATGGTAAAGAAGAAGGTGCTGATGATACTGCTGATGATACAAGCATTAGAGATTGAGGCACTAAAATAATAGTTGGCGATAGTGGTGCTGTGTCTGCTAAAGATTTTTAAATTTTCAGTTTATCAAATTTAGTGCTATCAGCAATACTTACTCCCTTAAAGAACCCTCACCAGTTTATGATCTCTCTACCAACATTATCCACATTTTCTCTTCAGATACCATATAAAACACGGTTTTTAGTGGCTCAGATCTCAAGTACCCACGGGTGACATGTCGTGAATATTTTCTCCCTCCAAACATTTGGCAGGATGGGTGGAAGGGACATTTGGTTTAGAGCCTTTAATGAGACATAGTGAGATATTGAATCAAAAGATCACCCCCCCACCCTTCTTCAGTTTTCTGTGTGGTGAAGTAGAAAGCAAATTCCTTAAAATACTTGATTGCCTTAGGTAATGTTAACAGCTGTCTGATAGTTACTGGAAGCATAATCGAGGATTCCACCAGAAAGCATCTCTAGAGTCACCAGTGAAGTCGCTCTGGAGAATTGCTGTACAAGGGGAAAAATCCTGAAACTGTTGTTTTCTAGCCTGCCTGACCTGCTTCTTGCTTTGCACCTCGGTGCTGCCTCTGTCATCTTTGCAAGGGAGAACACAATAAAAGCACTTACAGGCAAGGAGATGGGTTATTGGACACTTCTGACATGGATTTGATCATGTCTCATTGCACTTGAATGAGAATAAAATGGGGACTGAAAAGCAAAGTTTTACCCTTGCCCTGTTCGGGCAGGTGGAAGTTTAAGTTTTGAGTTTGGTCTGTAAACCCATTGAGGAAATGTGTCTGTTGTGTCTGTTATTGTGTACTTTCCCAAATGTTTAGTACAGTGCTCAGCACACAGAAGTGTTCAAAAAATACAATTGCTTGATTGATTAATTAAACTCAGGTTGTATCCCTGGGCCTAGAAACATAGCCTGATCTTAGTTCTGCAACCTGTGGTTCCAGAGAAGCTTGAAGTCCTATCCCATGTTGGGATGTGACCCTGGCTGTGTGGCCTTTGTTGAAGCCGTATGTAGAAAATCACATGGGCCTCTCTGGGTGGTTAAGATAACTTGGGCCCTGAAGCTCAGCTTTATGGCTTGCACACACTCTCTGAATGGAAATGAAGAAAAGACATTGGAAGTTCCAAGTTGTTATCAAAATGAGAAGATATTCTGTAAACAGCCTCTGGTGTAGTACAGCCCAGCAGCTGCATGAAGTTGCCACAACAGTGAAGTATGAGTTAAACCTCAGCTTGCTGCCCTTTCCCAAACTCCTTATCTGTCTCTGTTTCAGGAGACCACTGCAGCTGATGATGTGCCAGCCCGAATCCTCATTCAGGATTGTCCAGATAATTGCAGTCCTCACTCAGGATTGTCCAGATAATTGCGATTCGAACAGCTGCGTGAGAATCGGTGTAGGTTGAGAAGGGAGTGGAGTTGTGCCTGGTATAATTGTATCTATTCCAGTGATTAGTGCAATGCTTGGCACAGAATAAGAGTCTAATAATTTCCTACCATGTTGTTAGAAATAAATGGCTGAGTGTTTCCCCTGTTATCCCAAGGGAGTGCCAGCCTCAGATGGCATGACCCACTTTTGTTGACATTCCAAGCACTGTGAGATTTGAATATCACAACATTGGTTGTTGCTATTCTTTTGTTCAGAACATTCTGTTTAATCTTCTTTTCTTCTCTTGGACAGAATTTTAATTCAAAGAATAAATTTCCATACTTGATGATCATAGAATCATAGAAACTAGGACTGGATGTTCCTTCAAAGGAACAGTTGGTTCAGCCAACGGCATCTTGGCACACCTAAACCGAGCAAGAAGTTCTGTCTATTTTCTGGGTGAACAATGCAGTTTGGTCCTCTGTAGGAAGAGAGGACAACTTGGTCAGCAATACTCTCAATAATTATCCTTAAAGATATGCAGTCTGATTAAACAGATTCCTTTCTATCTGTCCTACGATTGATTGATTGGAAGAACTGGAATTAGAACCCAGGTCCTCTGACAATCAAGCCCAGGCTCTTTCCACTAGGCCATGCTGCCACTTCTGGCATTAGGAATGTAGAATTTCACCCATCTTTCAAACTAGCCACTTTGCAGTGTTGGTGAATGATGGTACTCTGATTCTCTTTCCCGGAGTTTTCTATATAGTTTCCCCCGATCGGCCCCCTCTCCATCCCCCCCATCTTACCTCCTTCCCTTCCCCACAGCACCTGTATATATGTATATATGTTTGTACATATTTATTACTCTATTTATTTATTTTGTACATATCTATTCTATTTATTTTGTTAGTATGTTTGGTTTTGTTCTCTGTCTCCCCCTTTTAGACTGTGAGCCCACTGTTGGGTAGGGACTGTCTCTATCTGTTGCCAACTTGTACTTCCCAAGCGCTTAGTACAGTGCTCTGCACA
Organism: Tachyglossus aculeatus; assembly: GCF_015852505.1. Taxonomy (NCBI): domain Eukaryota; kingdom Metazoa; phylum Chordata; class Mammalia; order Monotremata; family Tachyglossidae; genus Tachyglossus; species Tachyglossus aculeatus. Next base: position 23,243,298 of record NC_052082.1, on the reverse strand, counting down.
CAGTAAGTGCTCAATAAATATGATTGATTGATTGATATATACTAACCCATACCCTCTTTGAAGGCTTACGTTTCAGGGACAGTAGGGTCAAGCTGGGTTGCTGAGGAAAGGAGCTTGAGAAGTGAGGTCAGTGACTCTGTGTAAGACTGAGGCCCACAAAGCCCTGAAACTAGAGCAGATGTCTCTGTGTGCCCTCTTTGATGGCCCTGAACACCACTGGGATCCTCCTGGATTCTTTTTATAGAATCCCATAGGGCCAACAATCTGATTCTAACTCCCCTACAGAAGGGGAATAAGGTCCCTTACCTTCTAAACCATTTTAGGTTGCTATCAAGTAAAAGCTTTTGAAGCAGCACTGTTAGTTCTTGAAACTGACTTCTAATGTAGATCAGGCTACAGGTTTGTTTACCACATTCCAGAATCCTGTCTCCCCGCATCACCGACATATTTGTACCTCTGGTTGCCTGACAATGTCTCACACAATAAATGAAAACGAGCATCATTTGCTTCATCTTCACTTATATAGATAGAGCAAGGCTAGCATCATCTTTCTCGAGAAAATTCTTCTTTCACATTGCCTATCATGCTACTATGATAGCCAAAGTATCCTCAGGACTTTGGTGAGGCAAAGGGAAGAGTTCAGTTTTAATACTACCACTTTCTAGAGCTGAATTCAAATTAAATTGTCATCTGCTTAGGGAAGCAGCGTGGCCTAGTGGAAAGAACATAGGCCTGGGAGCCGGAGGAATGGTACTAATCCCAGCTTTGTCAATTGCTCCGCTCTTTGATTTTGAGCGAGTTACTTAACTTCTCTGTGCCCTAGTTTCCCAACTGTAAAATGGGAATTCAAAACCTGTTCTCCCTCCTTCTTAGCCTGTGCGCCCTATGCATGACAGGGGCTGTGTCCATCCTGATTGAATATATCTACCCCCGTGCTTAGGACAGTACTTGACACATAGTGTTTAACAAGTACCATAAAAAAAGTACAGTAGATTTTCCTTAGACTCTTTCACAGTTCATTCTAGGGCACAGCACTCTTGGATTTCATTTGCAGTTTGAGTTTCCTTTATTTTTTTTCCCACTTCCTACTTCCACATTTTATCTTGAGTGTTTCGTTTCCTGTAATAAACTGTTTGTGTGAATGTCAAGCTTGGCAGTGTAGAAACAGGGCTGTGTAACCATATGGAATGAGGACTGATTGGTGGAACTCATATTCTCACTCAGTAGGTAGTGTAACTCTACACACAAGAGCAGATAGTGTTTAAGAACGGATTCTACTCTTGGGGTAAGAATAGAAAATTATGGTAGTGGTGCATATGTAGTATGTATGTGCTTGATACCCAAAGATAACATGAAATCTGTGCATTGACAATTCATCCCCCAAACACCTGAAGATTGCACTTTGTTTATGTAAGATGCGCTTACTGCTTATAGTACCAGGTGCCATTTATAAATCTGTCTGTTGGCATACAAACCTTCATAGAATTTCTTCTCATAGAGCAACAATATGGGACCCCATGGATTATCTGTGTAACTTCTGCTATGATATACAAGTAGCCATCTGATAAAAAAGGACCAGAGTTATACTTTGGAAGAGCCCCGGGTTAAAGAAAACTACTTGTTAAAGAAAATCACTGGCTGCCCTCCGTCAGCCAGGTCTTGCTAGGAAAAGGCGATTGAGCAGGACAGAAGGGAGACATTAATACCAAAGAGAACCAAATTTTGACGTCTTAAATTCATTTTTATTTTTATTTTCCATCAGCGCTATCAATCGTATTTCTTGAGTACTTGTGTGCAGAACACTGTACTAAGTGTTTGGGAGAGTACAGTATAGCAGAGGTTGTAGACACATTCGCTGCCCAAAAGGACTTTACAGTAGCGAAGCAGCATAGTCTAGGAATAGAGCATGGATCTAAGAGTCAGAAGAACCTGGGTTCTAATTCCCGTTCCGCCACTTGTCTTCAGTGTGACCTTGGGCAAATCAGTTAACTTTTCTGTTCCCCAGTTACCTCATCTGTAAAATGGGGATTAAGACTGTGAGCCCAATGTGGGACAGGGACTATGTCCAACTCGATTTGTTTGTATCCCTTCCAATAATTAGTACAGTGCCTGGCACATAGTAAGTGCTTAAATACCACCAAACCACTAAATCCAGAGGATTACTTGAAAGCAGTGTGGCTTAGTGGAAAGAGCCCGGGCTTGGGAGTCAGAAATTGTGCGTTCTAATCCCAGCTCTGCCATTTGTCAGCTGTGTAACTTTGGGCAAGGTACTTAACTTCTCTGTGTCTCAGTTACCTCATCTGTAAAATGGGGATTAAGACTCTGAGCCCCACATGGGACAACCTGTTAACCTTGTATCTATCCCAGCGCTTAGAATAGTGATGGCACATAGTAAGTCCTTAGCAAATACCATTATTATTATTGTTATTATTATGAAGTATCTGAGGATTTTGTTTCCTGATTTGAAAGCAACAAATGTTTATTTTTTTTAAGATTTTTCAGCAATAGGTTTTTTATTACTCTTCTGAAAGTTTGGTTCGTATTAACACTTCTACTTACACTGGTAGTGAATACTATAACCTGGGTGGCATTCTGTCCAATGATGTAATGAAAGACAAGGAGATAGAAAATTAACTCAAGGATACTAGTGTACTTTTTTTGTATGCTCATAGTTTTATTTCTCTAGTATACAACTAAATATATTTGTTTCACATGTTAAAAAGGTATTGCCAAACTTGGAGTATTTATTCCAAAATAGGCATGAATAAAATCAGCACATTCATGCAAATGCTAAAGACTAAGTGCTAATGCCATCTGTTGCTAATCTCATTTGGTGGTGTATTTAACAGACAATTCTAGTAATAATGAAATTACTTTGTTATGAAATTGTCCATATTTCTACCCTTTAGGAATTTAAACATTTCTTGTTTTAATCTGTTTTTTAAAGAAAAAAAAAAACCTTGCAAGGAGAGTTAGCATTCTATTAATTGGCTGGGGTAACTTCTGTTGCTTTTTGCCTTCCAGAATTTGATTTGACCACAGATGTGAAACTAAAATGTTTTCATTTACTTGCATCCAGGGTTATATGGTTAAGACATGTTAACACAAATTAAAAATGCATATAAATCCATAAGTGTAAATAAAGTGTGTTAATCCCTTTAGCTGATGGATGCTTCAACAGGCAGTCTGGAAGAGCAATTAGGTTGTATTTATAATCCTCAATTTGGGATATAAATGAGAAATGTTTTGATATTTATATTAGCCTTTGATAATGCCTTCTAATTGATTCTTTTCAAAATGAACGGTTTTCTTAGAATAAGATGTGGTCCACACTAAATGACTTTATTGCAGTGTTTCAAAAGAGTAAACCTTAGTAATTTTTAGCTCCGTTTCTAAACTCAGCACCAAGGGAATGGGAGCATAGTAAGAGTCTCCCACTGAATTTTTAGTAAATCAGATTCTCCCAACATTTAAGTATCACAGTGCGGAACTTCATCAATTCTTTTTAAGCATACTAAGTTACCATTTGTTGCGCAGTTAGTAGTTTCCCAGTGACTGGGTAATGGGCTGAAATAATTAGTACAGCTTCCAAAAGACATAGTAATAGCTTACTAAATGCCATAATGATAACTGTTATAGCAGCACCCTTAGAAATGGGGTGACTTTTTTGGAAAAATGAAAATGGCACCAGGCTCTCAAGTAGCAAATAATGCTGCAAGGCCTACTTTAATAGACCCAGTTGCAAGAACAGATAATAATAATAATAATAAATATTTTTAGTGATATGTGCCAAACACTGTTCTAAGTGCTGGGGTAGTTACAGTTAGCAATTTGGGCACAGTCCCTTTCCCACATGGGGCTCACAGTCTAGGTAGAAGGGCGTAGGATTTAATCCACCATTTTTGCAGCAGGTGAGTAGACTGAGGCACAGAGAAGCACAGTGACTTGGCCAAGGTCCCACAGCAGACAGGAGGGGGAGCTGAAATTAGAATCCAGGTCCTCTGGCTCGCAGGCCCATATCTATCCCCAAGGCCATGATGCGTCTTGATATGATCCCAAGGGCATCTTTGGACCTTCAAGAAGGCTGTGCAGTTCAACTACTAAATTGGGGGAAATAAATGATCTATATTTAGCTGATGGAGAAGGTTTACATTTGGCAATCTGTGTCAGCAACATCTCAAATTCGCATACCTGTTCAAAGGATCCTTTTAAGTGTTGGTGCAAGAACATGTGGATTTCTGTAGACAGTCAAACTAGGTCTGGTCCACATTCTAGACTGTGAGCCCGCTGTTGAGTAGGGACCGTCTCTATATATTGCCAACTTGTACTTCCCAAGTGCTTACTACAGTGCTCTGCACCCAGTAAGCGCTCAATAAATACGATTGAATGAATAAAGGTGTTTTAATTCTTGTAAATAATGTAATTGCTAAAGTCCATATATGATCAATGTTTCCATGTCTACATGATCATCTAGCGACTGAGTTTATATTGTCTGTTGTGGTCTCCAACCTCATGGAGTCCAGTAAAGTGCTTTGCCCCAGGTCCAGGAAATATTTAATATTAATGATGGTATTAAGCACTTACTATGTGCCATGCACTTTGCTAAGTGCTGGAGTTGATATAAGATAATCAGATCTTGAAACAGTCCCCATTCCTCCTGGGACTCACAGTCTGATAGGGAGAGAGATCAAGTATTTCATTCCTATTTTATAGAGGAGAAATATGAAGTCCAGAGAAGTTAAGTAACTTGGTGAAGATCTCACAACAGGTCTCCCACTTCACATCCTTTGCCCTTTTCATTAGGTCATGGGCATTAGGTTCTGAAAAGATTCTGTAGCCTCCTCTCCACCGAACTGTAACTCTCTCTCTAGCTCTATCTCTCACACTCCCTCTGTCTCTCTCACTCACGTACACACACACACACACACATATATTATGGGGCAACTGGGCATATTAGCTAAAATACATTTCTTAAAATGCTTGAGAGTAGGATTGTGTTATGCTGTTCTTTCCCAAGTGCTTAATAAAAAGCCCTGCATAGACTAGACAGTTAATAAATATTATTGATTGATTACTGTCCTTCAGACAATTCTGATGTTTAGTTAAACTTAGATGTTGAAGACAATATACAGCCTCTCTTCCCTTCCAAAAAAAGAAAAGTGATCTTTCTCCTGAGTGACTAGTAGACTTATTTCTGAATTTTCCACCTTTTATCCCAGTGTATTACCATTAGAAAGCTAGCTTCTTAAATAGTATAGTGCTGTCTTTAGATTAGTTCTGTTTAATTACTTACTAATCGGTCTTGCTAATCAATTCTTTATTACCTTTAGGCAGTAATCAAGAATAATACAGTAATTCTTGCTGCAGACTGTTCCTCGATATTTAAAATTAGGAAAAAAAAGATGTATGTATACTTTTTGGATTAACCTAAGATGAGGAAACCTCTGCTTGAATAAATATTTCTTTCCTTCCTTAAAAGAATGTTTAGAAGTTTGGGATGACCATTCCAAGTTCTTACTGCATGTACTCTAAATTTTTAGCTAAACATTTCAGGTTCATTTTAATTCACTCAAAGTACCGTTGGCATGCAGTAGCTGATAGTCTGAATAACACGCTCAAGTTATCTGTGGTGAACACAGACACGTACATTTTGGGGCCAAGCAGAATGCTGGAGGTCGTCATCCACTGATCATTTCATTTTGTTGGTGGGAAAAAGTTGGAATGTGCTCAACAATCCATGGGGAAGCAGCATGGCATAGTGGAAAAAGCACAGCTTTGGGCGTCAGAGGTCAGGGGTTTTCATCCCGCTTCTGCCTCTGATCAGCTGTGTGACTTTGGGCAAGTCACTTAACTTCTCTGTGCTTCAGTTACCTCATCTGTAAAATGGGGATTAAGACCGTGAGCCCCACAGGGGACAACCTGATTACCTTTTATGTACCCCAGTGCTTAGCACAGTGCTTGACACATAGTAGCACTTAACAAATGTCATCATCATTATTGTTATGGGGATCCTGATTTCTAAAAGTGTCTATGTCTGAATTATGGGAGGTGTGGTTGTTTCTAGTAAAAATTTTCCATTGCTGCTGCTGAGTTTGTCTTTTGATTTATGATAGTTTTGAAGAATGTAATATCTTCTCTTTTGTTGTCTTAAGTAATAAAAGGAAGGCCCTTAGTTTAGTCCATAGTTTCAATTATGATTGTTAGCCATTATGCTAAATGAGCAAAATAGTGTTATATAAATTAAGATGTCCAATAGTCAAATACCTTTCCTTGCCCAGCAAAATTAAAAATGAGACAGATCCCTGAAATTATAAAACCTAGAAGGTGGGTTTAATTGCTTTTATTAGATCTAAGGTCAAATTTGATTCGAGTCTTTAGAATGACACAGGTGTTTTTTTTCTAAAATTCCCATTAAGCATATTACACAGATGGTTCTGTAAATGATCACACAGGTCAGTTAGTCTGCCAAAAAAAGAAATAATATTTTCATTTCTATTTCTCATAGTTTGTCTAAATATTACCAAACACATCCCAGATAGTGATTGAGCAGAAGTGAGTAAATGACAAGGAATTGATTTACTGATCAGGTGCCAGTTCATTTATCTCCCTTTCTAATTTGCTAAATCCCATCATGCTAGATGTCCATGAGTCTGTTTTCATTTTCATTTTCCTTCTGCTCTTCCAGAGCTGTGTCAATTATAAGAAAATATACTGATTTTAATGAAACCATCTCATGGCAATGGAGGACAATCTCTTCAAATAAATTAACTCTTCAAAATTAAAACTTTAATATAAGCTGAGCTGACTGTTTTGAAATTTACCTGCCATAATCATAAGCAGATGTTGGCTTTCAAAATCAGGTATCCCACACTCTCGAAGACAATTTAGAACCACATACTGTAGCTCCAAGATGGTTGCTTGGTGAACGAGATTACCTGTTCAAGCAATTCACGTGTAAAACTAACTAGTGCATTTTTGTACCTGAGGAGGTCATTGGGAGGATATTAGAGTGCAGCTCGTGAAGTTATGAAAACTCATGTATGCACCAAGAAGATGCTGCTGCTGGTAAGAATCTATCCATGAGACGTTGTGTAGTGGACAATAAGGATGCCCAACTGGCCACCCACTTCAAGTGGACACCACATAAATTGCTCCTTGTATTGATGTGGGTGTCCCATGCAGGCCTCTATCAGTCTTCAGTGTTGGCCATGGAAATCTTGAAAATGTTCCTCTAGGCACAGTACCCTTTTGCTCTTATTACATTTATCATTGTCCTAGTTTTCATTATTTCATCACTCCTTATGTGTCCAGCACAACCTCCCTCATGCTCTGTTGTCCTTAGGTTGTTCATTCATTCAATCATATTTATTGAGCACTTACTGCGTGCAAAATACTGTGACTAGGGTCAGAGAGGCAAGGTCTGATTCTCATCCATGTATATTTCCCTCTAGACTGAAAGCACCGTCTAGACTAGTAATAATAATAATTATTATGGTATTTGTTAAGCGCTTACTATGTGCCAAGCACTGTTCTAAGTGCTGAGGTAGATACAAGCTAATCAGGTTGTCCCATGTGGGGCTCATAGTCTTGATCCCCATTTTACAGATGAGGTAACTAAGGCACAGAGAAGTGAAGTGGCTTGCCTAAGATCACACAGCAGACAAGTGGCAGAGCTGGGATTAGAACACACGTCCTCCGACCCCCAAGCCCATACTCTTGCCACTAAGCCACACTTATTGTGGGTAAGGAACGTGTCTGCCAACTCTTTTGTATTCTCCCAAGTGCTCAGTACCATGCTCTTCACACAGTAGGTGCTCAATAAATATCATTGATTGGTTTACCCACTGATGCTTAGTGCCATCACTACTAATAGTCTCCCAGTCTTTGTGACGTATCCCCTCTCGGAGGTGGCCTGGCTGGTCTCTCTGCTCCTGCTGTGTATGATCAGTCCCCTGCTATACCATGTTGTTTGATGCTGTGCTTAACTATGTCGGCCAATTGGTTCTCCTACCCAACTGACTTGCAGGTCCTCCCTTTCAGGTCTTTCAACAGCAGCTGCTTGGGCATCCTGCTCTCATCCATTTTCTTTAAATGACTTTTCCAGCCAAGCTCTGTTGCCGTAAGGCTTGCCTCCAAGGGTTGCATTTGGAATTAGGAGCCTCCAACTCAGAAACCATTTGGAATGGCCTTGCCTAAAAGAGCATTTCCGGTACTAGTGAGCTTGAATAATAAGAGTTGGGGCGAAGCGAGATCAACTTTCAGATAATTTAGGACCATATATTGGCACAGGGAAACTGATTATGTTCAAAACTACCAGTCTGAGCTTTATGTGGTTGGTTTCATGAAAATATCCTTTTTTTATGCCACTTCCTTTTGTTCCCAGCAGCATTGAGGATCATCCGGAGCAAGTGGAAGTGGCATTTGGCATGAAATTCCAAGAAGCGAAATATGGAAAATGCAACAGAGCAAGGGCCTGGGAATCAGGAGGTCATTGGTTCTAATCCCAGCTCCACCACCTGTCTGCTGTGTGACCTTGGACAAGTCACTTCTTCTCTGTGCCTTAACTGTAAAATGGGGAATGAGTCTGTGAGCCCCATGTGGGACAGTGACTGTGTCCAACCCGATTTGCTTGTGTCCACCCCAGTGCTTAGTACACTGCCTGGCACATAGTTAAGTACTTAATAAATATCACAGTTATTATTACTATTAACTTTTTTGGTTCCCGTTAGCTGGAGGAGCAGTGTGGCTTTGTGGAAAAAGCACACGGCTGAGAGTCAGAGTACCTAGGTTTTAATCCTGGCTCTGCCACGTCTCTCCGGTGTGACCTTGGGCAAGTCACCTAAGTTCTCTGAGTTTGTTTCCATTAAAATCGGGAGTAAATCCTACCTCCTCCTACCTAGACTGTGAGCCCCATTTGGGATAGGGTCTATGTCCAACCTGACTATTTTTTAGCTCCCCCAGCACTTATCACAATGCTTGGCAAATACTGCTTAATAAATACCATCATTTTGATGATGAGATAAAGGGAAATGATCAATTTATTACTCATCACCCTGTGTCAGTGGGAATAACACAAAGCAGTAGTAGAATGAAATGTAAAATTGTCGTTTATTGAAAAGTATTTTAAGGTTTTAAAAATAAGATTAGCTTTCTTATTATTTTCAGTGTGTTCTGTCATCTGCAGGAGTTATCATCTAGGGTTGTAGATGAAGAAGCAGTCTCTCAAATAAATAGAGAATATCCACCTCAGAGCTTGCTGTTTTGGCTGTTTCAAATGATCAAGCTTGTACACAAATGAAATCATGACAGATTCATTTGTACAAAGTGGCCATGGCCGATCCGCTTGCCAGAAGCGAGATTGCTTTTTTATTTAGGAGATTTGCAGAACATCCCTTCGTTGTTTTAGTTAGTGGGGAAAAATGACAACTGGCACCTGTAATATCACATAGACCAAACGGCCTCACTTAATCTGATTTGTGCTGTCAACCTCTCAGACCATAAACAGTGGAAGTGCGTGCAGGGATGGGGGTTTTTTTTAAATGTGTTTTTTAATTACCCCCTGTCATGGAGTAATACCTACATCAATTTTCCCTTAACAATCATTGAACTGTAGTGACTGGAAGAGATGCTATTGCATTTGACACAATCCTGATTTACAGATGAGGAAACTGAGGTACAGAGCATTCAATCAATTATATTTATCGAGTGGTTACTATGTGCAGAGCACTGTACTAAGCATTTTGAAGTAAACAGTATAACAGAGTTGGTACACATGTTCCCTTTCCACAAGGAGTTTACAGTCTAGAGGGGATTGTAGTCTAGAAGGATATGTCAAGTGACTTGTCCAAGGTCACACAGCAGGCAAGTGGTAGAATACTACTGATCCATTTATTGATTGATCTAAAAAGGAAAGGTTTCATCTAGTAGTTTTTGATAAATGATCAAGCATCAGGCTTCCTTGGAAGCACTGAATGATAACATTTTGGCCCTCATTTTCCAATAGTATTTGATACATAATGTGCTTGAAAAATTTGAAAAATTTGAAAATTTGAAGCACAATAAAATTAGATGTCTGAGTAAAATTGTAATGAAACAAAAAGCAGTTGTTCAAAAGTTGAAAAAGTGTTATCAAAGATGTGGAATGATCTCAGTAAGTGTTGGGGAAGGGAATTAGAATTCCCTGAATTAATTTTGTATAATAACAATAATGATGATGATAGTGTAAACCCTTTCACATAGCAGTTTACCTTTACAACAACTCTGGTAGGTAGGAAAAGTTAGGCACTGATTATGCAACAGGGAGCTGGAAATAAATGAATAAATAAAAGAATAATAGGTCAAACCTATGACACTGACCTTTCCGTGGTCTAACTTTGGGATTGGAAGTACTGAACCAGAGATTGCTCAATATTTACTGAAGATAAAGCAATTCAGTTGGTTTACCTCTTATGGAATGAAACAATCATTTGGAAAAGCAAGTATGCTGGGTACAATTTAAGCATCTATTTTTATAGATCATATAATGTACTTAACCAGAAAATGAAAAAAACAAATTAATAATAATGTCAATTAATGTCAATTCAGGATATAAGTTTCAACCTTCTAGACTTAGCTCCTCTAGACTGTAAGGTCATCTGGGGCAAGGACCATTTCTACCAACTCTGTTGTATTTTGCTCTCCCAAGCACTTAGTAGAGTTCTCTGTCCTTCAGATAGAGAAGCAGCATGGCTCAGTGGAAAGAGCACGGGCTTTGGAGTCAGCGGTCATGGGTTCAAATCACGGCTCTGCCAATTGTCAGCTGGGTGACTTTGGGCAAGTCACTTCACTTCTCTGGGCCTCAGTTACCTCATCTGTAAAATGGGGCTTAAGACTGTGAGCCCCACCTGGGGACAACCTGATCACCTTGTATCCTCCCCAGTGCTTAGAACAGTGCTTTGCACATAGTAAGCACTTAACAAATGCCATTATCATCATCATCATTCTCTGCACCCAGTAAGCACACAATAAATACGATTAATTTATTTATTTTGAATGGTAGTTAACTTTGGAATACCTTCATTTGAGAAGAAACAGCATGAATCTATCAAAAATGAAACATGAAATTCAGATATTGCTTCAGTAGAGCTGGAATCACTGCTATTTTGGAACAACTTTTTGGGAAAAACAAAAGCTTATTTTCCTTTGGGTCATGTAGACTAGTTTGCACTAGTAATAGCTTAGTTACTGATGAAAAGGTACAAGTTCCAAGGTGAGTTGATTTGAAAAAATTCTCATTTTGCATGTTCATTGGATTTTTTCAGGCCACTGAGCTGAGGCTGAGTTAAATCAGCACCATCTCATTGTGCTTATTGACCTACCTAATGTAGCACCTCTAAATATGTATGCTTTCCCAAGGTTCTTGCTTCTTAATAAAGCAAACACTTTGTGTAAGTTGTCTGGTGAAGAGGGGTAAGTGGATACACTTTTCCCTATCATCAGTGCACAGTATAAATAATTGAGAGGTTCAAAAAGGGTGTGACCTCATATTTAGAAAAAAAAACATTGCTCCCTTCAGTGCCCTTGAGCTGAAGCTCTTCAGCCTAACTTTATTTCATTTATTTTTTTTTTAAATGATATTAAGTGCTTACTATGTGCCAGGCACATCTCTCCCGGAACGCCCCGCTGTCTATCTGCAATCGTTCTGGTAGTGTGTCCATAGAGTTTTCATGGTAAAAATGTGTCAGTGGAGAGGATCCCAGGTTAGGGTTAAAAGATCCAGGAGGTTCAGGGGACAGAATTAGGACTCTGAGGAGTGAGGATCCTTCTCCTGAGGGGAGAGGAAGAATGCTGAGACCCTTCTTCCAATGGACTCATAGAGGGTGAGGATGAATCATAGGATTCCCTAGAAGAGAAAGAAGAGGAAGAATGTAAGTCCCAGGATCCCTACTGGGAAGTTCAGAAGTCCCTGGACTGGGGTAAAGTAGTAGATGTAGGGAAAGGCGGTTTGAACAGGAATTGTATTGTTATCAAATTGAGAATGCATTAAACATTGTTGAGATCTCAGATCTTGGTGTCTTCCCACCATAGCTCTGGAATCCATGGAGAGACCCTCGGCCCTGGGGAGTGGTGGGTGCAGGATGAGCATTTTCTTCTATGAGCTTCCTGTAGGCAGCCCCAAGAGTGAGGGTGGTAGTTTTTTCCTTAATGATTCCTTCACCTTTGGAGAGAATATCTAGGTGGTTGTGGTGGCAGCAGTGGGGGTACAGGGATTTTGTGAGCACATAGCAGAGAGCCAGTGGAGCCGGTAGAGGATAATTGGGGTTTGGGCCCTCCCAAAGTGACTCCGGGAGTTCTTTATCAATCAGTCAGTGGTATTTATTGAGTGCTTACTGTGTACAGAGTACTTTACTAAGCTCTTGGGAGAGTACAGTGCAACAGAGTTGGTAGACACATTTCCTGACCACAACGTGTTTACTGTCTACAGTCCATAGCCAGGGATTTAGGGGTGAGAACCCTCAATTACATCATAAGAACCAATCGTCCCCCTTTAAACATTAGTGAAGGAGCAGTGTTCACCCAAATGGCAAGGTGCCAGAAAAGATGCACAATGTATTTTCATTGGTTCATTGTGCAAGTACACAAGAGACTTTCTCAGGGACACTCATGTTTATGAATGAAATTTTGTGGCCATCAGAATTATTTTCCAATAGAAGGAAAACTCTGCATAGGCTTGATTAATTGGCATCTCTGTCCCTCCCACTACTGTGATTCCCACAAACCTTTCACCCATATCGTATCCATACTAGTGCTTAGTGCAGTGTTTGGCCCATAGAAGCATTCAACAAGTACCGTAAAAAAAAACCAAAAGCTTGACTCTCAGGGAAGTCAGTGTTACCTTATGTTGTCAGGCATTTTGTAGATCACACGGGGGTTTTCTTCAAGCACTTTTCAGAGCTGAATAGTTTCTAATACATGGAATGGATAGAGCAAAGCCATTTTTTTCAGGAGAGTATTGGCTTTTTGTCAGCTTTATGAACCGCTTTGATAGACTACTACTTTCAAGTTTCCCCACTGATGTCGGTCACAGTAACATCTATGATTTGTTTTGAGTCTTATTTAATAATCTGTCTATTGATCTCCATGAAACATAGATGTTTTCAAAATATCTGTCCACACCAGCCTCCTTCACTGAATTATTTGATGACCTGCTCATTTTCGGATGAGGAAAACATCCTTTTCCCTTTTAGATTTAACACAGATCCAGGTTTAGCCAAACTCTCACTTTTAAGTTGGATTAGAGGGAATAAAAGATGCAATGGAATTTTTTTTTCCAACCTTCTTGTGCCCAGAGACGCCAAATGGCTTTCCAGATCCTTGGCTTTGAATTTCAACCAATCACTCAAGTTATAGAAGACATCTAAAGTAGAAGGCTTGACTGATGGGTGTCAGTTAAGTTGCCATTAGAGGCCATGCCTATCTTCAGGCAGATCAGGTGCTTCAGCAATTCCATTCTCTGTTGAAGGAAATAGAGGAACTATATATCGATCCCTGTAAAAAGCACAGACCAATTTTCTGCCTGGTTCTACAGAGGTAAACGACAGCATTATATTCAAGTTTGTTGATGAAATAAAATGAGTGGACTGGCCCAAAAACTTGGATGAGATATAGAGAAGCATCATGGTCTAGAGGAAAGAGCGTGGATCTGGGATTCAGGACACCTGGGTTCTAATCCTGACTCCAACACTTGCCTGCTCTGTGACTTTGGGCAAATACTTTAACTTCTCTGGGCTTCTGTTTCCTTATCTGTGAAACTGGGGGTTAGGCTATGGGTCAGGAACTGGGTCCGAATTGCTTATATCTCCCCCAGTCCTTAGTATGGTGTTGGGCACATTGTAAGTTCTGAACAGATTCCACAGTTTTCATAGATAATATTGACTCTGGACAACTTACTGCTCTGTGCACAGTAAGCACTCAATAAGTATGATCAAATGAACACAAAAACCTGACTGTGTTTCCAGTGTCTGCAACCAACCTGCTATATGGACTCGGGGGTGATGAGTGGCCAGGACATGTATATATCACATAGTGCATGGATCAATCAGAAATGGAAAGACATGACAATAGCATTTCTGTTTATTTCATTATAATGTGAGTTCATTACATTGAGAAGCAGCGTGGCTCATTGGAAAGAGCACAGGCTTTGGAGTCAGAGGTCATGGGTTCAAATTCCGGCTCTGCCAATCATCAGCTGTGTGACTTTGGGCAAGTCACTTAACTTCTCCGGGCCTCAGTTCCCTCATCTGTAAAATGGGGATTAAGACTGTGAGCCCCCCATGGGACAATCTGATCACCTTTGTAACCTCCCCAGAGCTTAGAACAGTGCTTTGCTCATAGTAAGTGCTTAATATATGCCATCATCATTATTATTATTGCTTTCTTTGGGATGAGGTAGCTCAAGCATGGCATTTAATCTCATGTTATGCTATGCTCTTCCAGCTTGCCTTTCTGATACTGCCAACATGATCTTGTTTATTTGCATGGAGGACAGACCAAACTTCCAGTCACAGTTGCAGTCTCACTGTGTTGAAATAGTTGAGTGCTGGTTCAGAAACTTTGTGGGTGACTGGGGTCACAAGCTGAGATCTCTATAGGGTCAGGATGCCTGGTGTTCTGCTGTCACTTGTCTGATGTGGAAATGCTGAGCAGGTGGAGGGAAAGATGGAGGGAGGCAACCCCAGAGATCAGTAGGGACTGAAAATGGGACATCTACAAAATTCTCTGGGCAGACCAAAGTACTCAGTATTTTCTAGAAGTATAGGACAGAGTCCTAAGGAGCTACGTTAATCATGGGACAAAGCGGCTGGGGAATGATAATGATGATGATGCCTCGTCTTATGCCGTCGAGTCGTCTTCAACCCATAGCGACACCGTGGACACATCTCTCCCAGAACGCCCAACCTCCATCGGCAATCATTCTGGTAGTGGATCCATAGAGTTTTCTTGATAAAAATACAGAAATGGTTTACCATTGCCTCCTTCCGTACAGTAAATTTGAGTCTTTTCCCTTGATTCTCTCCCATGCCACTGCTGCCGAGCACAAATGAGTTTTGACTTGTAGCAGATTGCCTTCCACTCGCTAGTCACTGCCCAAGCTAGGAATGGACATGCCTCTGCCTGACTCTCCCTCCTGTAGTTGAGACTGGTAGAGTCCTGGGAACTCTCCAGGTGTGACCCTGAGATGGGGATGATGATAATAATAATAATAATGATGACGGCTTTGGAGGTTTTGCAGTTGAACTGTTTAAAAGGTAACCGATAATCCTAGCTGAGCACCGCGTTTGGCTATTTAGTCTTGAACTAATGGGCTCAGGCTGTGCTTTTCTTTTAGAAAAGAGGAGTGAAGATCAACCACATTAGGTTCAGCACTCTGGGGTCAGAACACCCACTGGGAGCAAAGTTAGGTGCCCCCTGGATCTACAGTGAAAAATGTTTGGAACAGGTTTTTCCACTGGTGGTTCCTTCCCAGGCCGGGTGACTTCACTTCATGGTGTCACGTCTCGCTTCAGTTGTCTGCAAGAATGGTTTTCAAGGCTTTTCCGTCGGTGTTTTGCCTGAGAGAGTCTGCTTGGATGAGGAGATTGTGCAGAGGTGGCCCCTGAAAATCTATCTCTACAAAATGTGGGATTAATTTTTCTAACAAATTAGGTGTATTCAAATCCAGCACTTGGCAATTTAAGCTAAAGATGAGTTAACTCTGAGTTCCTTACCCAGAATACAGAAGACAGTCACAGAGCCAAATCCACAGTTGCTGGGCCAAAAGTACTGTACTCTCCCAAGCGCTTAGTACAGTGCCTTGTACACAGTAAAGTGCTCAATAAATACAATAAAAGAGCCACTGAAAAAGAAAAATCCTTTAATTGCTTGTGTCTTATAGATTACTCTACTATTGAAGTAAATTATAATGTATCACTCTTCCCCTTTAGACTCCTAGTTCCCTTGGACAGAGATCATGTCTCCTGCATCTATTGTACTCTCCTAAGCACTTAGTACAGAATTTTGCACCCAGTAGCTACTTGGTAAATACTATTGACTAATTTACTGATAATGGAAGTCTTAGTCTCTGCTGCAGAATCAGCAAGAAACTGTTCCTTGTCCTCCTCACACTTTGTCCTTCTAGGAAGTAGCAACTTCTTGGGGCTAGAGTTCAGCGGTATGGATTTCTCAGACAGCAAATTGTCAAGGGAGAGACTGCAAATAAATAATTAGCATGTGCCTCAGGAAGAATTGGTATTTTCTTCATCTCTTGGAATAGGTGCCTGCCACCCTCCCTTCTTCCCTTCCTTTAGTTGCTCACTCATACCTTCACCTTTAAGAATCTCTGATTTTAAGAAGCAGCAGGGTTATAAAACAAAATAGTTGGGGAAAATTTTCTCCTGAGTTTCCTGAACAAGATAAATGGCTACTACAATTCTCTGATTTTTTTTTTCTTTCTAAATTGAGGTCTACCTTGTAGTTGAAGACGTTGTGGGTTGATAAAGATGAGCAGTGCACATTTGATTTGCTATATTGCTGAAATTTGATTCTGAAAAGTTGTCTTGCTGTAATATAGTCTTTTATTTGTGTTTTTTAGTGGGCAATGCACATTGTAATTAGAGAGGATTCTTTTTTGGTATGGCAGTGGCATATTCTTTTCATTGAATCAATTAATGTTCCATGTATTTGTGGTGTTGTAGGTAGATTGGGTGGTTATAATAATGATGGCATTTATTAAGCACTTACTATGTGCAAAGCACTGTTCTAAGCGCTGGGGAGGTTACAAGGTGATCAGGTTGTCCCACAGGGGGCTCACAGTCTTCATCCCCATTTTACAGATGAGGCAACTGAGGCACAGAGAAGTTAAGTGATTAACTAAGGGTGGTTGAGAATGGTTTGTGGTTAAATACACTGAAAAACAAACAAGCCCAAGGAATTTGTTTTCTTCTTTCTCTCTTTTTTCCGACACTGAAAATTTCCAAGTGGATTTTTTACATTTTGACATGTTTTGACAGACCGTTATTTGCACAGAGCTCTCTACTTAGCAGTCGTGTTGATTTATTTTTGTTTGTTATGGTTTATTATGGTGGGAAATAATATACTGTAATGTTCTTTAGAGGCTCTAGCAAAAGGAAATTCTGAATGTAGCCAGGAATTTCTCCCTGACCTAAGTTGAAACTAGCAATGAGCATGAAATTTGCATTTGGTGTTATAATTTAGAATTCTCTTTGCTTGTATTTATGTAATCCAAAATTAACTGTTGCAGAGTGTTAATTAACTAAGGAGAGCTATAACCATCGTCAGACTACACAGCCAACCTGTTCATTGGGTGCTTTGCACATAGTAAGCACTTAACAAATGCCAACATTATTATTATTATTATTATTGGGTATAAACAAAAATTTGAGCATTTGATGTTCAATCATTGCCCTCTTCTTTCTTCTTTAGTTTGTTTTCTGAGCAAATTGTAAAGACACTCTGTCCCCCCATGTCTAGAAGGTCACAAAGTATGGAAAAATAATCCATGTTAGAGTCTTCATTTTATTCAACATTAATCTTTGGTTTGTTTTTCAGGACCTTACTCAACAGACAATCACTTGAATATGAATATTTGAATCAATGAATTTTCTGGATATTTACCATTAGATGGATGCCTGTATATGCTTTGTGTCCATTTCTGAGATTACAGATTCTTAATAGAGATAAACATTATTTTTTATTAGTGTCCTTTGTTACTTCTTGCCCGTGGTTCCATTTGACAGTACTCTCACACAGTTGAATGCTGCTTTTAAAATAGCATACCTACCCATCGCAGCACTTTCTTGAGATGTTGCTAAATACGTGGTATTTTTGAGCACTTACCATTTGCAGAGCACTGTACTAAGTATTTGAGAGAGTACAATAAAGCAGTTGGTAGCTGTGGTTCTTGCCCACAAGGATCTTTCAGTCTTCAAGGAACTGCTGTTTATTCATTTGTATAGACTTATTCTAAGTGACATTACTTTTACTTCTCAGAGTAATGTAAGGTAAATCAGACAATATAGACCCAAACCTATATATAAAAGGATTTGCATAAGACCTAGAATATAATGAATATTGAATTAAGACATTTATATTTTATTTAGAGACTTCAGTTTGAATATTGGCTTTACAAAATGCATTGAAAGAACAAAGGATTCTTCCTTTTGCATGCCTGGTCAAATAAACATCAAGGGGAATTAAAGCCAAAACTGACCTTCAAGATTATTGAGTCTCATTAAAGATGCAAACATGCTTGGTTGACGATAACTGTTCATGTATATTATAGTGCTCCTTCAGGTTCTTATTGCCCAAACTAATCTATCCAAATAACTTTGGAACTTTTCCACAACTTAGTTGTATGGAAAATGAAATTGTCCTCGATTCTCATTTTTTAATAGAATATTTTTATTGACAGTTGTGATTGTATTTCCTCAGGAGCAGGTGGCTGCTTTCCGTAGATTCTCCTTCATGTTCCACTTTACACATTTTATTTTTTACAGCCTTAATAAAGGTCTCTGTCTTTGATCTAACCAAGTACAAAAAGAACCCAAGATGCTTTTTATGGTAATTTTACCTTTTTCTTGAAAGATAAGATCATATTAAAAATAGATTTCCCTTGCTTTACCCCAGATTCACATATATTTAAACTTCCATATTCTTTTATCTGCATTATTGTAATCAGGTTCACAGATACACAGCTTGAGAACTGGGTTTCTCCTGCCCTAGGCTCATTTTAAACAGAATAACACTCCTTAAAGTACAAAAAATTCCCCAAACTTGTTCGTAATGTGATTCTCAAAAGCAGCATATTCTGATGTAACTGATCTGGATTAAGGATTATTATTTTCTGCAATTTTTTATGTTGAAATATTGCAAATTTTAACTTCTAGTTAATGGGATCCTTTTCTTTGCTGCACCAAATTCAGCTATGTGAAATGAATGTATAATTATTTGTAGCCTGTAATAGATTTTTAGGTCAGATTTTTAATTCTTCCTTATAGGGATAGAGTGTGTGTTTGTGTGTGTGTGTGTGTGTGTGTGTTTGCATATGTGAGTATGTCTTTGGGTGTATCTGCAGAAGTCTTCCTGTTTGAAGAGGATTTAATTGATGATGAGATTTTTATCAGTGTGTGGTGTGCATGGGTGTGTAGCGGTTGAATTAATATGTGATTGACAATCCCTTCCACATTGTGATTTTGCAAATTTTGATACTTGCTGCATTTTCGCCACCGATACCTATAGTGCCTGGCTCCATTTTCATGTTTTCCACTGTCATGATCATCACGTAGCCTCTATCCCATCAGAATCAACCCATTTCTGATTATTGAATGCTGGGTTGTTCCTCTCTTCTGCTGCTTTCTCTCAACTATCCACTGCTCTGCCACATAATAATAATAATAATAATGATAGCATTTATTAAGTGCTTACTATGTGCAAAGCACTGTTCTAAGCACTGGGGAGGTTACAAGCTGATCAGGATGTCCCACGGGGGGCTCACAGTCCCCATCCCCATCCTACAGGTGAGGGAACTGAGGCACAGAGGAGCCAAGCGACCCGCCCACAGTCGCACACATGGCTTCACATTTTGCTTTGTGTTTTTGAAATTACTTTTTTCTCTTCTCTGTTTACAGTTTCTCCATTTCAGCACCCTAATCACCAGTATTATTATCAATACTAAGACCATACACAACACCTTTCTTGGGAAGCACATGTGAAGAGAACCAATGACTTGCGTACACATCCGTCATTTATTGTAATGCCTGTCTTCCTCTCCAGACTATAAACACATTGTGGACAGGGAATGTGTCTACCAGCTCTGTTGCACTGTACTTTCCCAAGTGCTTAGTGCAGCTGTGGAGAGTGATGGTTTGTCAAATATGGTGGAGGGAGTTCCAGGCTAGAGGGAGGATGTAGTTGCAGTGAGATCAAAGTACAGTGAGTAAGTTGGTGTTAAAGGAATGAAGAGCGTGAACTGCATTGTAGTAGGAAATCAGCACTTTCTATGTGCCAAGCACTATACCAAGCGCTAGGGTAGGTAATAATAATAATGATGGCATTTGTTAAGCGCTTACTATGTGCAAAGCACTGTTCTAAGCACTGGGGGGATACAGGGTGATCAGGTTGTCCCACTTGGGGCTCACAGTCAATCCCCATTTTACAGATGAGGTAACTGAGGCCCAGAGAAGTTAAGTGACTTGCCCAAGATCACACAGAAGACATGTGGCGGAGTCAGGATTCGAACCCACGACCTCTGACTTCCAAGCCCGGGCTCTTTCCACCGAGCCATACTGCTATAAGATAATCAGATCAGACACAATCCCTGTTCCATCTGGGACTCACTGTCATCATCATCAATCGTATTTATTGAGCGCTTACTATGTGCAGAGCACTGTACTAAGCGCTTGGGAAGTACAAATTGGCAACATATAGAGACAGTCCCTACCTAACAGTGGGCTCACAGTCTAAAAGGGGAAGACAGAGAGCAAAACCAAACATACTAACAAAATAAAATAAATAGAATAGATATGTACAAGTAAAATAAATAAATAAATAAATAGGAGGGTGAGCAGATAATCCCTATTTTACAGATGAAGAAATCGAGATATGGAAAAGTTAAGTGACTTGCCCAAGGTCACCTAGCAGGCAGTTGGCAAGACCAGGATTAAACCCAGGTCCTCTGACTCCCAGACTCACGCTCTTTCCACTAGCACATGCTTGATCCCTTTCTACAAAGAGCTCACGATCTAGGAGGGGAAGACAAATATGGAGACACTCAACAATTTAATAGTCAACATTTTCAACACCAAAATAAGTGCAGTTTGGCAGGTTTTCTCAGCTCATTGAAGTCACTCGCTTCCTCCCACTCACCTTCCTATCTCCCAGTAGCCTCAGCAAGAAGAGCCACCACTGTTCCAAAATTTTTAAAGCCACTGTCACAGCTCCTGTTCTGGAGGGTGGGGCTTCAAGGTGATAGCAGGCTGCAAGGTGGCTGGTGACACCCAAGTCGGAGAGTCTCCTGAATGACTGTTCAGTTCCTAGGGCGCTGCAGTTACTGCCCTCCTTCACCCCCTCTCTGCTCTCACCTTTAAGCGGATGCAACTGTGAGAACATTAAAGTAAATCTGCAGAACATTCATTTAGTCATGTGGTCACTCTACTCTCACCATATGTGGAATCTTTCACATTTTATAACATATCATCATCATCAATCGTATTTATTGAGCGCTTACTATGTGCAGAACACTGTGCTAAGCGCTTGGGAAGTACAAATTGGCAACATATAGAGACAGTCCCTACCCAACATTGGGCTCACAGTCTAAAAGGGGGAGACAGAGAACAAAACCAAACATACCAACAAAATAAAATAAATAGAATAGATATGTACAAGTAAAATAAATAAATAAATAAATAGAGTAATAAATATGTACAAACATATATACATACATACATATGTACATATATTCAAACATATTGAAATAAATACTCATGTATGCCATTCTTTTTTTTTTTTTAGCCAAGAACATTAATTGCATAGGAGAGTTCATTGAAGGTTTAGTTCGTGTCAGAGTTTCAGCAGAGTTGGTAACTCATCCTCACTGCAAGTACATCTGGAGGCGTAGAATTCATTATCATGAGTTATAATAGAAAATACCGTACTGTATATGTGCAACAGGACCAAATTATGCTTACCGTAGAAACCATTATCTTGAATGTTTTAACGTTATGCATGTGATCGAAGTATTATCTTGACACTGATTTTGCTCCCTACGGTGAACTTTGTCTTCTCCTATGCTTTGTCCTGTCTGAAAAGACCTTTTGATAAATAATTTGCCTTTTTGTTCTCCTTCAGGAAACCTACTCAGTAATTTCACCTTAGCTGTTTATTCTTTGTTTATTCATTCTCTTCAGGATTTAACATTGATGTCCTATGCCCAGGACCAAAAAGATTTTGCTTCCTTGGAAAGAGTAGCCATCAGTGGATGGTGGGTAAAGCAGACAGTGGGATTCTTTCCCCACAAACACTGGGGTCAGGGAGTGTCCCCTCTCAGGAGTACCCCCTTCCTCTGACCCCCACCAACATGATGACACACACCACCTCATCCATCGCTCTGGGCCTCAGTTACTTCATCAGTAAAATGGAGGAGGGAAATAGGGTAAGATGATGGGGTTGAGGTACTTGAAATGTATCCTGCACCAGACATGGCGTAGCGAGGGAGAGGAAAGTAAGGTTGCTGAGATGTGGGAACAATAATAAAACTGATATTTGTTAAAGGCTCACTGTGTGACAAGTACTGTTCTAAGAAGAACAGACACAGTCCTTGTCCCACATGGGGCAGGGAGAGAGATGCTTACAAGGGAAAAATCAGTGGTCTTTACTGACCTTTGTGACAGAAACATGCTCATCATAGATCAATCTTTGTGGTGTGAGGATTAGTGGTTGGAGGAGATACTCTATATTTAGTCCAGCCTTAGAGTGTTGGGCCAGTGTGATACTTTCCCTGCTATTTTATGATTTATTTTACCAATTCACACTCAAACCATTTTTGAAGTAGAACTATCCGGGAATAGTTTTAGTCAGAGGTGAAATTGAAGAGAAGAGGGGGTTGAAGCATTTCCTGGCGTGGTTCCCTGGTTGTCCCGTTCCTATTGAATGCTAACTGAAAGGTGACAGAAAATTGAGCATTTCAGATCTCCAGCAATAAAACCAATTTCCATCATGAGGTCTAATGTCCAACAGATTTTTATTATATTGTTTTACCTACACTGGAATGTTTTCTTATACTGATATGACAGACTGTTGCCCTGGATGGGGAGTATGTACTCTTCTCACCTGAGGCTCCCTCTTTCAGTGCTTTTAAATCCATGGTTCCATCAACTAACGTGATGGCAGGGAGGCTTTGGCAGAATTTGAATTTAGAGGAAGATCCTTGAAACAAATACAAGAACACACCTACTTGGGAATACCAGATACCTCATTTTCAGATAGCCAAACTTCTTTTCAGATGGAGGTGAGATTACTGTATCCATACAGCTTCTTTTTCTCCATTTCTGCCTGGAGGGTGACTGGGTACAGGGGAGGGTGGGAAGGGAGTGCGGTAGTCGTGGCTTGAAGGGGTGAGGTGGTGATTCTCGGTTTCCACCTGGGGTTAGATGCCAAACCCTGTGCCAGCTGCAGCCACTGAGCTGGAGTGGGGCTGCTAGAGGAGCGGCCACTCCGAAATCCATCTTGGGAGAGCAGAAAGAGGGGTTAGAGATCCCTAGATTAGAAAGAGGAGCTGGTTTTCCCTCTAGAGTGTAAGACACAGAACATATCCACCGACTCTGTTATATTGTACTCTCCCAACTGCTTAATGTAGCGATCTGCACACAGTAGGCATTCAAGAAATATGAATGATGGATTGTTGAACTGATTGATTTCCTTGCTCCGGGTTATACCAAACAAATAAATAGTCTGAAATAGGTTTAGATAAGAGCGCCTAAAACTGGAAGCTTTCTGACCCAGTAAAAAGTCCATTTACAACTTCTTTGTGTTTACAAAAAACTAATTTTGCCCCTTTTTTCTCCTTTATTCCAATACTCCCCGTGGCTAGTGGCTTGGGAGTCAGAAGTCATGGGTTCTAATCCCGCCTCCACCACTTGTCAGCTGTGTGACTTTTGGCAAAGTCACTTAACTTCTCTGTGCCTCAGTTACCTCATCTGTAAAATGGGGATTGACTGTGAGCCTCACGTGGGACAACCTGATCACCTTATATCCTCCCTAGCACTTAGAACATTGCTTTGCACGTAGTAAGCGCTTAAAAAATATCATTATTATTATTATATGATCTCTGCCTTCTTCTTGAGCTCACTCAAACTGAACAGGTAATATGGGAAGATGGTTACTGACTTTGTTTCCTTGATGATCTCACTATCGTGGTTCCCAGACCCTACCACTGTAAATCTCTAAAGTCATTTTTCTAGAGGGTTACTCTCTTGTGCATCTCTCTCTCTCTCTCTCTCTCACACACACACTCTAAATTTTTGATAACTTAAGAAGCTGTTTCATTACTGGCCTTATTTGAGTGCTACTGTTGTTTGAGGAGTCTTCAGAAGCAGGTCCCGTTGCCTTGCTACTTGTTTCTCTCCAGATATTAATGCTTTATGTGCACAAAGTACAGTTCTGAGGATGGCACCTTTGGTTTCACAGTACAGAGCAAAATCAACTAACCACTTGAATCTAGTGGAAAGACGGCTGTAAGAAAAAGGAATACCACTGGGGATGATTAAAGTGGTGCCCATGTGATTATTCTGCCATCTTTCCCAGCCCATTTGAAAAAAAATAATTTAGCCAGGTACTGGCTTTGTTTGTCAGTGGGCATGCTGGTCTGTGGTGGGATATTGGCAGTGTACAGAATGCATGTTGGGTGGCTGGGCTGCAGCAGCCACATCTGTGTTTGAGCCACTGTGGTACTGCTTTGGAAGCCTAGGTGCCATTCTTGATGCCCCACAGAATAGGATGGCCACTGGTGACACATAAACCGGTGCCATTTGTCATCATATGTTAGGTGACATGGGAGTGGGTGGAGAAGAGTCGGGTAGGGGGACCGAGTGAAGAGGGGATGGCACTGCGAGACTTTGGAGAAGCAGAGTTTATGTGTATACTTCAAACTGGCAGCTGCCGTCTGTCACCAAACTGGCACGGGAGTGAGCATCGTGATGTGGTGACTGAGGCTTGGCCTTCCTGCTGCCACGTGCTTTAGATACCAGAGGAGAAAGTATTTGAGTAGAAGGAAGAAAAGTGTTAGAGTCAGAAGGAAAGCTGTGAATGCCCAAGGTCATGTATGACGCTGACTCGGGGACCGGGTCTGTGGAGGAACCAGATTAGCAGTAAGGAGAGTGAGAGGCAGCATCACAGCCTGTGGTTACCGCACAACTCAGTGTGAGCTAGTACCTCAGATATGTCATTGGATGCTTACTCAAAGCGGGGCTTAAATGGTGCTTCACTGGGTCTAACACCTGGCATCTTGTATTTTAATATTTGTCCTTTTTTATGGTAGGCAAATGGAGAAGGAGTTTGTCTTGACTGGCATATGTTAGAAGGAGTTTTGTCACCTGTTTTTTGCTATTAAATCCCCGCGAGATCCGTTCAAGTCTATTAAACAGCAAATGATGAACCAAATTCTAACATTAACCCCAGAGGGAGAGACGAGTAAAGTAGCGGGGAGAAAGTGGGAGAAGCGTGATTTAGTGGAAAGAACTAAGCAAAGAACATGGATCCCCTGAAATTCGAAGGTTTCAGGTTCTAGGCCCAGCTCTGCCTCTGGCTTGCAGTATGACCTGGAATATGTCGCTAAACCTCTCTGGCCCTCAGGTTCCTCCTTTGTAAATGGAGATTATATTATCTATCCCTTCCTACCTAATAGGAAGTTTTGAAGAAGTCAGTCATTTAACAATGAGAAATACTTTAGAAAAATAAAAAACACTGTACAAGTTCAAGTTCAATTTACAGAAATAACATCAAACTAGTTTTATGAGATGTATTCTAATGGAAATAAAATCAGAATGGATGGGCAATTCAGGATTTTTATGGAAATTAAAATGATTAAAACATAAGCCAGTATTAAGAAACTGAAAAATTTATGAGAAAAATATTTTACACGGATCATTCATAAGCAGAAGATGAAAGCCCATAAAATATTAATGCATTACACTGCTGAAAATGCTTGCTAAGGGTGAGTGTGTTTGTTTAGTGGATATGGCCATTAACTCATTGCTGCTGATTGAAAGAGAATTGTTTTATGGCTAGAATCTATCTCAGTAGCTCCCACATGGACACACACTAGTGTCAGCATGATGAACTATGACTGTAACATGTCACACACTAAGGGTTACAGTTACCTAGAAAAGAGTTATCTCTGATTGCCTGGACAGATTTAGAGAAAAAAAAATATTCCATCTTCCCTTAGTCCTCTTGTCTGTGTCTTCCTGGGGATTTTCTGTTCTGATGTTTTGAGTCTTTTGTCAGTGTTACACTCTGAGCCCCCTGCCAGTCAGTCAGTCAATCATATTTATTGAGCGCTTACTGTGTTTAGAGCACTGTACTAAGCACTTGGTCATTTCAGGGTTGCACCTGGAGAGTTTCCAGTACTCTACCAGTCTTGACTACTGAAGGGAGAGTCAAGAAGAGGCATACTCATTCCATTCCTAGCTTGAGCAGTCGCTAGTGAGTGAAAGGCAATCTGCTGCAAGTCAAAACTCACCTGCTCTGGGCAGCAGCGGCATGGGAGAGAGTCGAGGGCAGAGACTCGTTTAGTGCATGGAAAGGGGCAATGGTAAACCACTTCTGTATTTTTACCAAGAAAACTCTATGGATCCACCAGCAGAACGATTGCAGATGGAAGTTCTGGGCATTCTGGGAGAGATGTGTCCATGGCATCACTGTGGGTCGGACATGACTCGACAAAATAAGACAACAACAACTAAGCGCTTGGGAGAGTACGGTATAACCATAATGCAGAAACATTCCATGCCCACAAAGAGCTTACAGTCACTTCTCTCCTTCTACAACCCAGCCCGCACACTTAACTCGTCTAGTACTAACCTTCTAACTGTGCTAACCTTTTCATTCATTCATTCATTCAATTGTATTTATGGAGCACTTACTGTGTGCAGAGCGCTGTACTAAGCGCTTGGGAAGTACAAGTTGGCAACATATAGAGATGGACCCTACCCAACCTAGGCTCACAGTCTAGAAGTGGGAGACAGACAACAAAACAAAACATGTGGTCAGGTGTCAAGTCATCAGAATAAATAGAAGTAAAGCTAGATGCACATCGTTGGCAAAATAAATAGAATAGTAAATATGTACAAGTAGAATAGAGTAAAATATCTGTACAAACATATATACAGGTGCTGTGGGGAGGGGAAGGAGGTAGGGCGGGGGGATGGGGAGGGGGAAAGGAAAAAGGGGGCTCAGTCTGGGAAGGCCTCCTGGAGGAGGTGAGCTCTCAGGAGGGCTTTGAAGGGAGGAAAAGAGCCAGTTTGGCAGATGTGCGGAGGGAAGGAGGGCATTCCAGGCCAGGGGAAGGATGTGGGCCGGGGGTCTACGGCGGGACAGGTGAGAATGAGGCACAGTGAGGAGGTTAGCGGCAGAGGAGTGGAGGTTGTGGGCTGGGCTGTAGAAAGAGAGAAGGGAGGTGAGGTAGGAGGGGGCGAGGTGATGGACAGCCTTGAAGCCGAGAGTGAGGAGTTGTTGCTTGATTTGTAGGTTGACTGGTAGCCACTGGAGATTTTTGAGGAGGGGAGTAGCATGCCCAGAGCGTTTCTGCACAAAGATGATCCGGGCAGCAGTGTGAACCTTCTAACTGTGCTCCTCTAATGCTAACCTCCTAACCTCCTGTCTCTCTGCCAAGCCCTAGCCCATGTCCTTCCTCTGGCTTGGAACGCCCTCCTTCCTCAAATCTGACAATTGCTCTCCCTCCCTTCAAAGCCTCATTGAGGGCCCATCTTCTTCAAGAGGGCTTCCCAGCATAAACCCCACATTCCCTCATCTCCCACTCCCTTCTGTGTCGCCCTTCCCAACCCCACAGCACTTATGCTTACATATCTGTAATTTTTATTTAATTGCATTGATGACTGTCCGTCCGTTTCTCCCCCTGCCCCCGGAAACTGTAAGCTTGTTGGAGGCAGGGAATGTGACTGTTCATTGTATTGCATTCTCCCAAGTGCTTAGTACAGTGCTCTGCACATAGTAAGTGCTCAATAAATGTGAGTGAATGAGTAAGTGAATCTCAGCGCTGATGCTGACAGTAGTTATCTCACCAAAGTGAAATCTCTTAGCAAGAACAACAGTAATAATAATTGTTGTATTTGTTGACCACTTATTATGTACCCAGCACTGTAGTAAGGATGGGGTAGTTACGAGATCATCAAATTGGACACAGTCCCTGTCCCACATAGATCTCTTAGCAAAATGGGAATTAATCAATGACACTTATTTATTTATTTATTTATTTATTTATTTAATTATTATGGTAATTGTTAAGTGCTTGCTCTGTTCCAGGCACTGTTTTAAGTGCTGGGGTAGATACAAGCAAATCAGGTTGGATACAGTCCATGTCCCACATTGGTTTGCAGTCTTATTTCCCATTTCGTAGATGAGGTAACTCAGGTGCAGAGAAGTAAAGTGACTAACTCAAGGTCACACAGCCAATATGTTGCAGATCTGGGATAAAAATCCAGGTCCTTCTGACTCCCAGGCTATGCCGTATCCAGTAAGCCTCACTGCTTCTTTATTGAGCACTTAAGGTGTGCAGAGCACAGAACTAAGTGCTTGGGGAAGTGTAGTGCAACAGAGTTACCTGGCACGTTCTCTGCCCACAATGAGCTTACACTCTACGGGGGGGACCAACATCATTATAAATAGAGATGCAGAACACCTGTATACATGTGTGTATATATATATCTGAGGCATGTTTAGGAAGCATGGAAGCAACAAAGAAATGGATGGCCCGGATACAGGATTATGATGATGATGATGAAAATGATAATAATAATCACCATAATAGTAATAATATTGGTTATGTGATTACTATCTGCCAGGCACTGTACTAAGCTCTGGGGTAGATTCATTCATTCATTCAATCGTATTTATTGAGCACTTACTGTGTGCAGAGCACTGTACTAAGCACTTGGGAAGTCCAAGTCGGCAACGTATAGAGACGGTCCCTACCCACCAATGGCTCCCTGTCAAGAGAATCAGGTCAGACACAATCCCTATTCCATGTGGGGTTTACTGTCAAAGGGGAAGGGAGATAGGAATCAATCCTCATTTTGCAGATGAGGAAATGGAGGCACAAAGAAATTAAATGATCTGCCTGCACAGCCAGAATTAGAACCCAGGTCATCTGATTCCCAGACCTAGGCACTTTCCACTAGGCCACACTGCTTTGAAAGACTGACGTGAGCTTAATAGAAAGGTGAGGGTGAGCAGGAGAAGCAGGAGGGGGAGAAAATAATTCATTGAATGATTCATGGGATATCACTTTGTTCAGTAAGTAATAATGTAATAAAATCATAAACTAGACCACGGAAGCAGTGTGGCCTAGAGAATACAGCACGGGCGTGAGAGTCAGAAGGACCTGGGTTCTAGTGCCAGCTCCACCACTTGTCTTTTGTGTGACCTTGGGCAAGTCACTTCACTTCTCTGGGCTTCAGTTACCTCATCTGTAAAACGGGGATTAAGACTGTGAGCCCCATGTGGGACATGGACTGTGTCCGAACTGATTACCTTGTGCACTCTCCCAAGCACTTAGTACAGTGCTCTGCATACGATAAGCTCTCAGTAAATGCAATTAATTGATCGATTAATTGAACAGCAACATCCTTCAGAGGGAGGGAAGGAAAGATGTCAACACTCCACAGATGGATACACTGAGATCCCGGAGAAGCCAAGGGACTCTAGTGAAGATTAATTCTGAGAGACATTTCCATCATTTTGAAATGCCTGCAAACTTCCTGTAGAATTAATTGCACCCTTACTTAGATCAAACTTAGATCGAGAAGCAGCGTGGCTCAGTGGAAAGAGCCCGGGCTTTGGAGTCAGAGGTCATGGGTTTGAATCCCGCCTCCACCACATGTCTGCTGTGTGACCTTGGGCAAGTCACTTAACTTCTCTGAGCCTCAGTTACCTCATCTGTAAAATGGGGATTAAGACTGTGAGCCCCACATGGGACAACCTGATTGCTTTGTATCCCCCCCAGCGCTTAGGACAGTGCTTTGCACATAGTAAGCGCTTAACAAATGCCAACATTATTATTATTATTATTATTATTATCAAACCTATTTTACTGCTTTAAATACTCTTTCCAGTGAGAAATTCCCTTTCATTTAAATGATTGGCATTGCTTTAGGACCAATTCATTCATTCAATCGTATTGAGCACTTACTGTGTGCCTAAGCGCTTGGGAAGTACAAGTTGGCAACATATAGAGATGGTCCCTACCCAACAGTGGGCTCACAGTCTAGATGGGGGAGACAGAGAACAAAACAAAACTTATTAACAAAATAAAATAAATAGAATAAATATGTACAAATAAAATAGAGTAACAAATACATACAAACATACATGCATATATACAGGTGCTGTGGGGAGGGGAAGGAGGTAAGGGGGGTAAGGGGGTGAGGGGAAGGAGGTAAGGGGGGCACCAATGAAATCTATTCACAGAGATTCATATGATATCTCCACTCCTGTCTCAGAAACTAAGTAATTAAATTATTAGTAGTAGTACTGTATTTGTTAAAGGGCATACTGTGTGCTATGTGCTGTTCTAAGCACTGGAGTAGATACCACAAAATCAGGTTGGATACAATCCATGTCCCACGTGGGGCTAATGGTCTAAGTCAGAGGGAGAACAAGTCCAGATAGTCCAAGCCCTTTGTCAGCCACAGTGGAATATGCATAAATATTACTTTGCAGCCAGACAGGTTATCCACATGGTAGCTTTATGGCGTTTGGATCACTTCCAGCTGTATCTATGGGTAGCTGAAAGCCAATCACTCCTCTCAGGGGATGGGTTGTTAAAACTTGTGCTGCTGCAGAACGATGAGTTCTAGAAATGAAAATTGACAGGTGGTGTTAGATACTGCTGCACCTGAGGATTGAGGGATAAAGGATTTTGGATAATTGTTAAGCCTTTCTAAGACCCACTGGAATGAATGTGGTTATTTCCCATCCCCATGGTCTTGGGCAGACAGAGTAAATTCTGCCTGCCTGGATTTAAAGGGGGATCAGTGTGCTGACAATGGAGAAGAGTAAACATGAATTCCCAATATGGTGGAAAACATACATTTTGAATGAAATTATTTTGGTGAAATTATTTTTTTCCTCATGGGGATGTGGCAGATCCCATTCAGTTCTTACAAGTATCAAGAATTGTAAGATTCGTAGTTTGTGCTTGGTAATTTTGGCGGCATGCTAGTTTGGTGCATAAGTCATGCATAGTATGTTGGTTAACCTTCCAATACCTTTACTGTAAAAGATAATGATGTGTGTCACAAGAAATAGACAGTGAAGCTGGCGATGATCTAAGTGACAAGTTCCCCATTCACTGAACCTTGCAGCTGTGCCACTTTGATAATGGCCAGTGGAGCTGAATTTGACCTTCACAGGATCTTGTTTTCAAGAGGCTCACGTGTTTCGTTGGGATCAAGAGAAGAGAAAAGCATATTCTGACATGGACTGTTAACTTGGGAATTACTCAGACTAACATTGTCTTTTTGTTTTCCTTTGATTTATATGGCCAGGTGGAAGAGCAGGCCTGCTATTCATCCCCAATAAAAATAATTCCTATATTGGCATGGCAGGGTATTTATCTGTCCTTCGAGGTAAAAAAAATTATACTTCTCATAATGAGATTTTCATTACTGTGCAAGGGTATGGCCAATAGACCAGTGGACAGTGGCAACCCCCTCCACTTTGTGTTCATATAAAGTTTAACCCTTGCCGCATTGTTGCATTTCTTCACCACAGTGCCTGGCACTGTTTTCTGTCCCAGAGGTCACAGTCTGCTCCAAGGCACTACATTTCCGATTGCTGAATATCAGGCTTACCTGCCTTCTGCTGCCCCTTCACTGCAATGCTGCATCACTTGGAGGCTGATTACTATTTTTTAAATATTTGTCAAGAGCTTACTGAATACAAGGCACTGTATCAAACACCTGGATAGATATTAGCTAATCAGGTTGGACGTAGCCCCACAATCCTTGTCCCACATAATGCTTTACAGTCTTAAGCCCTGTTTTACAGTTGAGGTAACTGAGGCACAGAGAAGTCAAGTATCTTGCCCAAGGTCACGCAGCAGACAAATGGAGGAGCCGGGAGTAGAAGCCAGGTCCTTCTGACTCTCAGGGCCCTGCTCTATCCAGTAGATCACACTGCTTCTCTACTTTTACACGTTCACTTCAGCAGTCCTTTTGATTTTTACCAAGAGTTCAATTTCATATTTTAATACATTTTATATTTATATATAGTATATGTAATATATTTAATCTGCTTTCCTCTAATTTAAAGGCATCGACATGGCTTTGATCCTCAAGAGAGTGCACCTTGATAGAATATTATGTGAAGCCTGCAGCTGTGGGTCTGTAGCACCCTCACCCTTGGTCCAGGGATTGGGAGGGGGCAGGGGGAGGCACCTAATAATGGTGGTGAAGACACCTTCCCCTAAAGGAATGGAAGGCGGGCACAGCGTTCTGCCCAACCTGTAGAACTCAGGGAAGGATTTGGCAGTTTTGACCAAGGATAGCCCTCCCTGGAGCAGCCTGGGAACTATTTCTTCCTAGCAGTTAGGAGCTGGTGTCTTGGCTGAATTTGCCCCATAGCTCCTTCCCCAGCCTCTTCATCATCATCATCATCATCAATCGTATTTATTGAGCACTTACTATGTGCAGAGCACTGTGCTAAGCGCTTGGGAAGTACAAATTGGCAACATATAGAGACAGTCCCTACCCAACAGTGGGCTCACAGTCTAAAAGGGGGAGACAGAGAACAAAACCAAACATACTAACAAAATAAAATAAATAGGGTAGATATGTACAAGTAAAATAAATAAATAAATAGAGTAATAAATATGTACAACCATATATACATATATACAGGTGCTGTGGGGAAGGGAAGGAGGTAAGGTGGGGGGATGGAGAGGGGGACAAGGGGGAGAGGAAGGAAGGGGCTCAGTCTGGGAAGGCCTCCTGGAGGAGGTGAGCTCTCAGCAGGGCCTTGAAGGGAGGAAGAGAGCTAGCTTGGCGGATGGGCAGAGGGAGGGCATTCCAGGTTGTGCCCCCACTGTGGGCCAGGTAAAAGTCAATATCCTTTCATCTTCAATCTGTTTCCCCAGATGTCTGGGGCGTAGAGCATACCGACTTCACAATGGTCCCTGCATAGTAGCATTCGAGTGGTGCCAGGAAACCCCCTTGCTCTTCCCACCTCACCCCTCGAGACCACCAGAAAATTAAATACTGCATTCGGATGGATTTGGGCTACAGTGCTGTCGTGGAATCTCAGGCAGTTAATTTAAACATTGAATCTACTCTGCCTTTTCCTTCTGTCCTTATGCTTGGTTTTCCTGGAAACTAGTATATAGGAAAGAGAAACTCAATATTTTCTAACCATAAGAGCAGCATGGCTCAGTGGAAAGAGCACGGGCTTTGGAGTCAGAGGTCATGGGTTTGAATCCCAGCTCCGCCAATTGTCAGCTGTGTGAATTTGGGCAAGTCACTTAACTTCTCTGGGCCTTAGTTACCTCATCTGCAAAATGGGGATTAAGACTGTGAGCCCTAGGTGGGACAACCTGATCATCTTGTAACCTCCCTAGCGCTTAGAGGTTACATAATAAATGCCATTATTATTATTATTATAAAGCCTGTGACCAAAGGGATCACTATAAATAACCAATATGTTCAAATGAAATTCCCTGAAAGACATGGTTCCTTTTGTGTTTATAGGATCTATCTGTAGATAGAAAAGATAATATATATAAAATCTATCTATATATGCATCTATGTATATGTATATATGCAAATATGTATAGATGTGCACATATATATGTGTGCATTTGTGTATGTATGTTTGTGCAAATGTGCCAACAAAAACATTTCCATTGCAATATATCAACTCTGAAAACAAGTTTAATGCATTTACGAGACCCATTTTTTTTACTAGTCTAAAAGATGCATGGAGTATTATATTTTAGTGACATCCTATATCTCTTTCCCGGCATAAATTGTTGTAAGTCATGGATGAGTGGACAAGTGGCCATTTTATCTAGGAAACTAAGCATGGCCAGGTTCAGACACAAATAGGTCTAGAGTTCATTTTCTATTGGCTTTTTATTGAAAACAGCAAGCATGTGTAATGGAAATTTCTGAGAGCATTTTCTAAGCTTTTATTATCTGTGACTATATATTTTTAGTATAACTATTCTTCGTTCAAAGTCCACTTCTAATTGTCACATTGATGATTTTATTAAGTAATTTGCCACCTAAAATCACCTTGTTTTATCTGGAATTTGGATCTCACATTGGCCCTACTCTGACTAGGATATGTCCTGGATTTTTTTAACCTTGCAGCTCTTCTATTTTGTCAATTGCAAGCTACTAGTATTTTGGGAGTGTGGAGGAAAGGGAGAATTGGCTTGTGAATGGGAAAATGTGGTAAAATTCCTTTGGGCAGATAATTTAATATAAAGTGAATACTGCAAGGAACAAATATCATGTGATTCCATGAAAGTTATTAAATGAAAAGGGAAAACAAGGAAAACCTCCTCATAATAAAATAAAACAAAGGCCCCAGCAAACTGATAATGCTGTATGTGGGGAAAAAGCCAGATTATAGAGAGAGCAGTTTTATTCAAGCCAAGTTATAAGGACTTCTGCCTATTGTTGACTAACACTGTACACAGACAAATTACCCTCAAAGGGAAAAAAACAACAACACAGCTTTGTAGTTAGTTATTCACTAGACTGACAAAATAAGCCTTCCGCTTTTCATTCAGGGGCTTCTTGAGTTTCCACTTGGGCGCCCGTAGAAACCAAATATAAATTGCAAATTCTCTCAATTTTTAGCAGGAGAAACAGCATCTCAGGGCAGCAGCTTTCAATTAGGGAAAATATGGTCCAAGCTAACAGACTGGTTAAAATCCTATAGAGCACTCACAATCGATATTTTGTACTTTATCCTAGCAATGAGGATGTTCTCTCCCAGCAAGAAAGAAAAAATAAAGCCTGTTAAACTTCAGCTCTGGTAGTTTCTAGTCATTTGGGGGTGAATTGGTGTAGTAACAAATTCCCCCTTTAATTGGGTTGAAAATGAAGGCATTTCTCTTACTGCAGTTAAAAAGCATATGTAGTTCTTGATACTTTTTCAAACAAATGATGATTTTGTCAGTGGTATTTATGAGGCGTCTGCTGGGTACAGAGAAATAGTTGTCATAGTGGTAGTAATATTTAATGTGTCTACTATGTGGGTAAGCCTTGTTTTTTCTTTAAGCTAGGGCTGGATGCTATCACAAAGGTAGCATTTTGTTATTCTACACCCAAAGATGAGAATGGAAGCAAGGGATGCCTCAGCCTTGCCTTAGTATTGGTGAACATGATTTTCAGATCACTATGATTACATTAAACTTTAGCTCACTCCCTTGTAATTACAAACCCCCTCTAGACTCTGCTCGCTATGGGCAGGGGACATGTTGGCTACCTCTGTTGTACTCTCCCAAGCACTTAGTATAGTGCTTGCACATAGTAAGCACTCAATAAATCCCAAGGATTGATTAACTGATTGATTATCGTTCTACTTCAGGCGCCGAAAGATCAGAGGATGGTTCAGAGGCAGGCGATGGCAGCTCCAAACATCTTCCTATGGGGCCATTAGGTCAGTTCTAGAGTCGCCTTCACGGGGAGGAGTCAGTAGAGGCTTTCAGCACGGTAATAGCTTCGTGGTATGAAGTCCTGGTATGAAAGCAGGACTAAAGAAGCTTGCCCAAGGCTGAGATTGTGTTGCCGCGTGTCTGCCTCTGCCTCAGCTGAGCAACAAAGCAGGGCCGAAATCGAAGGGACTTGAAGCAGATGAAGGACACCGGACAGGGCCCTCATTCCAGTGACTGAAAGGGCAAAATAAAGAGAAATAAATTAACAATGAAGACTCCTGCCAGTGTCAATCCCTTCAAGCCAGAGTTCCCTGCTGTCGCCACTCTGCCAG
Organism: Tachyglossus aculeatus; assembly: GCF_015852505.1. Classification (NCBI taxonomy): domain Eukaryota; kingdom Metazoa; phylum Chordata; class Mammalia; order Monotremata; family Tachyglossidae; genus Tachyglossus; species Tachyglossus aculeatus. Next base: position 23,207,535 of record NC_052082.1, on the reverse strand, counting down.
GGCATCCCAGAACGACGTCTTTTTCAGGAGCTGGAGCAGCTGCGGTATTTCTAGGCAGGTGCTTAACAGCTCTAACATCAGCTGTATTCTTAGGGTGCTGTTCTGCTTCATTTTCTTTAAAAGGTAAACCAGGATGCAAACATGTCAATGTTCATAGCTTCCTTCTGTGCTGTTAATTGGATGATATTTCTCCTATTGGCGATGTCTAGGATGTGATCAGAAGCTCTAATGGACTCAGTAAGGTTTTGATTGTATGGAGCACGGGGATAGAATGTTAGGTTGGAGTTCTTAGGACAGCTATTGTTATTATCATCAGTAATGATAACACTTATTAAGCGTTCACTCTTTGTAAAGATCCGTAATAAGTGACAGGGGCAGGGATAGGTCCTGATATATTCCAAGGTTCCCTCTTTATTTGCTTTTTTAAAAAGTTCTCATTCCTCACAGTTTCCCAAATGATTCTGCATGTTATTGACAAATAATATTTTAATGGCCAGCGTGATTCGATGGGCCCAATGAATTCGCCACCGGCTTGACAGCCATGTAGGCATTACGCTCCGCATCTGTTTACTCAGCACTAGGTGAAATGCGGCAGTCTATTGAAAATCAGATTTCCATGCTGCTTTGTCAAAGCAAATTTAATCAGAGCCAGAACATGTGGCATCCATCATTTCCACTTCAGAAGGCATCAACAGGCGGAGATCAGCTACAAGGAGCAGTGCTCCTGCCGCCATCCTCCACTCCCATGGAAATTGAATTTAACTTTAGATCCTTGATAAATGATGCCGCCTCAACCATCTAACATGATGACTAAGTGCTCAATCTTCGAGCAATCCCCAGAGGCTTCCCAACTGGAAACAGAGTCTCATTCTGTCTAGCCCTGAGAGTCCCTTCCTTTCCACATTTCTCCTTCTTATCACCCCTCCCCTCTCCCCGCCCTCATTGGCAGTGGTGAGGGAACAGGATAAGTATCTGCTCTTGGGTATTGCTCTTGGGGCTCAGGACTTTATTCTTTTTTGGGGAATTATTCTACTATTCGAAGGCTGTCTGTTTACCCAGTGTTTAGCTAGACCAGTCACACAAACATACTTGATTTTCTCTATGAGTTTAGGAATATATACTCCTCCTTTCCCTCCAGCCCAACCTCACAGCTTTCCAAATCAGGTGGTTAAGACTGTTTGTCTGTTTTACTTGGATCCCTCAGGATCAGAGCCTCCATGTGCCTTTAAGCAGCCTGTGTGGACCTCTTTCTAGATAGAGATGCAAAAATTCCATGCCCTCTTCTTTCTCACAGATCGAAACCGGGAAGATGCATTTTGTGAAATCTGGGACCAGTCAGTCCCTGCACCACAAATTGCAGAACTGTAGCTACTTCTTTGTTGAGCACTTTTATTCCATGTCTTGAAATCTCTTTGGCTCATTGGAAATGAGTTTATTATATTATTCTGATTTTTAAAGTTATTATTATCATTATCATTGTTATTATTATCTGTTAAGCACATACTATGTGCCAAGCACTATTCTAAGTGTTGGAGGAGATAGAATATAATCAGGTTGGACATAGCCCTTGTCCCACATGGGGCTCACAATTTAAGTAGGAGGGAGAACAGATATTTAATCTTCATTTTTCAGTTGAGGAAACTGAGGCACAGATAATAATAATAATAATTATGGCATTTGTAAAGCTCTCACTATGTGCCAGGCACTGTACTAAGTGCTGGGATGGATACAAGCAAATTGGGTCAGACACCGTCCCTGTCCCACATGGGGCTTACAATCTTAATCCCCATTTTATAGATAAGGCACAGAGAAGCCAAGTGACTTGCTCAAGGTCGCACAGCACATGTGGCAGAACTGAGATTAGAAACCAGGTTCATCTGACCCCCAAGTTCATGCTCTATCTACCAGGCTATGCTGCTTTTGCCCCAGGTTGCAGAACAAACAATTGGCAGAGCTGGAATTAGAACCCAGCTCCTCTTAACTCCCAGGCCCTTGCTCTTGTCATTAGGCCATGGTGTTTCGTCTGCTGTTGACTCTTGGCTGAGGCCACATGCCCAAAATGTCTGGGGAAAGAGGACGGGTTGTAAAGAGAGAAGTTACGAGTGGAGAGAGGGTTGGGTATATTTGCTGTCAGTGATAAAAATAAAGCATGAGAGCAGATGAGCTCCTGAGGTCAAATATAGAGAGAAAAGAGCAGATGATTAGACATTTGAAGCTAAGCAGCACGGGAGGAGGGAGGAGATTGGGCTAGGAAAAGGGTCCAGTGATCAAAATGCTGAAGAAATAACAAAGGAGGACGGAGGAGAATCAAGATTTGGCAATATTTTGAGCCAGGCTGGCGCATTTATCTTGTCTTAAATATAGTGGAAAGGTCAAAGAGATTGAGGATGGACCTCTGTGGTTTGATCATGTCATTGTTATCCATAGTGAAGGTGATTTAAGTAGAATACTGAGGACGAAAGCCAGATTGTAGGGAGACAGGGTAAGGGCGAAGCGGCTAAGTGAATAACCACCACATAGGATGGGGTTGGATTTAATGAAAGGAAGGAGGAGAATTGGAAGCTCAACTAGGGACTAGTGAAAAGATTTTTCAGGCTGGGGGAGAAAGAGGAGAGTGTCTATATGTTATTTAATGTAGAGGGAAAGACAGAGTGTAATGCACAGGGATGAGCTCTGGATAAGGATTATTCCTTACAGTGCTCTGCATCTAGTAACTGCTCAGTAAATACCATTGATTTATTGATCATGTGTGGAGAGTTGGGCTACGGCAAGAACACTGGGCTTACTGGGAACGTGGTCCTGAGAAAAATGTCTAAAATCCCATCTCTGTGCTTTCTTCTCCTTAAAAGTCATTCAGATAGCATGGATATTTCTGAAATTGAGGGTCGACCAACAAGCTACATTGGGAAGGGGCTTGAACACCCAATTGCAGGTGACTTTTGCTCTCTGTCTTAAAGTTTAGTGGTGAATTGTGCAAGGGACACTAATCCACAAGTGCTTTCTCTGTGTAGAGAGTGGGTGAGAAGGGATGGGGGGTTCTTCAATGAGAAAGGGGAAGGAAAGAAGAGGGAGAGCCACTTCTTGTCACAGTTGGCCTAAATGATTGCCTGACAGGATTGATTTGGTACATTAGAAATACACCCGTTGAGTCGGTGCACACCTCAAATCAGGCCACTTTTTAGTTTCTTTTTTTCTGAACCTTTTCAAAGCCCAGTTTTTATACAGGGTCAGTAATCAACCACATGCTTTGCCTTGGCTTGAGCTTATTTTTTTTTAATGGTGCATTCAAAGGTAGTCTGCTGGATAGGAAAAAAGAATATCATGCACTTGCTCCTTGTGAGCAGGGAACATGTCTGCCAACCGTGTTGTATTGTAGGCTCCCAAGTATTTAGTACAGTGCTGTGCTCACAGAAAGCACTCAATAAATACCGTTGGTTGATTGACTGATTTGTAATACAGTTATAGCTGATTAGCAGAGGAGTTTTTTTGGAGGTAGGAATACATGATTTTAGCAGTTAACTCATTTAGACTGGAAACCCTCAAAAACTTTGCTTTAACTAGAATTCCTTCATAGGGGGCCCCTTTTGAATCAAAGACAGTTTTTGAATGTATTACATTGGTTACATAGGAACTATATTCAGCACATTCATCATTGAATGGCTTTTGCTTGATGATTGATGATGATGATGATGATGATGATGAGGATTCCTTATACTGATGACTCCTTATCATTGACTTTAAAGCCCTCAATCAGCTTGCCCCATCCTACCTCACCTCACTAATAACGTACTACAGTCTGCCTGCACACTCCGCTCCTCTAGCACCAGCTTCCTTACTGTGCCCCGATCTCATCTATCTCGCCCTTCTCCCCCTAGCCTCTTATTCCCTTCCCCTCCATCTACGCCAGACCACCACTCTCACCACCTTCAAAACATTATTAATAATAACGATGATGGCATTTGTTAAGTGCTTACTATGTGCAAAGCACTGTTCTAAGTGCTGGGAAGGCTACAAGGTGGTCAGATTGTTCCATGTGGGGCTCACAGTCTTAATCCCCATTTTCCAGATGAGTTAACATCACACAGCTGACAAGTGATGGAGCCAGGATTTGAACCCATGACCCGACTCCCAAGCCTGGGCTCTTTCCACTGAGCCTAAGGTCACATCTCCTCCAAGAAGCCATCCCCGAATAAGCTCCCTTTTCAGTTGACTCGCTCTCCCTTCGGCAGCATCTATGCATTTCAATCTGTGATCCTTGGACATTTGATATTCACCCCAGCCCCACAACACTTATGTACATATGTTCAAATTATATGTTATGAATTATTTATTCATATTAATGTCTGTCCCCACCATCTAGACTGTAAACTCATCATGGGCAGGGAATGTGCCTGCTAATTTTGTTGTACTCTCCCAGGCACTTAGTACAGTGCAGTGCACATAGTAAGCACCCAATAAATACAATTGATGATGATGATGATGATAATGATTGTGGTATTTGTTAAGCACATACTATGTGCCAGGCACTGAACTATGTCCTGAGGCAGATACAAGCATTGATTAGCACAGTCAGTTCCTTGATAATGCAAAGGTGGCATTCTCAATGCACCCCATATTTAGAAAAACATGGATTCACAGCCCTAGACTGATACCGTAAGTACATGTTCAGTCTTTTTTTCCAGCATTGCCTCAAGTTCTATCCAGGCAGATCGAGATAGTTGGAAGAATATTTCTTAACTCTCTAACAGTGCTCTATCCAAAACACAGAATGCGAACATGAGTGATGGGAAAACTGACTGCACTTTGGAAAAACCATTTGCTGTTACGTGCATAATTTATACCATATATCCTAGCTTCCCTTCGTAGCTGAAGATGCCACTGCTGCTGAGTTTCTGCCAACTTGTGTAAATCTAGTTGAAAGACAGTCTCTTCTCCACTTTACCCACAAAAACCCAGGAGGGCCCTGTTTCCAGCCTGACAACTTTTGTGGGTGAGCACTGTTGAACAATAATAATAATCATAATAATGGTATTTGTTAAGTGCTTACTAGGTGACAGGCACTGAATTAAGCGCTGGTGTGGATACAAGCAAATTGGGTTGGGCACAGTCCCTGGTCCGCGTGGGGCTGTCTCAATCCCCATTTTACAGATGAGGTAACTGAGGCAATGAGAAGTGAAGTGACTTGCTCAAGGTCCCACAGAAGACAAGTGGCAGAGTCAGGATTAGAACCCATGACCTTCCGACGCCCAGGCCCATGCTGTATTCAGTACACCATGGTGCTTCTGCCTCTTCTGCCAAGAGATCAGTAATGAGCTGCCACTCCCCAAGGACTGTCTGGCATCAGTTTAGAACAGAAAAGGGGAAAGTCATAGCCTACTGCCAGGGGGACTTGCGCTTGACTGGTCTCCGAGAAGCAGCGTGGCTCAGTGGAAAGAGCATGGGCTTTGGAGTCAGAGGTCATGGGTTCAAATCCCGGCTCCACCAATTGTCGGCTGTGTGACTTTGGGAAAGTCACTTAACTTCTCTGTTACCTCATCTGTAAAATGGGGATGAAGACTGTGAGCCCCCCCGGGGGACAACCTGATTAACTTGTAACCTCCCCAGCACTTAGAACAGTGATTTTCACATAGTAAGTGCTTAATAAATGCTATTATTATTATTATAATGGTGGTGATGGGCAGAACTGAGCTATCAGCACTTTCTCTTCCAGTTCGCACTTAAGCAGCGTGGATATTTCACAGGCCCGGGAGTCAGAAGGACCTTGGTTCTAATCCCAGCTCTGCCATATGTTTGCTGTGTGACCTTGAGCAAGTCACTTCACTTTTCCGGGCCCCAGTTATGTCAGCTGAATAATGGGGATTAAGGTGGTGAGCCCCATGTGGGACAGGGATTGTGTCCAACCTGATCATCTTGTATCTACCCAATGCTGAGAACAGTGCTTGGCACATAGTAAGCACTTAGCAAGTACCATAATTTTTATTATTAACAGATAGCCTGTATTGTGAGTTGATTGGCGGGCGAGTGGGGCCAGCCTGTGATCATGAGGCAGAAGAGCCCCTTGAGACCTCATCAGCTATAGACTGTACCTTGTCTCCATCTTTTTATAAACTGCAGCAATCAAGTTAGCCATAGACAGGGTTTGGGAAGCTTAAGCTTCTTAATTAAAATGAAGGATGGTATTTATTAAGTATTTACTTCACACTAAGCACTCTGCTGAGCTCTGGGATAGATACATGGTAATCATATTAAATACAATTCCTGCCCCACGTGGGGGCCCCCAACTGATCGGGAATGTCCTGACTGCATGGAGAGAGGAAATAATGTCCATCTGTCTTTTTTTGTGATACTTGTTAAGTGCTTTCTATGTACTAAGCACTTTACTAAGCATTGGGGTGGATGCAAGATAATCAGATTGGACACAGGCCCTTTGAGTTTCACATGGGGCTCACAGTCTAAGTAGGAGAGAGGAGGATTTAATCTCCATTTTACAGATTAGTTGTGACTTGCCCAAGGTCACACAGCAGGCGAGTGGGGAAGCCAAAATTAGAACCCAGGTCCTCTGACATTCAGACCCGTGCACATTCCACTAGACAACATTGTCTTCTCCCGCTTATCTTCCGCTGCTTCTGGGAAGGGCCCCTGATTGAATCAATCAATCAATCAATCGTATTTATTGAGCACTTACTGTGTGCAGAGCACTGTACTAAGCGCTTGGGAAGTACAAGTTGGCAATAACAAGGTCAAAATTACACTTTGGATTCCAAAATCTAAGAAATGAACCATAAGCTCATTGTGGACAAGGAACGTGACTACCAAACTCTGTTGTTTTGGACTCTCCCAAGTGCTTAGTACAGTTCTGTGCTTACAAAAATGATGAAGATATAGAGGAATCCACTGACCCATTCACCTACTCCCAAAGCTGTTCAGACAGTCATGGAGCACAAATGAAATAGACATTGAACACAAGTAAAACCGAATTAATATGGAGCCCCAGGAAAGTAACTCTCACTCACTGTCAAAGCAAAGTACTCTATGGGCTGATCATTAGACAAGGTCCTCAGGACATGTTCAAAGGAAGACAGTTGATTTCTATACAAATAGACATTGGTATTATTATTCCACAAGTCCCTGAATGATTTATACAGTAATTCTAAAAATACATTTGGGTACTCGGGTATGGTCAAGCCACCTTGATGGCAATTTTTACCTTACCTATTAATTATAAAGGTTGTTTCTTTATGCAGTCATTATTTATTTGAGATGAAAGATCAGTTCATTTTGACGGATGTCCTGCTTCCTGTTATTTGAATTGACCAAAATTGCCTCATATTTAGTTGGTACCGTACATTTAAGACTTAAATTATAAAAGCGCTCCCATGATTTTCTATTCATTCATCACTGTTGTTATTTTGTTGCAGTAACACTTAAGACGTGGGTAGAAAGGACTGGAAAATTATAATTGGAGTCTGGGTACTAATTTTAAGTACATTAATCTTTTGTCTTCCTAATAAGGTGTATCCAGGTATATCATAAGATACAACCAGTCTTTGAAATTGTGGTTGTTTTGGAATAGTTATATTGTGGGGTATACATACCCAAAGGCTTATAGGTTATAAATTATGATCCGTTCCACAATGTCAGGTAAAGTAATATGAAATTTATCTGCCATAGATGTAAATAAGTGTCATAAAATAATCTTGCAGTTTTTTTCACAGTTATTCAAAGCGAAATTTCACAGTTTTAAATAAATGAGGAGTTGTGATGATCTTGAATCTGAAGAAAGTAACATAGATAGCAGCTCGTTCTGCTGATTATGATAGTGGTTTCAATCGGAAGTGTGGAAGAATTTGTCCAATTTAAGTTAAATGGCAGCCCCCTTCTTCTCTTAAGCATCCTGTAGTCCATTAGTTCCTTCTGTAGCAATAATAGTAATAATATTCGTGGTGTTGATCAAGTGCTTGCTTTGCGCCAGCAGTACTTGGGTAGATACAAGATAATCAGGTCAGGCCCAGTCCCATTCCACATGGGGTTCACAGTCTAAGAAGAAGGGAGAACAGGTATTGAATCCCCATTTTACAGTACAGATGAGTTAAGATACTTGCCCAAGGTTCTTTTGAACCCCTCTTAGAACCTTTGAACTCCTCTTTATATTATGGTCTTTTCCAATCCTTTATAACTTCATTACTCTCTTGAAAATTGATGCAAAGCTTTTTAATCCCAGTATTTTAGCTTTTGTTGGAGAAACCATAACTTTGTTTTCTGTTTCAGAATCTTGTGATTCATATAACTCACTGACATCCATTTCTAAGTTAAATTGGTTCTCCAGTTCATCAATGTCCTTGGTTATCTCTCAGGACTCCCTTCAATTCTTTGAACATCAGGCACAAATTGCGGGCAACAATTTCTCCGAGATTTATTTGTGGTTGATTGCTTAATTCAAACCAGAACTGGTTTGGAGCCAGGGTTTGTTTGCCTGGAGGACTTGCCGGTATGTCGGGGTTGGTTGAGTGTATTTGTAGGGAAAGGTATCAAAACAAAAACAACCCGTCAGTCGTATTTATCGAGCACTTACTGTGTGCAGAGCACTTTGCTAAGCGCTTGGGAGAATAAAATATAGCAATATAGCAGACAGATTCCCTGCCCACTACAAGATTACGGTCTAGAGGATGAGCTTACATTCTAGAGCTAAAGTTTACAGCCTTACCGTTGAATCCTCAGGTTGATTGTATCATTGGGTGGTCATTACCTAGGCTGTGCCTCCATATAAATTTGCCCTTCACTTTCTCTAGGCTTAAAGCTTCTTATGAGCCTGGAATGTGAGTGGAATATACCAGCAGGTATATTGTACTCCCCCAAATGCTTAGTTCAGTGCTCTGCACAGAGTAGCACTCAAGAAATATGATAGATTGATTTTGAATAATAGTTTTTCAAGGATGAAGTTACTGGCACATGTAGGTGTGATTGAAAGTGAGACTCAACTGACTTGATGGAATGCTTAAGACCTATTACAATTTAGCATTAGTGAAATACATCTATTTAATGGTGAACATGGAAGATCTATTAGCGCAAGGTGGCTTTTTGCTGAATAGTAGTATTAATAGTATTTAATAAGGACTTACTGTGTGTGGAGCACTGGAAGAGAATATACAGGTGGGAATTAGGTATGGTTCCTGTCCCTTGGGGGACTCACATTTGAACGATAACACTTGGAAAATCAAGTACTGTACTAAGTCCTTCTGTAAAAATCTAATACAAAAATCATCATTATTAGTATGTATTGACATTGCTATTTTATCATGGAACTATATTGTGCCTTATTCCTTGATTTCAGTATATTTATATTGTTTTGGTCATTTTCTAATTTTTTTATTTTTGCTCCTGGGAACACATTAGTGCATTTAATATTATTTCCTTGGGGAAACTATACCCCATCCAGCACTCTTGCTTAACACACTATTTTTATGGAACGAATTAAGAGCATTAAGCATCTAGAGCAGTATGAATGCAGGCTCTGAGTAGATACCCAAGTGATTTTTTCTGAGCCTTCTCAGATGAATGAAGCATCCCGGTACCATTAAATGCAAGGCAGAGTGTCTAGAGAAAGTGTGTTTACATTGCTGTTGCAATATATTTAAATTGTCCCCTGCAGACCTGAAAGTGTTATGGTATCTCAAGCAGAGGGGAAAGTAGGCTCCCTATTTAATTTTCATTTAATATTTATTAGGTACTAACAACATGCTAGAAATCTGTTAATGGGATGTCATAAAAAGGGAGCTGCTCTTCAAATGAAAAATTCTGTAGAATTGGACATACTTAAAGGGACTTAAAAATTATTACTAAGCCAGTGAAAATCAGTTAAGCCACGAGGGATTTTTTTCCTTTACTGTGGTACAACCTTTTTTGAATTCAGTTTAAAATTTTACTCTAAGCAGGATAAACATTCTGTAAACGTTCTTGTGCATCTGGTGGCCTTATTCACTTTAAAAATAGCCCCAAACTTTCCGGGTAATTTGTGGTATGGCCTGAGAAGGCCAAAAGTCAGTGGGAGATTTTCCAATAGGCCCAGAAAGGCCTTAGCGTAGAGTGTCTGATTTGGGGATGATAAATTTTCAGCGTGGGAAATGCTGAGGCTTCAGTTTAGTGGCTGTCCTGTATCAGAGCCCCAGGATGCACAATGCCCGCTCCTCTCTCCTCTGCCCATTGAAGAGTGGAGTAGCAAGAGCTAAGAAAATAGTCTCCCCTAGGTTACCAGAACCTGCTTTTCTGCTCTCTTGAGGCAACTGCAAAAAGTTTCATAAAGAGCCAGTTTGGATTCATCCCCAACTTCTTTGTGATACAGAAACAACTCTATAAAGCTGAGGGAGCGGGATTCATTCATTCATTCGATTGTATTTATCTAGTGCTTACTTTGTGCAGAACACTGTATTAAGCGCTTGGGAGACAGTACAGCAATAAACAGTCTAGAGGATAAAAATGTCACTGTGACCAGACAGGTTTGGGCCAAAGAGCCAAGGAAAGTCCAATGATACTGCATCACCAGCAACACAGAAATGGTAGTTGTGTCCCGTCCTTTGTCCTCCATTTACCACAAATTACTGGTTTAGAGGGATGAGAAAGTGTTTTAGAGCAGCCTTCAATTGTAACTCACCTGAACCCCTAATCTTCATAGGATGGCCATGACAACACAAAATTTGCAATCCAATAAACTAATGGTATTTTTCAAGTGCTTACTGTGTGCAGAGCACTGTACTGAGCTCTAGGGAAAGTACAGTATAGAGCTCGTAGACATGATGCCTGCTCGCAATAATTTTACAGTCTAGTGGAGCATCCCATTTCCTCTATCTATAATGTAGTTTAATGCCTGTCTCCCCCTCTAGACTGTAAGCTCCTTGTGGGCACGTACTCTTTAAAGCACCTGATACAGTGCTTGGCACACAGAAAATACTCCACCAATACCATTGATTAATTCAATTAGTGAAGCACAAGTCAAAGAGGCCAAAGGAAGAAAGACTGTATGGTAGACCTGGTTTGATAGGTGCTCTTTATTTTATTTGTTTATTTTAATGGTATTCTATCTTCCCTCTCATTTGCTCCCCAGTGATGGACTGAAACCGCAGCGTGAGGCAGTATTTGACAGCTATTTGGCATTTGGCAAATTGATTTTGTGGTTGTTTAGTGTAATACTGTTTAATTAATTTCAAAATCCATTTAAGGCTTCTGGTATTCTAGGCTTGAGAACACCGTTGCTTCAAAGTATAGGCTCATTAATCTTCATTAAACCATCTGAAGATGGGGATGGATAATAATTCAATTTTGTAAATGTAGGTGTAGAGGCGCAGAGTGGGTGAGGACTGACTCAAGACCAAGTCATTCTTGTCAGTTAATATGGATTAAGAATCTTTGCCGCATTAGGGCTGAACAGCATTTATGTCACTGTTCCCCATTTAAATTCATGGATTAAGGCATTTTTATACAGTATTTTTTAAGGTCCTCCTGTGTGTAAAGCATTGTACTAAGTGCTGGAGTAGATATGGAGTAGATATGATTAAACACATTCCCTGTCCTTCATGGGGCTCATAGTTAAGAAGGAAGGTGGCCTAGTGGATAGACCACAGAGTCAGAAGACCTGGGTTCTAATTCTGGCTCTGCCAGACTGCCGCTTGTCTGCAGTATGACCTTGGGCAAGTCAATTAACTTTTCTGTGCCTCAGTCACATTATCTGTAAACTGGGGATTCAGACTGTGAGCCCATGTGTGACATAGTGTCCAATCTCATTATCGTGTATCTATCCCGGTGCTTAGTATAGTGTCTGGCAAGTAGTAAGCATTTAACAAATACTATTTAAAAAGGAGGGAGGAAAACAGGCATTGAATCTCTATTTTACATCTGAGTAAACTGAGGCACAGAGTTCAGTGACCTGCCCAAGGTCACACAGCAAGCAAGTGTTGGTGCAGGGATTAGAACTCAAGTCCTCTGGCCCCCAAGTCCATGCTTTATCTACTAAGCCACACTGCTTTCTATGTGGATGGCATTTGACAACATTTACAGTCCAGGCTTTGGAAATTGCTATACAAATTTGTCCATTCTGAGAGATTCACCAAGCTCCCTATGCTACCCTCTGATGGAAGGTTTGGTCAAGAAAGAGTTATGAAGAGACCTGTGTGATCTTTTCTCCATTACTCTCAGAATAAAGCAGGGCTGTTTGAGTCAACCTCTTCTAAGCTGTAAGAGATCTTCAATTTGGATTCAGAATAATTGTCCGATCCTCTGGGAAACTTGGGATATGAGCATCACCAAAAGTCTGTAAGATGGTAGTTGAGGAATTGCTAGATCCAGGTGATTGCTCTAAGAGCACATACAGACGAATAAATGCAAATACACAGTGCTACAGGCCAATGATAATTCTGAAGAGAATCAAAGTTCTGAACCAGACTTCACCCAGAAAATCCTACGCACAATCAAAAGTTCTCGTTTGCTAAAGACAGCATCCAAAGCAGCAGCAGGTAAGAAGAGGGTTGAGCAGGAAGGAGTTGGGCAGTTGTGGCAGCAACAAGTCAGTCAATCAACCTGTAGTATTTATTAAGCACTTACTGTGTGCAGAGCATTGTACTGAATGATTTGAAGAGTAAAATAGAATGAATCGATATGATCTGTGCCCTCGAGGAGTTTTCAGACTAGTAGAGGAGACAGGCATGAAAATAAATTACAGATTGGTGGAAGCACCAGAGTTTGAAAATATGTACATACTGCCAATGAGTGGGAGGGAAGCGGACAAAAAGGAGGGGAGAGAGCCACCATGGTGGCAGCAGGAAAATGGATAGGTTAGTAGTGCAATGTGCCCCTGCAAGGACGAGCTTCCATATTGGCAGTAGGGGAGATGAAGAGAAAGGAAAAGGGACGTGAAAAGCAGCATGGCTCAGTGGAAAGAACCCGGGCTTTGGAGTCAGAGGTCATGGGTTCGAATATCGACTCTGCCACTTGTCAGCTGTGTGACCTTGGGCAAGTCACTTCACTTCTCTGTGCCTCAGTACCCTCATCTGTAAAATGGGGATGAAGACTGAGCCCCACGTGGGACAACCTGATCACCTTGTATCCCCCCCAGTGCTTAGAACAGTGCTTTGCACATGGTAAGCACTTAACAAATACCATCATCATTATTATTATTATGTGCCATCATGGTAATAATGGTAATAATGCTAATTGTTCTTCTAATGCTAACCTTCTCAATGTATCTCGATTTCATCTATTTCACTGCCGACCTTTCACCCACATCCTACCCTGGCCTGGAATGCCGTCCCTCCTCATATCAAACAGATAATTGCCTTCCCCCCTTTTAAAACCTTATTGAAGACACATCTCCTCCGAGAAGCCTTCCCTGACTAAGCCTTCCTCTCCATTTCTCCCACTCTTTTCTGCACTGCTCTTATTTGCTCCTTCATTCGTCTTTCCTCCCATCCCTAAAGCACATATGTGTGTGTGTATATATATATATATATATGTGTGTGTATATATATGTGTGTGTGTATATATATGTGTGTGTGTGTATAAATATATAACACCAGTTATTTATTTATTTTTTATATTGTCTGTCTCCCTCTCTAGGTTGTGAGCAGGAATGTGTATATTTTATTTTTGTACTCTCCCAAGCGTTTAGTACAGTGCTTTGCATACAGTAAGCATTCAGTAAATATGATTGAATGAGTGAATGAATGATAATGGCAGTATTTGTAAGCACTTACTAAGTGCCAAGCACTGTACTAAGCTCTGGGGTAGATACGAGATAACCAAGTTGGACACAATCCTTGCCACAGTTAGTCAGTCAGTGAAGCTTACAGGCACAGAGAAGTTAAGTGACTAGCCCCAGGTCATGCAGCAGACTCAGGATTAACACCCAAGTCCTTCTTACTCCCAGGCCTGTGCTCTGTTCACTAGGTCATGCCACTTTCCTATTGCTGGTTGTGAAATAATCTTGCTACTCACTAGACAAACGTCAGCCCACAAATGATTCCTTAAAACCAATTCCCAGTTATTTATAGCTCTTCATGCATGCTCCTGGGGCAAAATCATCATTCAACAGCTGATCTAGAATGAGTGATTCAAGGTTTTCAATTAATGCACATCCTCTCTCCAGTAGGACGAATTTTTCAGAGGAGCAGAATCATGTTTAAGTATCAGTTTCCAGAATCCTTGCTATGGGCTCAAACATAGTTATGTTGAGTAGACGAAGACTGAACGCAGTACTCAAAACTGCTTTTCCCTATTAATGATGGGGATAGGGTCACAGTTCCTTCAGTTTTTGTCATGGTCCACCACATGAGCACCAAAGAATCAAAGAATCTTGGCTGAGCCTTGGGTCAGCTGAATTGTTTAGTAGTAAACCCCCATGGACAGAAGTCCTCTGTTTGATTTTTGTCTGCATCATCTTCTATCTCTTCAACCCCAGCAACCCATCAGTGAATCGATCAATGGCATTTATTGAGTGCTTACCCTTTGCAAAGCACTGTACTAGGCAATTGGGGGAGGGAATGAAATAGAATTGGGAGACATGATTTCTGCCTGTAAGGAGTCTACACTTTCCACACATGTCCCTTTGCTTTTTCTTTATGCCAGGACGTGGGCTTTGCCAAGCACCTTTTCTGTTAGTGTCACGAGCAGCTGCTAGATAGGAATAGTTGCAGTAAAAGTAGTAGTAGTAGTGGTTATTAAACTCCTAATGTGCATAGAGCACTGTAGTAAGCATTGGAAAAAAATTCACAGGTGAAAATTAGACAAGGTCCCTGCACCTTAGGGGGTTCACTGTCTAAAAATAAAAGTGGGAAAAGGGGACTGATGACAGACGCACAAGGTAAAATGAAACAAAACACTAAGACAGCATAAGGATATTGGCGGTTACACAAAAAAGAAGCAAAAGTCGAGAGTGAACTGTGGTTAGAGGAGCAGAATTTCAGGCTTTTCATGGCTCAGAGGCCACAGTGATCCTTACAGCAGTGGCCCACCCAGTCTTAAGCAGCACTCCCAAGGATCCTCATACAAAGGTGAACTCTGCCATTGAGAAGGGGCTTATAATGGGTAAGTCCTTCCAGGATAGGAAGCTCCCAACCCTTTGTTTCTGCTGATCCGATTAGTTTAAGAGCTCACTGTCAATCTGGTCTTGCTACACATGGGGAGAAAACTAGAGCTCAAAGTTCTCCCTTAATCCAGGCAGGAAACAGTTTTCTCCCAACCTGCAGACTTCCAGTGTCTTTTTCCAGGTAGACTTGACTTAACTCAAGTTCTCTTGTGTGGGTATACAATAGCTCCCATTGAACATCCCTGATTCGGGGAAAGCCATTTTTGACAGAGTGGCACCTCCCACTCCCCAAGCAGGCTGGATAGCTAAGATTTTATTGTACTACAGATATGACAGAGACTCCAGGCCCTGTGGACCCTAAGTGGTCTGCCCCAAAGAAGCATTTATCAACAGTGCTAAAAAACACAGTGCTAAAAAAGCCCTGGATGGCCCTGAGTGGTGATAGTATGATCAGTAAGTCAGTCCTTCATGTTCATTGAACACTTACTGAGTGCAAAGCACTCGACAAAGTGCTTGGGAGAGTAGGATATAACAATATAACAGATGCCAGCTGCCTGGCTCTCTGCCTCATATACCTGGCTACTCACAAGTGGACTAGTACAGAGGAATGGCACGTACTTTGCCTGCATGTGGGCACATGGGGAAGGAAATCATTCTTCACTTAACAAATCTGAACAATTTTCATCACCTTATTTTTAACTTATAAAAGATATTTGATGAACCTAGCCTCTCATTCTATGGACGAAGTAAAGCAAAAACTCAAATAAAAATATCTCAGCAGACTAAAACAAAAGCAGAACTAAAGAGGAGGACCATAAACTCTAACCCCAGGTCAAAAGGTCTTGGCTTGGAAACAAAACTACATTAGTAAGATGAATGGAATTTCATTAGGGCCTTTCTAATACAATTTGCGTCAGAACAATGATGACCAATCTTTGGTATTGGAACAATTTTCCTTTATTAAAAGAGTAACATACATTTCAATATAGAATCAGAGGGCTGAAAGGGACCAAAAAAGATCTTCTAATTAATCCTTGCCTTCAGGCAGGGTCACACTGAGCCTGCCCAGAGTGAAAAATCTCTTCTATATCCAAGGACTTCCCAGAAACAGAGATTCTGCATCTTTACTTAGTAACTCATTTAATGTTTAGAAGGTTTTCTGCCAGAAAATTATTTCCCATATCTAACATCAACACACCTCTCCTCCAAGAAGCTTTCCCTGACTAAGCCCTTCTAGCCTCTTCTCCCATTCCCTTCTGCACCACTCTAACTGCTCCTTCATTCATGCTCCCTCCCATCCCCACAGCACATATATATATATACACACATCTGTAATTTATTCCATTCATTTATCTATTTATTTATATTAATGTCTGTCTCCCCCTCTAGACTGTGAGCATCTTTGCAGGCAGGACTGTGTCTATTTGTTATGTTGTATTCTCCCAAGCATTTAGTACAGTACTTTGCACAAAGTAAGCAGTCAAGTGCAATTGAATAAATGAATGAATGACTCATGCCCAACGTAAACCCATTTCCTCCTTTGTCTTCAAGAGATGGAGAACAGTTGACTTCCAGCCATGTTAATTCAAGCACCAGAACCAATAGTTGGGAGGCCCATGAGGCAAAGCCTAGATTGTTGAGTTTCAATCAATCGATCAATTGTATTTATTGAGTGCTTACTGTGTGCAGAGCACTGTACTAAGAGCTTGGTAGAGTACAACGTGACAGTTGATAGAAACGTTCCCTGT